>NC_090436.1:87373746-87677970 GCF_031143425.1 Pleurodeles waltl
TGACCGGGTCTTGAGAACAGTACATGAGTCCCAAGGTGTGATGGGCTATGTAGTAACTGAGCTCTGGGAGATCAAGGAGGTGCAGAGTGAGCTCATGTTGGACATACGCCACCACAATGAAAATATGTGCTCACCAGTTGGGGTGCTTTTCGACATATACCACCATCTGAGCAAGGTTCTTCCTATTCCATCTGCCCCTGTCTGTGGTCCAATCGCTCCACTGCCAAACACAGAGAGGGAGGCCCTAAACATGAGGGGCCTGCTCTTCCCACCCCCGTCCCTGTACCTGTGCCCCCCCGAGGGAAAGGTCATCTGGACCACCAGGAGAGGATGGCAAGACCTCCACCATTACCTCAAAGAGATGCAGATCCTAATTTTCTCCAGTGTTTGCCTGCCATTCACTCCAAGACTATTTCAGGGACACATTTACCTTGTCTGAGGGCAGTTGTATTTTGTGCATTGAACTACAAACAATTTTGCCTCTACCACTCTACTTTCATCCACTTTGTTTGGTTGCCTCTTTTTTTCCCTTGTTTTGCACACTTTTCATTTGCTTTGTGTCATGCCAATAAATAATATGGACTCAAACTACAAGACTGTGGTTGCATTTATTGTGAAATGTTATTTTACATGTTTGTCTTCATCATCATTTTGTCAAGATGTATTGACCCAATAGTTTAAAACGAAAATTAGAAATGACAAAGAGGTAATGTGTTCCACATTTCATTCAGACAAAACATATCAAAATTGCAATGTATTGTTGTCATACATATGTAGGGAACTAATCATCAACAAATGCAGAGCAGATTTCCCCAAAACCTAAAGTACCCCAATAGTATGTACCATTCAGAGTTGGACACTCCACAACCTTGACACCATGGAAAAAAAGGAAAATCACATGGGAGCAAAGTGAATAGCAAATTATCATTGATACATTACCTCAGCTGGAGCCAGACATCCTGCTCTCACAACAGGAATACTACATCAATAAGACTAGTTATTGCTGTTGCATTCATATTGTGAGGCAGGAGATCAGGCTCCATATACTGACACAAATCCTGGATAGTTTGTCTATTCAACCTGAGCTTCTTGATGACATCACGTTCCTTCATGGAGGCAAGGTCTGGAAATGGTCTAAACACTTGAGGTTGTTGGATTTTTCCATGCCTGGGTTCAAATGTCTGGATGTATACAAAAACAATATGGGCTGAAATGGTCACCATACTTTCATGCTAAACACACATCTTTTGTATTGGTTACATAATAAATCTCACAGTGTAATATATGTGGATGTGATGTTCTCCACTTTTTGGGAACTTTAATATGTAAATTTTGACATTACTGTATTTTTAAATTTTATTGTGTGAAAATAATACATCCTAAATGTATTATTTGCACATATTTAAAAAAAATTCTTAATACCATCAACGGAGGCAGTACTTCCACTGTGCCACTACTGATGTCAAACACAGTCACGTTTCATTTTTAATGTGTCATATAGTGCCAAAAAATGTGTCCTTCATATCTGACATTTGTATGAACACTAGCCTCCATTTTGAGTGCTGGTGATACACTAACAAACTGAACGTACACAGCTTCAACCTCTAAAATGGTGGATGCCTGACCTTGCCGTCAGGACATTGGCAAACTGAGGGCTGTCAGCGGAAGTTGTCTGCATAGTAGGTGGAACACTACACAATGGGCCTCCCCATAGGCTAACGTGTGTGACGGCTATGCACCAAAGCCAATGACTGTGTCCGTCTCCCTCACGGATCTTATACGCTGGGTAGTTGGACGCAGCATATTGCAAAAAAGCTCACTTGCCTCCTAACACTGCTGCCAACAACTTCCTCATTTTTTGCTGCTGTTTCGACCTCTGGAGCCAGGATGCTGGGCAAAGCAGGTGACAGTGCCCCTGCCTTTAGGACGGAGGAGCTGGAGTTCCTTGCTGGGGAGGTCCTGTCCCTGTACAGCCTGCTCTATGGGACCCTGGAGGAAAAGGTACATGTCTGATTAGGGAATGTCTGACTGAGTAACTGGTTCCTTTTTTATTCACCGGCTAATTTGTCCCTTCTTGTTAATAGGGGAGGTGTTGTGATTGGAGTGGAGTGAACAGAATGATTTAGCTGGGGACAGAATGTTGTTTGCCAATTTTAGAAATGTCTTTGCATAGAAATATAAAGTCACCTGAAAGGAGAAGCTGTATTAATTCTTCAAGCAACTCTCAATTCCAGTTTCATCAGACAAACTGCATGCCCCTTACTACCAGTGGCCAGTAGATAGTGTACCTGTAGTATGACTGACAACATACAGCCACTGTCAAAATGATGTGAAATGAGCGATGTGAGAAGGAAGAAAATTGTTTGAAAGTATAGAGTTGCCAGTTGCTGTCCAGTCAAGTGGGATTCTAGACAAAAGTGCGAAATAGGCTGCTCTGTGTCGTTTAAACATATCATGGTGCCAAATATGGGTAAAGTTATTTCCTGTGCTGCAAGTTTAAGTGACACTGGCTCACAATCATCCATTCAAAAATGTTCCATTCCAACACACACTTGTTCATATATCCCCCAACTACCTGCTTTCACTGACACACAGCTGCCCTTCTATATTGGCCATAGTCACTGAATGTGATGCAAACCATGGGTTCTGACTCCTGGGAGTTTAGACATGAAGCCAACGTAGCTGTGCGTGGGGTTATGTACAAGGATTGGACAGGTTGTTTAGCCTTTAGTAGCTCACAATGATTGTGAGTAATCAGGAGTGGGTCCCACAACAGGGCAGGTTTCACAGCCCTTGCCTAGATGATGTTGTAGGCCTGAATTGGTAACATGAGGAGATAGAAAGTATTGAGGGTGCCCATAAGATCGCCGCAAATCAGTATTTCCTTGGTACCTCTAAATGTTTTAGGAGAAGATGAAGTTGCTGTTTGGTGAATGCATGTGAGAAATACAACAAAATTGTATCACAGCAGTACAAACAAAATCACTCAAAATGTATTTTCTTGTTCTTTTCTGTCATCCATACAGGTTAACGGCCATCAAAAGCGGAAGATGTGGAAGGCCATCACGAAGAAGGTGCGGACCCTGGGGGTCCATAACCGGTGCAGCCTACATTGTTGGAAGAGGTGGGAGAACCTGCAGTGCTCAACGTGCAAGTCTGCTGAAGGCCAGCATCCTTGCGGTGGCCTACCTGGAACTTGATGGGCAGTTGAGAGCCCAACAGCATCATCAAGGGGGAAAGGCCCCATTGCTGGTGACAATGCAAACTGTGCATTTATATGCAGTTGATATATCAGAATTGACATTGATAAGTTGGTGCTGTGACAATATGAGAATCAGTATCTGCTCCAAAAGGACTGGACATATGTGTACAGTGGCATGTTAATCATCTGAAACATGTTTGAAACCAGTTTTTCCAGCAAAATTCTAGTCAGTTCATGCGGACAGTAGCAGGTTGGCATGAGGCCTTAGTCCTTCCCAAATGTGCATGTAAGCCAGTATTTGTCAAACGACATGAATTTGTATGCTAAACTGTATTTATTGCAACAGACAGTATGTCAGGAATGTGTCCACATTAGTGAGAGAGTTAAATCTCCCCAAACAACATTTTGGTGTCCTTAGTTCTGTCCAGAGGAGAAATAAATGATGCAGATGGAAAGTTACATCACATAGATGTTGTAGTATCCCATCTTGAGAAGTAAACCTCCAGCCCAACACATGACCCTTTTGGAAATGTGAATATATTTAGCTTTGTATTGCAGTAGTTTAGAAATGTCTCAAGGCCTATGTGTTTACTTATGCTGCTAAAGCCCCTTGTCATGGAGGAAACTACAAGTGTATAAGAGACAAAGGCATACAAGATACAGGAGCTAGCATGGGGGATTACTGAACTTTGAGCAAATGTTGTATGATCAAAATTAATGTCCAATTGTATTTGCACAAATACCCTCAAATTGTTGTATCTGTCTTTTCAGCATCATCTGGATAAATCGAAGGTGACAGCGGCCACGTGGGCAGGGAGGAAGCTGGCCACTGGGGATTGTGTGTGGGCACCACCGACACCAAGGGACCCAGTGGCACAGAGGGTGGGGAAACTGGCCCAGAGGCCAGGAATGACAACATCTTCTTCGGAGGCCGCCAATGAAGACCAGTCACTAGTGATGGTGGACCCTGGAACAACAGTCACACCTGCATTGTCATCTGCCCCCCACATCCCAATCTCCACCCTCCCTCTTGCTCCCCCCAGTTGGCCGTAGCCGCCTCCCTAAAAGAAGCAGTGTCACATTTGCTGAAGACACCACACACCACCACCACAAGCATATCCACAGGCACCACACCCACAAATGCACCCAACTATCACCAGCACACCCGCAGGCACAACACCCACCACTACACCAACTACCACACGCACACCCCCAGTCAGCATACCCACCATGACCAACACATGTACCTGTACACCGACAAACACATACCATATCCATAACACACACATCCACACACACACACACTGAACACAAATGCCCACACTCACCCACCTAACAGACAAAAAGTAAGAGACACAAATAAAAACATACAGCACTTGCACCAGACCCTCATGCACCCATACCTTCAACACAAACATGTACATCAGACAAAAACACTCCCTCTATCTCCCAAACCAAACTCCCTCCTGGTCACACTACCCTTTTCCCTAAAAAAGATCTTTTGTTTGCCCTGGCCTTCATCCTTTCCCAGACCACCTCTCCCAAACCTAAGACCCTCCAACGTCTTCATCCCCCTTTGACACCCCAACCCACCCCCTTCCACATTCCAACCCACCCCTTCCGAATACAAACCCCCCTCCAAAACCCAAATCCACCCCTCCCAAATCCAAGAACCTCTCCGCCCAAGTAAGATAATTGAGGTGGCTGCTCTCTGCCCCATAGGTGCTCCTTCCAGAGGAAGATCATTCGGGCAGTGACTTTAGGAGGCAAGTGCAGGCCTGACAGCCATTGTGGCCCACAAGGGTACAAAAAACTGTACAGATGTGCATAGTAATTTCTCCTAATGGTCTATTTATTGGTTTTCTTTGAGAGAATTATCTCTAATTTAAAAAAGTACTTTTTGTTTGAGAATATCTTTGCCCTGGCATTCTTTTTGATTGTTACTAGTTGTTTGCTGATTATTTTATTTCTGCTAATGTGTGAGCCATGCACTTAATCTAATTTGTGACAGTGACAAACACAGGTTGTATATTTTAGTTGTGTTTTAAATGCATACATTAGTTTTGCACATTAGTGATGGGCATATTAATTTTGGTGCACGCATTCGTTATGTTACTGGGCACTTACACCAAAGTTATATGTGTTTCAGATATTGTGACTGGAGAATGCATGCATGTTTATTTTGAGATGATGTGTCAATAGTATGCACATATGCATTACCCAGGAAACCTGACACTTTGGGGATAAATGTCATCTACAGTGTCAAAAAGTGCAGACACCAAGTCGACATATAGCCTTCATAGACCTCTGCTATGTTTGCAGTTTAGAGATAAGATTGGTTGTAAATTCCTTGTTTCATTTTGTAATGCAATTGCTACAGTGTCATGGAATAGAGTAGTTCTTATTGGGGATACTATTTATGTATTAGATATGTTAGTTGGGGACATCACTGCACACACCTGTATGGACACAATTTTATTTGGGATTGCTGTGACTTTAGGTGTAGGTATCCAATGCCATGAAGGCAGTTAGTGCCAGATTGTTTGGTACTAATGACATCTCGAGGTGTGTTTTAAAACATTTGTCTATGTACGACACTACAGGCATATACATTGCATGTCATTATACTGTTGTTTGCAAACCTTTGGTAAAGAAGCTCGAGTCCAGTGCTACTGTATAGAGGCAATTCCAAGGATGACAGGTAATACAGTGACTTACTTCTGTTCTGGCGATGACGTGGTCGGTTTTCGTCTTGGTCCAGTAGCAGAGGTATTACCAGGACAATTGGATTCATGTTGCCAGCAAAGAGGAAAAGTGGAAAAAGGTGAGGTTTGTGCTTATATCTCTCCCAATCCGCCAATTCAGGTGTGGAGGTTTAGCCGCCACAGCTGCGTCGACAGGAATGCATATTGTGATTGACTGGTGGAAAAAAGGGGTTGGAGTCCCACTACCAGACACTTTTGCCTGTCGTGCTGTCAACGCGGCCGATGATTCTTGGAAGTGACGGCGGGCCGCCAGCGGTCTTTCGCCTATGGGCCCGCTATCATCTAAATAGAGCAGGTGGACCGGCATGGCAGCGGGCAGTGTTTCAGACAGAAACCTGAGGGTGGGGCCCTTACCCCAAAATTCTAAACCAGGCCCTTAGTTTCGGTGTGTCATCAGCTGCAGAGCTGTTCTCCTGTGTTCTTCTCTTCTGTTCTTCTGTGTTCTTCGGTTCTTCTGTGTTCTCCCGGTCTTCTGTGTTCTTCTCTTCTGTTCTTCTGTGTTCTTCCGGTCTTCTGTGTTCTTCTCTTCTGTTCTTCTGTGTTCTTCGGTTCTTCTGTGTTCTTCCGGTCCTCTGTGCTCTTCTCTTCCGGTCTTCTGTGTTCTTCTGTTCTTCTTCTCTTCTGTTCTTCTGTGTTCTTCGCTTCTGTTCTTCTGTGTTCTTCCGGTCTTCTGTGTTCTTCGCTTCTTCTGTTCTTCGGTCCTCTCCGACTCCTGTCTCTTCCCGCCCCTGTCTCTGCCCTCCTGCTCCTGCCTCACCCCCCTCTATCTCTCCACCTATCTCTCACTATCACCCACATCTACCCTTTCGCTACCTTCCTCCCTCACTCCTCTACCTATCTCTCCACCTAACTCCCTCACTCACCCCCTCCTCCTATCTACCTATTTTTCTATCTCTCCACCTATCTCTCCATCTATCTATTTCCCTATCACTCCCCCCGTCCCGACACCCCCTCTGTTACCTATCTCCCTATCCTCTCACTCTACCTCTCACCCTCACCCACCTCTACCACCCCCCCCTATCTTTTCAACCCTACTCCTATCTATCTCCCTATTCTCCTAAAACTCTAACACTCACCCCCCTCCACCCTTAAACCCCCCTCCCACAGCTCTTCTCACTCTACCTGTCCCCCCTCCCTCGCGCTTTCCCACCGCGACCTCCTGCACGCCCCCGCCCCCCAGCTCCCATTCGCCCCCAGCTGATCCCTCCTCCCTCTTATGGCGGCCGATGCGCGACTGCGCAGCGGGCGCGCCGCTGGCGCGCCAGAGGCAAGCCCGTCTGCGCCCGTCTGCGCCCGTCCGCGCCTGGCCCGCGCCCAGCGCCACAACCCCTGGTCCCCAGCCCTCCCCTACCCCGCTGACCCGCTACGACCCCACCACCCTCCACGCCCTCAACCCCGGGCGCTCCAACACCTGCTTCCAAGCCCACCCCAAGCGCACCCATGGACCCTTCGCCTTAAACTCCTGCAAACGCATCTTCCACCACGCAACTACCACGACCACCAGCCCACGCGCCATCAACCACCTCAAGTGCATCCTGGTCAACGCTCGCTCTGTCCACAAGCACGCAGTTGAACTCTGGGACCTCCTGGACTCCACAGCTCCGGACGTCGCCTTCATCACGGAAACCTGGATGAACGCCTCATCAGCTCCAGACATCGCCACTGCCATCCCCGAAGGCTACAAGATCTCCAGAAAAGACCGCACCAACCAAGTAGGAGGAGGCATCACCATCGTCTTCAAAGACTCCATCAGCGTCACCACCTCCACCGAAGACACCCCTCTCGCCGCTGAACATCTGCATTTTCAAATCCGCACCGACCCCAGGACCACCCTCAGAGGATCCCTCGTCTACCGTCCCCCCGGACCGCGCGCCCCTTTCAGCGACGCTATCGCCGACTTCATCTCCCCGCACGCCCTCGCCTTGCCGGACTACATCCTCCTAGGCGACCTCAACTTCCATCTGGAACAGAACAACAACCCCAACACCACCGCCCTGCTCGACAACCTCGACAACCTCGGCCTCAAGCAACTGGTGAACACCGCCACCCACAACGCCGGACACACGCTCGACCCTATCTTCTCGGCCAGCAAACACATCTTCTTCAGCCACACCTCCGCTCTACACTGGACCGACCACAGCTGTGTCCACTTCACATTCCGACGCGAGACCCGCCACCTCCGCACTCAACCCATCCCTCGTCGACAGTGGAACAAGATCCCTGAAGAGCAACTCCTCTCCGCACTCGCCGCCAACCAACCCACCCTCACCACCGACCCCAACGACGCAGCCCTCAGCCTCACAAACTGGATCTCCAACTGCGCAGACAACCTTGCTCCCCTCAAACGCACGCATCGACAGACCAACACCAAAAAACCTCTCTGGTTCTCTGACACCCTCAAAGAATCAAAGAAAACTTGTCGCACCCTCGAGAAGGCCTGGCGCAAGGACCACACCGCTGACAACATGACCGCCCTCAAGAACGCTATCCGCGAACACCACCACCTGATCCGCGCTGCCAAAAGGAACTTTTTCACCGACAGACTGGACAAAAACAGCCACAACAGCAGAGAACTTTTCAGCATCGTCAAGGAGTTCTCCAACCCCAACGCCAACACAAACGCCGTCACGCCCTCACAGGATTTGTGCGAATCCCTCGCCACCTTCTTCCACCGCAAGATCAGCGACCTCCACGACAGCTTCGGACACCAGACCCAACCTAACATCACCGAACCCGCACCCCCGGCCTTCACCCTCAACAACTGGACCCACATCAACACTGAAGAAACCAAATCCATCATGAACTCTATCCACTCCGGCACCCCTTCGGACTCCTGCCCTCACTTCATCTTTAATAAAGCCGACGACATCATCGCCCCACACCTCCAGGCCGTCATCAACTCTTCTTTTTCTTCTGCTACCTTCCCCGAATGCTGGAAACACGCCGAAGTCAACGCCCTCCTAAAGAAACCTACGGCTGACCCGAGCGACCTGAAAAACTTCCGCCCCATCTCTCTCCTGCCTTTCCCAGCCAAGGTAATAGAGAAGACCGTCAACAAACAGCTGACCACCTTCCTGGAAAACAACAACCTGCTCAACCCTTCACAAACCGGATTCCGAACCAACCACAGCACGGACACCGCCCTCATCTCAGTCACAGACGACATCAGAACCCTGATGGACAACGGTGAAACAGTCGCCCTCATCCTCCTCGACCTCTTGGCGGCCTTCGACACCGTCTGTCACCGCACCCTAATCACCCACCTCCGCTCCACCGGGATCCAAGGCCAGGCCCTGGACTGGATCGCCTCCTTCCTCTCAAACCATTCCCAAAGAGTTTACCTCCCACCGTTTCGCTCAGACCCCACCGAGATCATCTGCGGCGTACCTCAAAGCTCATCGCTCAGCCCGACACTCTTCAATGTCTACATGAGCCCGCTCGCCAACATCGTACGCAAGCACGACATCATCATCACCTCCTACGCCGACAACACCCAACTTATACTCTCACTCACCAAGGACCCCGCCAGCGCCAAGACCAACCTACAAGAGGGTATGAAAGACGTCGCAGATTGGATGAGGATCAGCCGCCTAAAGCTGAACTCTGACAAAACGGAAGTCCTCATCCTCGGCAACACCCCGTCCGCCTGGGACTACTCCTGGTGGCCCACGGCCCTCGACACCGCACCGACCCCCACAGACCACGCCCGCAACCTCGGCTTCATCTTGGACCCCCTTCTCACCATGACCAAGCAAGTCAACGCTGTGTCCTCCGCCTGCTTCCTCACCCTCCGCATGCTCCGCAAGATCTTCCGCTGGATCCCCGCCGACACTAGAAAAACCGTGACCCACGCCCTCGTCACGAGCCGCCTGGACTACGGCAACACCCTCTACGCTGGGACCACCACCAAACTCCAAAATCGCCTGCAACGCACTCAAAACGCCTCGGCCCGCCTCATCCTCGACGTACCCCGCAACAGCCACATCTCCGCACACCTGAGACACCTGCATTGGCTCCCAGTCAGCAAAAGGATCACCTTTCGACTTCTCACCCACGCACACAAAGCCCTCCACAACAAGGGACCGGAATACCTCAACCGACGCCTCAGCTTCTACGTCCCCACCCGCCTCCTCCGTTCCTCTGGCCTCGCGCTCGCTGCCGTCCCTCGCATCCGCCGCTCCACGGCGGGTGGGAGGTCTTTCTCCTTCCTGGCAGCCAAGACCTGGAACTCCCTTCCCCACCAGCCTCAGGACCACCCAGGACCACTCCGCATTCCAGAGATTCCTAAAAACCTGGCTTTTCGAGCAGCAGTAACCCCCCCCTTTCCCCTAGCGCCTTGAGACCCGCACGGGTGAGTAGCGCGCTTTATAAATGTTAATGATTTGATTTGATTTGATCCCTTCCTAATAGCAAGTTGCAGGGCCATGTATGAATGTTTTGTGACCAGAATGTGGTAGAAAAACATTCATACTTTACCAACTCCGTGAAGAAGGTGGTAAACCATTTGCAATGGGGAAGGGAAACCAAAGGGAACCCTTTCCCTTTCCAAATGGGGCACCAACATTTATTAAGAGCAGGCAATGGTCCCACAGAACACTGCTCACTCTTAAAAATGGAAAAGAAAATTTTTCATTTTTATTTTTGAAATGTAGCCCATTTTTCTGTGAGAAAAACGGGCTTCATTTGAAAAAAAAAAAAAAAAAAGGTTAATTTAACAAGCATTTGCAATGCACTAGGGTCTCGCATTTCTCCGAGTTACAGCTATTAGCAGTTGTAAACTCACCAACCAGATTTTTCTTTCCACATTGAAAAAAAAAACACAGCGCGATCACACTGCTACTGTTCACTCGTAATGAAACCTATCGGCAAAAGTGCAATTATCTACGTAACCGGCAAAAGTGCATTTATCTACGTAACCGGAAAAAGTGCAATTAACTATGTAACATCGTTGATGTTATGCAAAGCGCTCGACTTCTGCCAAGCAAGATCACGCTGCGAACAAAAGATAAAAAGTAGTCCACAAACCGGATGGGAAACAGCGAGCCTCGCATGTTTTCAGTACTTGGTCGCTGCGCTCGAGGAGGGCTAACCACAGGAAAAGGCATGACGTATGCGTGCCTTCCACTAATTAAAGCAAGCAGATTTTTTTTTAACAGGCAAGCCCATGAACCAATGAAAGACAACTGACGTGACGTGAACAGGGCTACGAGCCCTTTTCTGACTCCTAAAGCATCTCGCAAGCGCATGCGACGCAAGCTCGACCCTAAAAAGCAGTCACAGACATGGTGGTCTACTGACCCCAGCAGGCCATCGTCCCTGTGAGTGCCGGCCATTCCTGATGGGTCGCAAATGTTTCTGAGGCAGGTCCCTTGCAACCCATTTAGGAATTGCAAACTGTGTCATTAGAGTTTGCCACTCACAATTTGTGAATTCCTAAAATTTGCAAGTTGCGAGTCGCAAACTCTGATGGTCACAAATCTGACCCCAAAAGATCACACCTTTATGGCCAATGGACTTGTTGAGCGTTTTATGAGCACAATATGACAGTTTACAGCATCCAGTACCCGATCTGGTCATATGATCAAAGCGCCAAGAAGATTAATTTAAGAGATACAGTTGCACATGTTTCTCTCTCTCTCTCTATATATATATATATATGTATATATATATATATATATATGGCTGATGATTTTATACTTTAAAAGGAAATCATTTAACAGAGGGGGAGATGTGGTGTCTCGCATGATTTAGAACGGCACCTTTCTGGCTCCCAGCAGATTCCACACAAGTGCGACATATTTGCTAGAATAGAATGTACTGAAAGCATGGTTTACAATGTGGGAGTTCACAGGTATATGCAGAGGAATAAAGGTGTGTGATCCATGTGTGGTGTAGTTGTCGCGTGGGCTCTCATTATCCTAAATGAGACTACTGGATTTCTAGGTAGCAGGATCATTCACAGTGTGGGGGACTGAGTCTGACCCACTTGGAAGGAACTCTGTCACCCTAAATCCGGTTTTGCTCCGGCTAACTAGCAGTGCCTCATCTCTCCCATGAGGAAGGGATGATTGGGCAGCCGAGCGCATGACATCTTTAGAACCTCTCAGGGAAGTCGTGGTCACTCAGATCCAAACCAACTCTCTCATTTACAGTATGATCTCATATACAAATGACAAAGGCAGTTTGAGTTTTATATATTGTTTTAATAAAACGACTGCATTTTAGATATTAAGGCGTGAGCCGCAATAACCAGAACCATACAACACAGTAGGATTGAAATAGTCACGAGGAGAGTGACACATAAGAATAACGCTATCATGGTGTTAACAATTTCTACTCTCTCTCAGCTAGTTCTAGTTCGAGCACAGCATGTTAAGCTTCTAACTTGCCTTTCAGATTCTCTGGGAAGCCATCAACCCTCATACCTGAGCAAAGGCTTGTGATCTGGTTCAGCATCTGCTACGAGGCAGTCAGCGTCTAGTTGTGGTTCCCTGGTCGGAATCTCCCTCTTGCATGTATTTGGACAAGGAAGTGTTTTATAACTAACATGTCAGCGTGATCACAAAATGTGCCTACGCAAGAACGCCAAAGACTAAACTCCTACCACGTCTATCGGCAATGTACCAGACTGTATCCTTGAATGAAGCACAGAGTGAACAGGAATGTGTTATTGAGAACTCCAGTGCTGAAGTAGGCTAAACAGTGTGATATAAAAAATAAAACAAGACCGTAGAACTGGTTATTTGAAAAATAACAGTACGAAGCCGAATAAAAAGCATTTAGAGCAAAGTGCACAGAGGCTCTAAGCTGCGAGCAAAAGAATAACGTACATCCAGGGCAAAGTGCACAAAGGCCTAAAGCCTGAAGCTAATGCGCAAAGGATACATAAAACTGACCACACTACACCCTCCCCTTGTTGGTAGCAAGTGGTTCTAACAATAGAAAAATATGCCCCAGATACAAAAACACATCTAACATATTTCGACAAGATCAGAGGACAATAAAGCAGAAAACAAATTTAAATTGGGAAGCATGTGACAGTAAAGCCAAATTTTATATAATGTCAATTAAAAAAAAATTAATCCAATTATTAGACAGAAGCCACGGAAAGCAGGAGATCCTCCACTTCGACAGATGTCAACATCGGAAAATCCACGCCAAAAATTAACATGGAGAAGGTGTGTTCCAAAGCCCCAGAACCATCCGGGGCGGCACCCCGTGCAGGGCCTATGAATGAGACAATACCATCTTCCTCCAGGAAGGGAATCTCATAAACCGCCTCACGAAGCAAACGCAACCGCAGTGCACAAGTCTGGGAATGAGCCCTAATCGGGAACATCAACAGATCAGTATCGACCACTGGGGGGTGCTGCAGTGAGAGACAGAGAGACAGTGCATGTTCAAACGAGCACCAAAGGCACCGAAACACGGGTTGCACACAATCCAAAACCGGTCGGAATGACAGAGACCAGTCACACTCCAAATGTCCCAGGAGTGTTGCTCCAAAATGCTGCATCATGCGTTCACAACACAGCTGCGCTGACGGGAGCGCTAATACGGGATCTCGTCGCAGTGCGACAGCGATTGCGGATGAACAGCAGCAACAGCAAATCCCCAGCCAACAAAGCCAAAGTAATCGGGAATCCCCCAAAAATGCTTCCGAAAATAGAGTGAATAGCCGAAGGTATTAAACCGAATATGGAAGAGAAGGTATGAGCAAAACTAACACCAACGGCTTTGAAAAAATGTGCAATTCCAGCAGTGCTGGACGCATTAAATATACGTCCCACGAGTTCACCAAAGTGACTCGGAAAGTTAGTATTCAAAAGGGACTGTATTTCCGCAGATGACCTCGCCACCTGAAGTGTGTAGGTCTCGCTAGCAGATGTAAGGGCCACATGCTTTTGAAACAATAGGGCTTTCAGTCGACTCAACTTGTCGAAATTCACCTTGGAAGTAGCAATATGAGGCCAGATGTCCGCTACCTCCCTAATTTGAGTGGGGGGAAACAACACATTCCCGCAGCACGTAACGGCCTTGGTGACAACGACTACGTAAACTATTCCGGCACGCATGCCACAACAGGGTTAACTGTTAAGAAGGACGCAACTGCCGTTTGATAGCACCTGGAAAGTGTTTTTAATTACCGTGACTGGCACTCCCTTTAGATAACAAGCTAAGTTAGCAATCGAGGCATTACACGCCCCGTGCAAGACAGCTGTTTACAAACCATTGAATGGCTGACAGAAGTCTCACATTCGCTAACGCTAAGAAAAACCTCCCTCAAACCATTAATACATCTGTATAGAAAGGGAAGCTCCCACACCTCGTGTATGTAACTGTCTCCCAACCGTTCATATCTACCCACCGGAATGTGTTTTACCTCATATAAAAAATGTTTCTTCCGCGGCATTCTTGGTCCTGACAAAAAATCTTGCAAGTCAGTATCATTAGACAGTAACGTGAGATGTGTCTTAACTGCATCCAGCGTGGACGACTTCAACCATAGTTGACAAAGTTTCCCCACGCTGTATGTAGTAATCATATCAGCATGTTCTGGTGATATGTAGCGAGGGTCAGCCCTACTAGTCCTGAACCCCCCCGAAGAGGTGACAAAACGTTGATGACACCCATTAGTATCTATGGGCCATAATAACCACCCGCCCGGACGTATCAATGAAGTGTTAAGCGTACCATTCTGCACCCAGTCTGTAAGCTCACTAAACGTGGCATTAATATATTGCTGCCAATTGTTCAATTTGGAAGGGACAGGTATGCTAGGCAAATTCAAATCTCTAATCGTTGCTAAGCCCATACAACTAGTCTGTTGTACAGTGTCATTTAGGAAAATCATTGGACAGGAATAATACACGCCCTAAACAATGTGTGCCTGCCCAGCATTTGCCAATTTTTCGTTCCCCAGACACTTTTCAAATCAACAGTCTTGGACCTGTATTCATACTCCTCAACCGAAAGTTTGGATACAAACAAATTTGAATACAGCAATTTAGTATCAGTCAATAACATTTGCTTATTGGCATGTGGAGTAACTTTAAAATAGTAAGACTTAGCATTCTGTTGAATATGCCCAGAAAAATATGCAAATTTATCATAATACGTTTTAGAGCTCCCCTGTGGAGCAGTCGGGCAATGTTCCCATTGCATATATTCAAATATCGATTTAGGGCTACTAGCTTTATGAATAAAGTGGTGTCCATAATAATTGTAGCAAAACATGTCACCATAATTATCTCTAAATTGGTAAGCATCTTCATTTTCATAGACAGTATAGTATTGCAATTCCGTCAACATAGAATCCACTGTCTTTACATCCCAATCATCAGATACAATGCCTGGTATAACAATATCATTCATTGATAATTTGAGAACATACGGTATTTGAATTATTTCAGTGGGACCATATATATCAAACATTACTCTATCCCACACAATCCCATCCGGAATCGGCACTGCAGAAATGTTCACAAAGGATAAGTCTCTTCGAACCATATGTGATGAAAAATGTGGTTTCAACACCGTCTCCACGTGCTCAATGTCAGATCGTTCAGGAAGAAAATGACCATGTATTACCAGAAAAAAGGTAACCACAAACCCCAGCCACAAAAAAACAGTCATTACAGTCATAAAAAGCCACAGATAGATCCAAGGAACAACAAAATATGTGTGTTTAAGCCAACACAGCAGCTTACGCGGGCCCAGAGCTGAGGTTGAAGAGGACGAGGAGTCCGACACAATATCATCAGTGGTGTTGAAGCAGCCGGAGGCAGTTCTCGCAAAAGGTGCAACCGTAAACATAGAAGCAGATGGTGGCTCTCGCCTTGGCACGCTATAAACCACATGTTCAGCAATATCAGTAGAACGTACTGCAACTTCATTAAAAGATTCCAAATCATTCGTCGTCTGTGGAACAACCACAAGATCAGCTTCCACCCTCCCCAAGCTCGGAGAGGAAATAGCGTTGGTGCAAATCAACTGCAGCGGAACTTCTTCCCCAGTAGTGAGCGGGATTCCGGAACTACTGGGTGTCCCCCTTGGTCTGCTGTGCAGAATCGGCCACATGTTGTAACTTGACATTATCAATGGAAACAAAGCGATTTCCTTTGGCCCCTTGCAACGGCGGAAAAATTACAGTTCGGGTGCCGCTGGTCCCTATCACTGGGACAGGCACTCGATAAGAAGGACCAAATTCTTTTTTTACTGCAACCTTTTCACGCACAAGATCCTCAATCCTGGGAATACAACCAGTAGACGTTACCGGTTCATCCTTAATTCCTGTGGAGGCAGCACTTGCAGAAGAGTTTTCCTCACGGAATTGCTGTAAATACTGCAAGACAGTGACACGTTCATTTATGTCAAAGGGCGTATCCGCCGTCTCTACACCAGGACCATCTAGATCAGGAACATACATTTGTGTTCCAAACAGGCACTCATATGAAGTACGACCCCCCCAGGGACCTTCTAGGCAAGTTATTAAGTGCTCTTTGTACTCCATACAGGTGGGCTAGCCAACTACGACCCGTATCTATAACTCTGGCCGTTAAGGATTGCTTTAAATCACAATTTAAACTCTCCACGACAGAATTTCCCTCGGGATGAAATGGAGACGAGAACTGGAGCTGGACCCCCAACGAAGCCATGGTGTCCCTGAATGCCTTAGAGGCAAAGGCAGGGCCCTGGTCCGAATGAAAAGCCGCAACTGCAAATGTATCAAGAAAGATGCGCAGATCTTTAATAACAGTTCGAGCGTCAGCCGAGCGCTGTGGCCAGACCCACACAAATCTGGAGCACGAATCTACAGCAACCAATATATATTTGTATGCACTATCTGGCGTCAGCGGACCACAATGATCCAAGTACACACACTGTAAAGGTTTATTTGATATGAGAAGGGGCGTCTGCTGCGGGCGTCTAGCCGTGGAAACTTTAATTTGTTGGCAGACATCACAACAAAGGACATACTGCTTTGCCTCTTTATAGAGACCAGGCCACCAATAACGAGCCTGTAAGAGTGAAATAGTGGCTGCCATGCCCGCATGTGCAGAAGCCGCCCCCTCATGTGCTGCAGTAATTAATCGAGGTCGCTCAATTTTATTGGGCATTTCACGTACACCAACGCCTGGGATATTAACTACAGCGTTTAGCATACCACCCATACAGTAATTATATTTAGAAGGGAATCCTTTAGGAAAAGGCGTGCCATCAGCCGTAGCTTTTATGGCAGCCAAAATCTCTGTGTCTGGTTTGGAACTCGAACGAGTTACTGCGGCCACAGTGGCAACAGCCACTGACGATTTTGCGGCTTCATCAGCCAAAGTATTCCCAGCAACGTGTATTCCAACGCGCTGGTGTCCAAGTGTATGCACAACATGGACTTTGGGAAGCGTTTCTTTCAGATCCGCAACCTTCCCCACAGTAATTTGTGTTTGATGGTGTTACCTTTGGAATCTCTGAACCCATTCAATCTCCAGTAGTGCAAATATTTGTTGAAAGACTGAACACAGTAGGAGTCACAAACCAGCAATGTCAATATTGCCGGATCCGCGTGTTCCAAGGCTAACAATAGAGCTTTCAGCTCAGCCAACTGTGCCGTACAATCTCCCAAGGTCTGTGTATAAGTATGTCGGGGGCAGAACACTTCCCCCTCCATATAGCCGCTCACTACCGCACATGCAGCAGAATACTGTTGTTTAGTCCCAACCGCTGGTTGCGCAGAGCCATCGGTATACATGACCACTTCATATTGGTCAATAGGCAATGTGCCAGCGGGAACTGGGTACTCCATTTCATATTGAAGGAATTCTTGAGTCTGCAGTTTAGGGTCAAATATGTAATCTACATCAGTGGCTGTCAAAGACGTAGCCCATTGAATCCATCGCGGGTGTAAAGCTTTCGAATTAGGAACACTCGCTTTTGAAACAGCCTCTAAGGCTGGAATTGGGGAAACGACAACGATGCGTTGGCCCTGGGCAAGAGGTCGTTCTTTAATCACAGCCATCTGTACTGCAGTGAGAGTTTTCTCAGTTTGTGCAAAACGGTGTTCTGCAGCAGAATACAAGTGCGACTTGTATGCTATCGGGACTGTGTCACCCTCATTAAAGGTGACATAGGTAAACCCAACGGCACCAGGTATAACCCTGATGACCAGATGCGTTTTATTGTCCAGAGTGTGTAAATGTGTTACTGCTAAGAGATCAGTTTGTAAATCTCGAAGAATATGTGTATGTTCATTCGTCCAAAATGTACTCGAAAAATTCGGGCGAATCAACTCGTATAATGGTTTTATACGTGTAGCGTAATCAGGAATGTAAGTTCTGCCAAAATTTAGAAACCCCAATAACGACTGGAGTTTCCGAACCGTATTAGGAGGTTGCAACTGAGCACATTTCTCCAAAAAGTGAGGTGCTAAGCTCTTGCTCTCATTCGACAACTCATATCCCAGGAAAATGACGCTGAGGAAGGCAATCTTTGATTTTTTTAAATTAAATTTGTAGCCAATGTCAGCAAATCCCACAACAATGCGCGCTACCCGCCTTAAATGTTGCAGCAACTCATCGTCCGTCAGATATATATCATCAACATATGATAATGCTTCGGGGTCGAACTCGTGCAAACTTTCAGCGACACAAGCCGAAAATAGTCCTGGGCTATTCTTATACCCCTGAGGCAGACGACAAAACTTTTTTTGAGAGCCAAACGCAGTAAAGCTCGTATAGTCCCTACTTTCGGGCGCTATATTTTGGCAGAAGAATCCATTCGAGATATCTAAAGTTGTTTTGTATTTCTTACGCACTATATTATTCATGAGCGCAGCGCTGTGTGAATTCTGTATTGCATGTGTGCGTGTATGTCCATTTAAATGTCTGTAATCCACCACTATCCTATAAGAATGGTCCGGTTTTGCTACTGGGAATAAGGGATTATTCATCGGCGAGACACAGGGTTCAATTACTCCCTGGTACTCCAATTGTGTAAGAATTTTCCTTACCGATGCCTTTATAAATTTTATAGGATACTGCGGCTGCGGCTGAGGTTCGCCTTTAATCGGAATTACATGATAAGGTGAATTTCTATCCCACCCACATTATTTCTATATAGGGCGGGGGCCTGTGCTAGAGCCCATGTCTTACTATAGGACTCTGCTAGTTCTCCCGGAACAAGTGGTGATAATGAAGGTGTAATAACCTCCTCTCCAACTGGACAGTCACGAACAAAGTCAGGTGGCCAATCCTGTTCGGCCAGCAGAACGTCATACAATTTGACCACATGGTCCCAAAAGATGGCGTGTATAGTGCGTTCAACGTCCCTTCTAATTGTAAAGTTACTGTATAAACTCTATCGAGATCAGAGACACGCATATCTGCTGTTTCGACTTGTATGAAGTCATCAGTTGCTTTCACCTCCAGATGCTCTAGAAGACTCCAGCGAACTATTGTGACCTCTGCCGCACTGTCTAACAGTGCTAACGCCCATGTCTTGTTCTTCAAGAGAACTCTCTTCTTGAGTGGCATGTCTAACTGAGACCGCCGCCACTTTCTTCTTTTTAAATTGTGGCTTTTGTTGGATCGGTTTCTCTTCTTGTTTGACTGAAACCTCCGATGAGCGTTGTGACTCCTGTCTTGGTTTCACGTACTCTGTTCTCCGCTCTGACCGCCCACCTCTCTCATTTCTCTTTTACGAGGAGTCCTGAAAGGAACGAGATTGGCGTGTATCAGTATATTGATATCTATCAGGCATCTTCAAATTATCCCTATTTCTGAGATTATACCTATTCTGCGGGGTCTCCGGTTGCGGAGATTGTCCCCTATCTCTCTTAGGTGTCTGTTGTTTTTTCTCCCAGCGCTTTTTAGTACCCTCAGGTTGCTGTTGTTTAGTAGTATCTTTAAAATTCTTACCCTGTAACTGGGGTTTTTGCAGTCTAGCCCCAAGGCTATCACGACCGATACTCGAATATGTTTCTGCTATTATTCTCGGCAGTTCCCGCTCCTGGTTACCCTGCGGGACGTCTCGAAGACGCATATGCACCGCTAGTGCTACTGCCTCCCCTTTGAGCTTGCTCAAAATCATAGAAGAAACCGCGGCAAAATTGGCCATCAGCTGCATCCCTAAATCTAAGGCTGGGGCAGCTCCATATTCATCCTGAATTTGTTTCAGCACTTCCGGTAGATTAGCCAATGTTGGTGTACCGTGTGCTGTAGTGTAGAGCGCAGCAAACACCGTGCCCCAAGTATTACAATGGTCCACAGTAGGAACCATTCCATACGGCAAACACATCGTCAATATTCTATGTTTATCCTGAGGTCCCGTATGGGGAAATACTGCTTCCAGCGTATTAATTTTTTGCGCCAGCCAAAATGGAGTTTCCTCCCGTTTTGCTGGGACTTTACCCATAACCGAATGTACAGTGGTCGGATTAACCCCCGGAACCACTGCATGGGGTTGCGCCGGAGCAGCACGCGCTGGGTTTGTGTTAAGTGTCTGCATCACAAATTGAACCAAACGTCTATATGTAGCCGTTAATTCCGTATATACGCGACAAACTTCAGCCACTGCCAATTGAGCAACCGCAGGATGTGGTGTATATGTAGCCAATAAAGGCCAGGTAGGACCATCATTACGCAGTGGACCTAACCTAACAGGTGCTATGGTGTGGGGTAGGGTGCCATCAAGCCAATTATTATGTTCTTGATATGATAGAGGTATTTCTAAATATGCATATGCCCTGTATTGTCCAGGGGCATTAGCAAGAGTGTATTCGTGAAAAGTGTTTGTACCCCATTCAACTGCTGGAAATACAACCCAAGAATAAAAAAGTTCTGTTCTATAAGCTGCTTGGGCGTCCACCACAAACGTGACCGGACCCCCCTGGTTTGTGAGACCATGTGCTATCAGATGTCCCGTGAGCGGTTGGCGCATATTAAGCGCTATGTTTACTACTTCAGGATTTGCCATTACAAAACAGCACTAGGGCAGAGAAGGCACACCAATATCGGGGTTTTCCTTTTGAAGTTCAAGCTTGAACAACCGACCACTAAGCCATAGGATGTACCTATCTCGTGGCGGCGGAAATCCTCAGCCCCACGGACGTCTCCGTTAACGGAACCGAGGAGTCAATATATATATGAGACCGAGAGAGTCAGCCGGAACCGAAAATTAGAGCCAGACCAATCGTTGGCGGCGCCGTGTCGCGTGGGCTCTCATTATCCTAAATGAGACTACTGGATTTCTAGGTAGCAGGATCATTCACAGTGTGGGGGACTGAGTCTGACCCACTTGGAAGGAACTCTGTCACCCTAAATCCGGTTTTGCTCCGGCTAACTAGCAGTGCCTCATCTCTCCCATGGGGAAGGGATGATTGGGCAGCCGAGCGCATGACATCTTTGGAACCTCTCAGGGAAGTCTTGGTCACTCAGATCCAAACCAACTCTCTCATTTACAGTATGATCTCATATACAAATGACAGAGGCAGTTTGAGTTTTATATATTGTTTTAATAAAACGACTGCATTTTAGATATTAAGGCGTGAGCCGCAATAACCAGAACCATACAACACAGTAGGATTGAAATAGTCACGAGGAGAGTGAAACATAAGAATAACGCTATCATGGTGTTAACAATTTCTACTCTCTCTCAGCTAGTTCTAGTTCAAGCACAGCATGTTAAGCTTCTAACTTGCCTTTCAGATTCTCTGGGAAGCCATCAACCCTCATACCTGAGCAAAGGCCTGTGATCTGGTTCAGCATCTGCTACGAGGCAGTCAGCGTCTAGTTGTGGTTCCCTGGTCGGAATCTCCCTCTTGCATGTATTTGGACAAGGAAGTGTTTTATAACTAACAAGTCAGCGTGATCACAAAATGTGCCTACGCAAGAACGCCAAAGACTAAACTCCTACCACGTCTATCGGCAATGTACCAGACTGTATCCTTGACTGAAGCACAGAGTGAACAGGAATGTGTTATTGAGAACTCCAGTGCTGAAGTAGGCTAAACAGTGTGATATAAAAAATAAAACAAGACCGTAGAACTGGTTATTTGAAAAATAACAGTACGAAGCCGAATAAAAAGCATTTAGAGCAAAGTGCATAGAGGCTCTAAGCTGCGAGCAAAAGAATAACATACATCCAGGGCAAAGTGCACAAAGGCCTAAAGCCTGAAGCTAATGCGCAAAGGATACATAAAACTGACCATACTACATAGTCATTGGTGGATACCCAGGCTGGGGAAGAAGCTACAAGTGTTACATAGTGTAAGCAGCCTTTACATCAGCATGTGGTTGATTGCCAGACAGATGCTGCATGTTTCAAAAACAACAAGTGATGGACGGAATGCTGAACATTGTCAAACATTCACCCCCAGTATAGTGATCTGGGCCTAAATCCATCGTTTTTTTGCTGCCCATGCCATTCCAGTTTGGACCCAGCCATATGCAAATCAGTCTTGACCCTGTCCCCCATGGGAACAGTCCAGCCCGAACTGCTAGGCCAGGTCTTCCCTGGACTGGAAACAAGCATCCTGGGACCGGTTTTGGGGTTTCACCCCTCATCAGCCAGGCTAGCTTGAATCCAGTGGCATGGGAAGCACGGGACCCACGTCTGGGCATACCCTTCCCACTTAGGGCGACAAAGCAAAAACAACAAGTGATGGACGGAATGCTGAACATTGTCAAACATTCACCCCCAGTACAGTGATCTGGGCCTAAATCCATCGTTTTTTTGCTGCCCATGCCATTCCAGTTTGGACCCAGCCATATGCAAATCAGTCTTGACCCTGTCCCCCATGGGAACAGTCCAGCCCGAACTGCTAGGATAGGTCTTCCCTGGACTGGAAATGTTTTGCTGCCCATGCCATTCCAGTTTGGACCCAGCCATATGCAAATCAGTCTTGACCCTGTCCCCCATGGGAACAGTCCAGCCCAAACTGCTAGGCCAGGTCTTCCCTGGACTGGAAACAAGCATCCTGGGACCGGTTTCGGGGTTTCACCCCTCATCAGCCAGGCTAGCTTGAATCCAGTGGCATGGGAAGCACGGGACCCACGTCTGGGCATACCCTTCCCACTTAGGGCGACAAAGCAAAAACAACAAGTGATGGACGGAATGCTGAACATTGTCAAACATTCACCCCCAGTACAGTGATCTGGGCCTAAATCCATCGTTTTTTTGCTGCCCATGCCATTCCAGTTTGGACCCAGCCATATGCAAATCAGTCTTGACCCTGTCCCCCATGGGAACAGTCCAGTCCGAACTGCTAGGCCAGGTCTTCCCTGGACTGGAAACAAGCATCCTGGGACCGGTTTCGGGGTTTCACCCCTCATCAGCCAGGCTAGCTTGAATCCAGACGGAATGCTGCATGTTTCAAACCTTCTTATTGTGCTGTCATGAAGAATCAGCCAGGGCTTTCACTTTGCAGCCTCTTTCTAGTTCTCTGAAAATCTCAAGGGGGTATATGATTTAGAGTTTTGTTTAGCAATAAGTCTGTTTGCTCTCTAAAAACCATTAGCACTCCCAGGTGTTTTTCATTTGAGTTCTATTAATATTCTTTGAATTTAATAAATAGTAATTCTGAGAAGGCTATGAGAATCAACTTTTTTAATTGAAGTTAGAGCAGTGTGGCAGCTGTGTGCATTACACTGTATCCTGAAGACAAGGGTTAATGGAAAACAATATGAAATTATATTATATTATTTGAAAATTATTGTTTTGAAATTGAAAAGAAAATGCAGTTTTTAACGAGTTATGGGGACAATGATATGAGGTTTTGCCTGTCTTTGTTCCACACCTTTAATGCCACCTGTTCATCCTATTAATGTTCTTATAACAGATCCCTGTGCCTTTACAGACTGTCTGATTGAGAGTATGCATGGTACACAGAGTGATGTCAGCTTGTGACATGAGTGAAGGGTGAATGCACATTGGCTAGAAGTGTGACCCATCCTGCTCCTTGAATGCGGATTGTGAGGTGGGTCAATGTCTGATTAGTGCAAGGGCCTGTCCGCCACCCACGTGTCTGATTTGTAAATGTGTTGCCTGCTTGTTAAAGGAGATCGGAACCTTAGTGATCCCATACAAAGAGTAGAGTCAGCTCTGCAAAAGGTTTGTTGCTCTTTTTGATCAGTTGTGCAAAAGCTGAGTGTTCATGTCAGCTACATTAAGGTGACCTCATTATTTGTTTTTTTTCCTGGGCAAAGTCATTGTATAAAATATGTGGGATTTCTGCAATGAATTACTGGGAGTTTTCAGTGGCTGCTGAGTCCAACCTGGCATTTTTCCTCCTTCAGTGAAGGCAGAAGTCTATTTTTGTTATGCTTACCAAGACTAGGTGATGCTCTGATTTCCTTCTGAGGCAGTGCCCTCTAGTTCCAGAATTTTCAAGCAATTACCAGGGAACACTGCAAGAGTCCTAAGTATTTAGTACTTCACATGACAAGTGCATGAAACTTCCAACACGCATTGGTGATAATTTGTAGTTTATTCTTCACATGAAATTACGATTCTAATACTGTATATAGGGTACAGCTGACGTGTTTCGTCCATCAAGACTTCCTCAAGGCTGCAACGATTAATATATATATATTTTAAATCGTCAAAACCGTCATGAATCCAACACTATGGTGAAGAGTTATTATTGTCACACCCACATCCATGTGATAAGTCATAGAAAAAAGAGACCCATCACTATGTCCAATGTGCTGGATGGTGGAAATTATAAGTAAGTGAATAAGACAAGGTTGCATGCACGATGTATTAGTTGTGTCTGAAACTCTCAGACCCCCCCAAAAAAATCCTGTGTCCAAAAATTATATAAGAAGAGTAAGACAGAAGAAACCACAATCCTAAAAGTGGATATGTAATTACTATACTCTCACGCAGCAGTGCTAGAAACCGATAACTACGTACCCTGAATAGAAGAAAAGCACCCAGACGTAAAGAATGCATGTCCTCAATTTGAATTTCGCAAGAGATCCTGTAGATCAACCAATATAAGTTAGGATGGTCTCCATCCAGAAGTACTCACAGACAGTCAGTTATGTAATTTGTTAATTCTTACCCAGAGGGTAGTAAAAGACATCAACATACCTACAAATGGTCCATAGTAAGTCTTCCACGTACGACAATGGTTCAAACAACCCCGGCCAAGATAAGCCTGTGAACGACACATGAGGCAGCTTTTGTAGAGACACCGGAGTATGGTGCTAATTATTCCCAAAGGGGCCACTCGCCTAATACTATTAATGGTGAGACTGTATGAAACGTTATCAATGTCATCTGACCCAATTTTGTAAAAACTACTATAAGACGCACATGAAAATATGTAAACATGTGAAAAAGGTCAAACAAACAGTCATGTTGGCATTGCAGTATATTCTCTCTCTAAGTCATTACATGCCTTATTGAATACTGGCAATAACATTATCCACAGGACACGATATAGTAAGTCGCATGATAGACATTGGCAAGAAACTATATAGTTTAGCCTATAAAAGTCAAAACAAGGCTAATAATGTACAGCGCCTATCCACTGGGGCTGTGTGAAAGGATGTGGAATAGTGTAGACTCCCTGCGCCACACTGACTGACGGCAGTAACATTAACTGAACAATGAGTATGTGAAAGTTACCCAACATAAAACGCTTCGGCTTAGCCCAAAAAATGTAAACATAAGCTAATATTACGCAGCGCCTACCCACGAGGGCTGGGTGACATAGTAAGAAATACAAAGCACTGATGTGTAAAGTTCACGCGCATCAGTGAAAATGCCTGCAATAAGGGCTATGGTGGATCGCGTGAAAAAACAGTGGGCTGCAAAAGTAACCCACATGAAACTTTACGGCTTGGTTTCTCCAAGTCTGGCAATAACACCCTTGGTGGTTGGACGTGTGCATCAGGATGGCACCTATTGGACATTGAGCATGTTCGAATACTACATTTTCCCCAAATACTGTTGTTTGCAGGTGGATGTGCGAACTTGAAAGCATAACCACCATCATTCAGTAATTCCCCCTAGTTCCAGAGTTGGGATCATCTTTCACTTATCCAGTAGCTGGCATAAGATACGAGTCTCACAATTTCCATGTTCGTTCTGTATCTGGCATTGGTGACTGGTTGAGGAAAAATAGGATGAAAGCGCCATCACCTCTGATAAGGCACAGTGCCATAAAACACAAGACTAAAGCTAGATATTGTGGCTTGTCTCCCCTTTCCCTCGGTTACTCCATACCCTATTACTGCAGTACCCTGACCTCTCTTTCTACCACTGCAAATTCTGATACTGTGCTATCCTGCCCTGTCCCTCTACCACTTTAAACCCTGCTACTCTGGTATCCAAATGGTTACCGATGGGCGCACGTCAGGTGGGGCAGACAGTAACCTTCCCTAGAGGCAGTGCTTAATTTGTGCTTGTTGTTTCCGGTGCTGAGCACCAGCACTTATTTTTGGGGGCCGGGGCTTATTCTTCTGCCTCAAGCATTTCTGCGAGCAAAAGACACATATGGGAAAGACGGCAGAAAGGAAAAAAACGAAAAAGCGTCACAAAGGGCGAAAGTGGAAAGCTGCAAGAGTGAACTGAAGGGGCAGCGAGTGGCTGTAAATGGATTAAAGAGGCCCCAGATGGCTTCAGGATTACGCTGCCTCAGTATTCCGTGTTCGCACATTTAAGTACAGCAGCTGCGTGTTTAAGAGGAGGGCTTTGGCCACCGGCACCTTTTTATTTACAAATTAAGCACTGCCTAGAGGCCGCCTACATGAGTCCCGGAGGAGAATATGGCCCCTGGAGACAGCTTTACATGCGTGAAACAGTCACCCCTCCAACGACAATGATGTAAAACCACAACTGCGGTCAGAAACCATTGATACATTCAATAGCAAGGGATAATAACTCTTTCATGTCCCTCTTATTTCGGACTTGTAATGGATAGGAAAGGTCCTTTTATGAGTTAGAAAGAGTTTTCAAACTCTTAAAAGTGCTTTGATACATTTTAGAGGTGTTTTGCAATCACAAACTGTGTGTTTGTGGAATACACACTTTGCATCTGCAAATCAGTTTTATGCACGAGCTTCCTAGTCCTCAGTTCTTTTCTCCAATGCTACATTTTGGTAGCCAGACAAACCAATTTATCATCAATGACAGTGGCGGCTGGTGAAGTTTAGAAGTGGTGGGGCATAAAATCGAAAGCATGCCTTTGCCTGAGCGAGCACAATTATCCTGAGAGGAGCTCAGAAGTGATGCTCCTCACGAGAATAAAAAAAAAAAAAAAGGTAAAATGGTGCAGCACAGTTTCTTTAATAATATGATGAAAAGCAATAGTTTTCACAGGGACAGAAACAAGGTCAAATGTTCATGATGTAGGTGCTCTGTAGCCCTGCTCCTCAAGGCCTTTGGTCAAAAAATCTTATTCAAGACTTAGGATGGAGGGGGGGGGGGGGGGGGTGGGAGGGCGTTCCAAAACAAGGAGAATTGATGGAGTACATAATATTGTGTGTAATTTGTTTAATTAATATTTCACACAAAAACAGTGCTCTGAAGTGACACCTCCCTCTTTGATATTGCCATTATGCAGAAAGTAAATACACATATGTGTTTACTTAATGCAGTTTTCTTTTGCTACATAGGGCCAGGTGTATCAAAGGATTTTGTCCATTCTGTGTCTATAGGAAAATGTGTTCATACATATGGCCCATAGATTTTTAAGGTACTTGTGCTTCCCTTGTATGCACATAAATACACAGCATTTTCATGTACTTTTTAGACCAATTATTCTAACTCTACTTCCTTCGAATGGTTGCAACATCATTGACTTTTTGGCATCTATTGATGTTTCCTTCTAAACATTAATCAGAACTTTTAACATACATGCCCTGCATCCCCTACACACTTCCTGAAAAAAAAAGGATTCTTAACAAGTTTTTCCTGATCCATGTGCTTTGTGCTAACTGCTCTGATGCTGTAACATTTGTAGTAACCAAATATGCTTTGTGTCCTCAGCAACTTTTAGAACGCTCACCTGAGTAACCCTACCTTTCCAATACCAATCACAATTTACGCCTCTGTTGTACCATGGGCGGACGTCTAGGATTTGCTGGGACAGCCCCGGGTTCTTCACATCTGTCCTGGCAAATTTCAGTAAATTTGGCATATGTCCCAGTTTTCAGAGAGGACCCACTCATTTAGGTTTTCATGTGCCCAATGCAGCATTCCTAAGTGGCACGTTCTGGAAAGCAAGAGATAAAGGTGCATATTTATACTTGGCTTGCACCATTTTGGAGTCAAAAATTTGGATGCTAAAACATTGCATAGCTAACTCCATATTTATATTTTGACGCTAGACACATCTAGCGTCAAATTATAGGGGTTAGCGTCATATTGTGGCTGCGGCAAACTACCTTGCGCTAATTTGATGCAAGGTAGGCATTCTCGTCCACAAAATCACGCTAACCCCCTACCGCCTTATTTATACTCTGGCGTAAAAAATAATGCGCAAGGAGTAGGTGGACCAAAATAATGGCGCTAAGCCTGCTTAGTGCCATTATTTGACGCCTGGGTCTGACCAGGTGTTAGGGGTCCTGTGGACCCATTTCCATGTCAAAACACCATGGAATGGGCCCACAGATGCCCACCCCAAGCCCCAGGAACACCTCCACCTACACCAGAGGGACGCCATAGGATGGAGGACCCCATCCTGGGTAAGTACAGGTAAGTTTAATTTTTTTTTTTACTGTGCCATTGGGGGCCCCTTACATGGGAGACTCTGCCTGGCACTGGGTATTATAGTCTTGCCCAGGGGACACTGGCCCACTGTGCTGGCCACTGGGGTGGTGGGCATGGCTCCCTTCTTTACTAAGACATGACTCATGTTTGGGTGGTAGTGCGTCAGAAAATGCCCCACTAGCACCTTTTCCCCTCCAGCCATCCCTCCACCCCCGGTTAGTGTCTTTTACTTAGATGCTAGACTGTCCTTTGCGCCACCGTGCACCATTCCATAAATATGGCACCCGGCTGGCGCTATGGAATGGTGCTAGTAGGCACAATGGATTTTGATGCAAAACTGCGTTAGCGCAGTTTTGCAGCAAATTCTGTCAAATATGGGCCAAAGTGTGTAAAAGTTACATTTAGTGACTCAATGGCAGTGTTTTTTATGTTGGTGAGCACTGTTACTCTAGTCATTCTGCACATATCGCATATCTATTTCAAACTTCTGTGTAATATACATCTCACAAGTATAGCTCGACTTATTTTTTGGTGAGGGGGGTGTCATTTTGACCTGTGGTTTATAGAACAGGTGGATCTAAAACAACAATGTAACTATTAAAACTGAACAGCATCTTCAGTTTGTGGCAGCTGCTCCACTTCAAAAGTCACAGAGAGTAATTCATTTTGAAGCAACTTTGAAATTAAAATCCGTGGGTCATGGGTCATGCTACATCAAGGATCCTTCCCATGGAGAAATAATAGCTAACATGAGTTTGTTGCATACCTTGCTTGGGAAATAGTTCAGGGCTCGGGTCGCACATAGGCCTTTACCAACCGTCACTTGGCTCTCACTGTTCATTTCAGGCACAACCAATTCTACCCTGCACTTTGTTCCTTTCCTTCCTGTGTCTGGGAAGGATCACACTACGTGGCCCCAACAGCTGAAAGCGTAACATCTCTGCCGTGCGACTTCTCCTGCAGAATCTCACCAGCTGGATTAGGAACGCCGAAACTGTGTACTAGATTCTGCGCAGTGGATCAATGAAACTTGAGCTGACACTGCAGAATCCAGTGCTCATCTTCCTGCCTACAGCCTCTAACCCCACCCTTGCCCAACTCGTCACAGAGTGGGGTGGAGTCGGTGAGGCTCCTTGACCCCACCCCACTCTGTGACGAATTAGGGAAAGATGGCGTGGTATGGCTCCAGTCCTTGACTGAAATTAAGCTCCTGGAGCCACAGGGCCTCACCTTGAAGCACCCAGGCCAAACTTAAACTAAACGTCACCAAGGGGTGGAGCCCAGCTCATGAGGCCGGTGCTTTGCTGGGCTGATGACTTCAGAGGCCTGGTATCAAGCATCTGTATGTACTTTTGTTTTTATTCCCCATTCTGTTTTTTGCAACCTGGAGCAGGAAATTGCACCAAAACTAACGGGGTGCCACTCCAATGCCCAGTAGGGGGAGCCACCCCTGATCAATGGCCTACAAAGTACCCACTCTAATCCATCTGTCTACTGAATGGAAATACACATCTGGTAATTAACCATGCCCCTCACATAGAATACATGATCAATACTTCTGCACTCCTGCCTCCCATAACCCCATGACATATCAAATGACACCCTCCCACTAAGTCTACATGCAAACATCACGCTGGTGAAAAACAGATGGTCTCAAACTCAACAGCATTCTGGAAAACCATACTCCAGTGTTGGACAAATATAGTGAAATTGCTGCTGCTAATTTCACTGACTGGATAGACTCTGTGGTCACAAGACTAGCACCTGAAAATCTATGACTAGTCACAGAAAAAGCCATCTGCTCCATGGTACCCTTCTGAGCTAAACAAAACTTAAACAAAAGTGTAGGGCCCAGGACCGAAGATGGAGGAGGAATTATAATTCTGAAGAAAAAGAGGCATATAAATTAGTTATCAATGAATACAAAGCACTAATTAATTTAGAGAAAACTAAGTATTATACAGAAAAAAATAAATGCTGCTAAAGACTCTACGCGAAAACTCTTTTACTACTCTTTCAAATTGCAATAACAGCTACATTTTTACCCGTTTAAGTCTTTTGTAGCAAGCTAGTGGAATGCTTTCAAGCAAATGTTAATTGTGTTTATGATAAATTCTCCTCCATTCAAGACACCAATCGCCTAGTTGATTACTCCTACTCCCCTACATCTGTTCTGGTGTTATAAGATAAAGTTGGCCCTGCTGTAAGCATTCTGGAGAGCATCACCACTCTTACCAAGGATAGGTTCATAAAACTTTTAGAGACCACTAAGTCTACTCTAGACCCTTGCCCACCCTTTGTTTTACAAATGGTCTCCAAGACAGTGTCCAAACATCTTACTAAACTCTTGAATAGTGTTTTGACCTTAGGACACTTTCCAGCTGCTTGGAAGAGGGCGTCAGTGCTCCTCATCCTAAAAAACCTTTACTTCATCCAAGCAACACAAAAAATTATTGGCCTATTTCTCGATTACCGTTGCCTGCGAAAATAAAAGAAAAGGTTATTAAGGACAATCGTATGTCCTTTATCGATGCAAATATCTTTTAGACTCTTTGCAATATGGCTTTAGACTTCAGCACTACACCGAATCAGCCTTAGTAGCTGCTACTGAGGAGATGCGAACACTGGTGGGCACAGGAGCTAGGGCTGTGCTGATTCTTCTTGATCTCTCTGCCACGTTTGACACAGTAAATCACTCTGTGCTTAGCAACTGACTAGAGAGAATCTGGATTGGGGGAGCAGCCCTTACCGTCCTCGGCACCTTTCATTCTGGTAGACTGTTGCCTTTGGGGATTTTATCTCAAATCCTTTCTTTCTCCCCTGTGGGGGCCCCAGGGCTCAACTTTATCTCCTGCATCCTTCAACATTTGTCACCCCTTTGGCGAAACTTATTCAGCCCTACAGTTTCTCTGCAGTCTCCTATGCCCACGACACACAAACAGTTGTGTCCATTTCATCTGATGTCGACGAGGTTGCCTTTAAATCTAAAAGCTGTTCCGCACATATTGAAATTTGGATGCAGGAAAATTGTCTCAAATGAAATTTTGAGGAAAGTGAGGTGATCCTCTTTGGCAACAATACTTCCTTTTGGAATAATTCCTGGCGAACTGCTCATTTTGGCCCTCTTCCATGCTCTTCCAGGACCAGGAAAGTAAAAAAATCTGGGGGTTGTATTTGATGAACAGCTCTGCATCTCTGAGCAAATTAATCAGGTCACCCTCCTTTTGTTTCTATCTACAGGAACACAGCGTACAAAGTACTAAAAAAAAGGTTTTCCTTTATATCCCCCAGATATCCGATATGTTATGTCTAGGAATACAGAAATGCCTGCAATTGAAGCTTCAATCCCTCCCGAATGCAGCAGTACATCTGCTTTTGAAAATACATAAATGCAGTCCCATTTCAAAGAATATTTCGGGACCTTCATTGGTTACCTGTCTGTGAGAGGGTCAAGTTTAAGTCCCTTTGCATTGTCCATTAGGGTCTGCATAGAACAGGTCCCTCCTATTTTCAAAAGATTTTTTCCTCACACGTTCCTAACCTCAATCTGAGATCAGGTCTGGCCAAATTAGTTGTCTTCCTAGAAAATAAAGAAAGCTAGATGGGGAGGCAGTAGCTTTTCCTACCTAGCAAGCAAGCTCTGGAACACTATGCCCTTGTCTTTAAGAGTCCAATCTAAGAGGGTACTTTTCACAAAAATGCTGAAAACCTGGCTATTTACCTCCTGTTCTAAATAGAGACTTTGGCTAGCCCCAAGATGCCTCGGCATTCACACGCTTTAGAAAATCATGACTTACTTACTGATGCTTCTGTCTCATCATGTGAACTGAAACACATCCTCATCTCCTATGCATCTACCTCCCACACATAATATATCAATTTCCTACACCCCTAATCCCTGCTTAATACTGCCATGCCTGCAAATAGCTCAACAAGCACCTAAACCATTCTACACTCCCAACTGGAACTATCCAACTATTGATAACACTGTTTTTATCATCACAACTATCATTCCTCCTCAACTTGTGCAACGATCTCAATGCACAAGTGCTCTGTAACATCAGAAGTATCAACCCAACCCACTTAAGCCTTGAAGAGATTCTTAAGCCGGCACTTTGTTTTGCCAGGCTTGTATTTCTGTTGAAGCATGAGGTATTAGAGTCTAATATGTTAACACAGGTTACTACAATAAGAGTTGCACCATGTTAACATGTGCTAATTACCTTGCAGTGATCCAAGAGTTAGGTAGAGAATAGAACTCATTTGCCACAGAAAGTGCTGTGACAACGAGGGGGAATGTGGACGTACCTTGGACGAGAGAACAGACGAGCCCCCTTGGTATGTGCTGGGTACCAGGAGCCCTCTTCTGAAAACACTGTTCTTTACTTACAGCCATTCCCCGAGGATCAGGCAGCACTGGGAGAGACATCCGAAAGCCACTCTCTCTATCTCATTTTCCAGAAGTAGGAAGGCATTGAGGAGTCACAGGATTGGACTGGAGGAACACAGAGTGAAGAGCGCGGTCCCTTTAAAGTCACAAATGAAACTGAAGGTGCTCATAACACAACAGAAGACTCTAAGGAGGCAGGAAGAAATCAGGTGAGTAGTACAGCACGAGGAACCAACATCGGAGAGGCAGGGAAGCCAGGAGGCCACTGGCGTCACAAACCGGCCCGCAACTCTCCTGGAGGAGCGTGGCTTACCTAGGTACGCAATTTTCTACTGGGTAGGCACAGGAGGTTGAGAAGGGAACCGAGTAAGACACAGCATTAAACCTCACTCCGGTCACAAGTGGCCGGTCTGGTTATGGCCAATGTTTTTTTTGCATTAGTGAGATGAATCACAACCAAAAAAGGATTTCAATCATGCACTGTACCTTTCCTTGTTATTTTTAGTTTGGTACCTTTTTTTTGTTAACTGTGGTGGCTGATAACTAGGGTATTAGGTAAATTCCCCATTAACACAAAACCAGCGGCATTACACTTTTGGTGACAGAAGCACTGGATAGCTTTGAGCACTAGATGTGTAATCCCTCACCTGAACACAACCCTTGAGTCTTCAAAGGCTTAGATGCAAACACTCACCTGAGTTCTTCTTTTGAGGGGCATGCTCCAGAATGGTGGTCTGGATGTCTAACGAAGCTCAAAGAAAAGAGAAGAAGAATAAACAGACACTGTAATTCAAAACCACTGTAAATAAAAGAGAATCGTGTAAAAAAAAAATAGGTTTGTGCAGTAAACCCAACTCCACGAGCGGAGTTTACAGAGATTTCCCACTCCGCACTCTGGTTGGAGCGCAGAGTTCAGCAAAAACTCTGCCATCCGCATAGCAGAGTTTACTGGCATGCACCTCTATTTTTTTACCATAATGAGCCACATATCTGTATTCTGCTTGGCTTCAGTAAGGTCCACTTCCCAGGCTTTCTCTGCCATGCTCCTAGGGGTGAATAGTAGCATGCAAACTACAGACAGGCTTCTCTGAGTGTTCATTTCTCCCAGAAGGAATTATGATGCTTTACAAAGAAGTACCGGCATGTGACATAAGAACAGCCACTGTGGCCAGAGAAATTGAAGAAGGACGACTATCACATTTACTCACATTTGAGTTGTGTCACCCTCATCCTTCTTCAATGTCTATGGCCATTACGTACCTGTTCTCAGTGCCAGCACGCAACTCACTTTGTTAGACAAGAAGTCCTACTGGGAGGACTGAGGTGACGCCCCCACCATGAGGAGCCCTCTCTGCTCCTTCCACAATGGGGCTCTAGGAGCATGCAGGACGGGAAACTTTTCACAGTCCTAAGGGTCAGCCAGAGCCTCTGACCCCTCCCCCCTTTTTCCACTGCCAGGTAAGTGGGCACTGGCTGTGCACGCTGCATACTGTTGACTGCAACAGAGTGTCCTGGTTACAGCTGCCTTACCAATGTGGCCCATATTTTGCATGGCACTGACACTGTCAGTACTAAGGCCACACTGGATGCCTTGCAGGACAACTGTCTGTCATCGATTGCCTGTCACATGTGTTGTAGGTGCACAGCAGCGGCACAGTCGCCACTGATAGAGCATACATTTTAGCTCTGTCCCTCATGTAACTAAAGTCATTAGACTGTGACAAGTTTTATTTTATGAATGTAAAGAGTGGAAAAACTAACACAGAAAACTGCACTGACACACATTTTAAATGTGCAATTTGCTTGTATTTCAAAGTTCGACATAGGTCTCTTTTTCATTAAATCACATGCTAGAAGCTTAAAGTTAACGTCAAAATGTAATTTAGACTCTAAACTAGTAGTCCATTTAGAAACTATGTTAGATTTCTTGAGTTTAATTAAAGATTAATGAGTTTAAAAATATGTGCAAGTGATATGTGCAGTTCTCCGGTACCCTTAATGTAATGCAATAACAAGTTTTTTCCAATTTTAATGAAATGTTTTACTCATACTGATGAAGTTTTATTAATGATGAAGTTATAAATTTGTATATTATATGTATTTTACTGAAAAAGTATTAAGTGAATTTTATATTTTTCCTTGTGTTAGAATAACTGTGGCCTACAGAACTTGCATTTTGCAGTCATGTAAAAGTGTTGAATTATTTTTTCATAAATTGAAGTTCCCATGAGAAGCAAAGTCCCATTTATAATAAGTTTATTGTTTAACCATGGAAAATCATACCCATTTGTCCTTGAAAACTTTGTAGTGCAAGTAATGGTACACATTTGTTACAACCAGTTTCGAGTCACACGGAAAGAAGATGTTTCCATGACAGACTTGGGAAATTGTTGAACTGTTGCAACCTGGAGTCTGGTGATCAATTTTAATTGGATGATGCCCCTCCAACTTAATATGAACTGGCACCTTTGATAATCAGAACGCTATTTGTGAATTAATATAGTAATGAACATTCAAACTTTGTTCAGAGCTGAAGCAGTCCCGGTCTTGTTTGGTCAGAGACAGACATTTCTGTGATGCATGCAGATGCCTTGCTGACCAGGTGCTTTACTGATGATAAATTCCTGAATGCTGTATCCCTAGGAGAGGTATCTTCCTCTCCGCTATTTGCCATGGCCCCTTGAAATGCCCTTTTAGGTTAGATACTCCACTATGCTAACGTTTTATTTTAGTTAGTGACCTGTAGCCTAAGTTATTCTTCTTCCAAATTATTTTTGTCTTTTTTGTATTTTGCCCCTATGTGTTCCCTCACACAGATGTATTTCCCTAATTTAGTTAGCTGTAGGGTTGACCTGTGCCCAGCCAAAGATTTTTGACTCTGCTAGATTTGAATTGACTAGTGATTGTTAATTCGGAACATCGTATTATATCTGTATCACAGATATTCTAATTGACTTTATGTATTATTATTCTTGAATGCATAGTTTTATTGATGCTAGTACGCCTGAATCTATTTCATCGCCTTGGGCAACCCTTGGTGATTATGTATCTTTATAATTTCGTTTTGCACATTGTCTACTTGACTTTCACCTTTTGTTTGTAATAAATCCTTTAATTTTATTCTTGATTGGAGTTTTCCATCTGTAGCCACATTGGTCATGGCGTTGAAATCTTCGCGGTGGTGTCAAAGTATTCTTGGTGGTTCTTCACACATCTTTCTGGGTCCAAAGGTCTGTCAACCTCATTGTACATTTGATTCCTGTGAAGGATGAAAAATGCGTCAACACCATCGAAAACAAGTAGTTGCTTTTTTGTGCATCTCTGGAGGATTGAGCGGCCTGTATTTTAATATACAAAAGAATAAATACTGCTATCCATCACACCCGTCACTTAGAAAGATAGAGTGGTACTTGCACGACCCACGAATGACACAAAGTGAAAATTGGAACCAGTAGCTTTTCTTTTTTCCACTCTATTCTCCTTTCTTTGCCGGGCTGAATGATTCCAATTCATCAGTGTGAATTCCAGTTGCTCCAAATGAGGCAGGATTAAGGAATGAATTCCCTGTCACAAACACAGCAGATGTCAGGGCCAGAAGGGCTCAGGAATGCCAGAAACAATATGCAGTTTCTCCCCACTCACCTGCCAGGCAAATAGCTGCAGAAAGTCTGATAAAAATAATCCTTACTGGCTACAGCCCCCTTTGTGTTCCCTGCAAACACATGCCAATGATGAAGGTGGCTTGAAATAGAAGACGTTCCTTGCTGAGTCAGACAGCAAAATAAGAAAACATCAACGCACAGTACTTTTGTATGGTTGTATAGCACCATCTAGTAGAGAAACAGAAAAGGCTAAGCTTTTAAGTAACTGCGGAATTCCATGGAGTAAAATATTTTCTGGCTTACGCGTCAAGATTTTTCAATTCTATTAAGGACACGGAGGCAAGGATTATGCTTTCTCTTTCTTTACTGACTTAAACAGCAGCCAAACAAATACAAGTAACAGAAAAAACTAAACATCCCATGATGCCTAACATCTCATCACATGGTCCAATCACCAAGCCTGTCCTCTGTCCATAAGTCCTTTGACCTTTGATGTCACTTCCTCTTTCTTTGGTCAAAACAGATAAGTTCAACATGAAAATGAAACTTCTTACGCCACCTCGAAATTCAGAAGTCAGGAACATCCTCTCCTACTGGATAATCATCACCTGAAGAGCTCAACACCAGGGAAACCATCCCAGGAAACCGTTACACACAAACTTTTCTATGAAGCCATGAATTTTCAGGAATTCTTCTGATCAGGACCTGTAAGCAATAAACAGGCAGGTAATATCCAAAAGGAATTGAAATCGTCTCAATAAAATGATGTTTCTATGAATGACAATAAAATGGGAGGGAGAAATAACAATAAATCATAAATATCCACATTAATTGATATTCAATATGTCATTTTACTTAAGGGAGGGATAATCCTCGCCTCCGTGTCCTTAATAGAATTGAAAATTCTTGACGAGTAAGCTAGAAAATGTTTTATTCTATGTCAGGACCGGAAGCTCCGATTATGTTGGTTCAAAGCTGTTCCATTACTACAGTAGCAACGTCTAATACTGGTTTGTGATAAAACTTACGAAAAGTATTTTCTGAAGACCAATCTGCGGCCTTCATAATGTCTTCTAATCGGGAACCCAGGGCAAAAGATTTAGAAGCCATAGCTCCTCTAGCAGAATGAGCTCCAAACAGAGAGGTATCAATACCTGCTTCCTTCAGTAACCATCTCATCCATCTGGCTAACGTGGCTGAGGTAACTGGTTTAAAAGGTTTTTGCAAAGAATTTAACAGTTGACCTTTAACATCTTGTCTAAATTCTTCTGTGACAACTTCATAATCCTTTAAACATTGGACTACACATAATTTAGAATTTTCAGTATAAACTGGATAGGATACTGACCTGTAATTTGTTTTAGTCCTTCTTGTCACCGAAAAAGTGACCCCATCTGGGGAATAAGCTCTACCAGCTAAATCCAATGCTCTGACATCTGACACTCTTTTGCAAGAGATAAGACATAAAAGCATGGTCAGTTTAGCTGAAAGCTGTTTGCGGGATAAATACCTGTTGGCAGGCCAAGAGTCAAAAAATTTTAGAATAATGTTAACATCCCATAATACAGAATATTTAGCTTGAGGAGGTTTAGAGAGACGTATACCTCTCAAAAGTTTGCAAATTAACAGATGTTCTCCAACGGGTTTACCTTCTAGATGAGAGTGTCCCGCTGAAATGGCTGATCTAAAGTTATTGATCATCCGATAAGCCAAACCAGAGCTCGCTAATTCTGCTAAAAAGTTAACAATCATTTCAATATGTGCCTCCACTGGATTGGCACCTCTTCCATCACACCAACTAGACCATCTGCGCCAAGCTGAGTCATATCTTTTATGGGTACTACTGACCCACGCCTGTTTAATGTATTCCACAGCTTGTTTCGAAACGTCTGGGGTACTCCATCTAGACCTGAAATCAACCAGGCTAACAGAGTCAGCTTCCCTGACGAGACCAGTGGATGTTGAAGGCCCTCCGGACTCAAGAGAAGATTCCGACGAGGCGGAAATGAGAAGAGGAGAGGCACAAGCTAAATGTAGAGCTATGGGGAACCAAGGTTGTGCTCTCCAAAAGGGCGTCACCAGAACAATCTCTGTCTTCTGTCTCCGAACCTGAGACAAAACCCTGGCAATCATCAGGAATGGTGGAAAAGCATAACCCCGAAACTGGGACCAATCCTAAAGAAAAGCATCTGTCTTTATCGCACAAGGGTCTGGGCGCCAATTGTAAAATTTTGGTATCTGGCAATTGAGTCGTGAGGCAAACAGATCCACTTCGCAATTGGCCCATTCCTTGACTATCTGAGAGAAAATCGGAGGATCCAGTTTCCAGTCGCTGGAATCCGACAGGTATCTGGAATTCCAGTCTGCTATAATGTTCTGGTCCCCAGCAAGGTATTTCGCTATGACCACTAGGCGCTGTGTTAGAGAATAATGCCAGAAATCCTTGGCAATCTCTGCCAAAATTCGGGATTTCGTGCCTCCCAATTTGTTGACATACCTCACTGCTGAGACATTGTCCATCCGTAAGAGTATGCAACAGTCTGTTTTCTGAGGGGAGAGACTCTTTATGGCAAATGATCCCGCCAGAAGTTCCAGGTAATTGATATGTAAGGTTTGTTCCCATTCTGACCATCTGCCCCCCGTCACTAGGGAGTTGCAGTGTGCTCCCCAACCCCATCTGCTGGCATCGGATTCTATCACCACTTCTGGGTGAGACCCGAAAATCACCCTGCCATTCCAGGCTTCCATATGATGAAGCCACCATTGAATCTCCGATCTTACTTCGGCAGTCAAGGGAATCTGTTCCGAAAAACTCAGACCCTGTTGTAGATGTCTGATCTTGAGTCTCTGAGGGGCACGATAATGTAGGGGTGCAGGGAAGATCGCCTGAATAGACGAAGCTAACAAGCCCACTATTCTGGCTATATTTCTCAATGAGACGGTCGGACTGGTCAGAACCGATCTCAATTCCCTCTTGATGTTGCGGATCTTTTGAGAGGGAAGAAGGAGTTGACATAGAATAGAATTTATCTGAAACCCCAGGAAATCTATCACCTGAGAGGGTTTCAACAATGACTTCTGCACATTGATAAGGAAACCTAAATCTTGCAGAAGGCTGATGGTCCAATTCAAGTGAGATAGGAGGACTTGAGGGGATAGGGCCATCAGAAGGATGTCATCCAGATATATGATTAATCTGACTCCCCTGGCTCTGGGCCATTCCATCACAGGTCTCAGAAGCTTTGTGAAGCACCAAGGAGTTGACGACAGACCAAACGGGAGAGCAAGAAACTCCAAACACTGCCCCTTCCACTGGAATTGCAGAAACCTCCTGTGAGGAGGAAAAATTGGAATCGACAGGTAGGCATCCTTTAGATCTAGTCGAACCATCCAGTCTCCTTCTAACAGGATACCTCTTAACATGTGGATGCCCTCCATCTTGAAGTGCCTGTATAGAATCCAATGATTGAAATCCTTTAGGTTCAAGACTAACCAGTGACCTCCTCCTTTCTTGTCTACTACGAAAATAGGGCTGAGGAAACCGTAAGGATGAGGTGAAGCAAACTGGACGGCTCCTTTGTTTAATAGAGCCTGAACCTCTTTGTCTATCAAATTTGAGTTGCTAGGGAAAAACACATCTGTAACGGAGGAGAGAGTTGTTTGGGAGTACTGATAAACTCCAGGCGAAATCCCCTGACCGTTTGGAGAATCCATGGATCTCCGGTGATCCTTTCCCAATTTACCAAACACAATGCCACTCTGCCCCCAAGTTTGACCTGAGAGAAATGAATAATGCTCACCTGTGAAACTTGTGTCCTGTATGGCTCCTTGTTTCCCCCTGTGATGGCCTCTGCGGAAGCGAGGACGTCCTCCTCTGGGGCGAGTGGGGTAGAAGGTGGGGTCTTGTTCACCGTACCAACCAACTCTGCCTCTTGGATAATAGTTTTGGGGACTATTGTATGTTCCTTGGCCGGGCATGCGTCCCCCGTAACAACCGGCCCTGACAAAAAGGCCTCGTTTAAAAACCTTCTTGAGAGACATTTGGGCTTTGTCTAGCGAAGAAAAAGTAGAGCAGAACTTAGCCAAGTCTTTAATAAAAGATGATCCAAAAAGAAGTCCCTCAGCCGAAGGACCCGCTTCAGAAGTTGCTAGATCCGACAACTTTGGATCAATTCGCATTAGAATATTTATTATTTGATTAATTCGGTCTAGAAGTCTAGACCATTTGACGTAATAATAACAATCGTACATAAAAGAAAAGAATGTGGTAAAAGCATAGTGACAATATAAAACCAATAATCGTCAGAACATTATAACAGTAAAAACAGCAGGACAAAGCATTTGATCATAAATATAAATGCAATAAATACAACATGAAAAAAAAAGAAGAAGATAAAAGCTAAAATATAAGGCTTTTTGTCTAGAGGACCAGTGTGCACAACCAGGAGACAAAAAGACAAAGATAGAGTTCCCATTTGACTAAAAGAAACATTATCAGAATACCAATAAAAAAAAAAGCAACAGTAAAAGCTATAGGGAAGGACTCTATAAGCTTATGCAATCTCAGGTGATCATATAGAAAGCGACAAATTCCTAAAGGAGATTTCCTGCTAAAAATAATGCAAAGAAGATAAAAAGAGCAGATTAAAATCCTTCTAAACACTAATATAAAAATAACTCAGGGGCCTTTGGGTACAATGGACTTACGACGGATGTACCAGGCCTCCGATAAGTATTTAGTGACTGGAATGGCTACCCTGGGAGAGGAATCATGCGTGCAGATTCTAATGGCAGTCACTCTATCCTGAGATGACATATTTTTGCAAAGGGGAATAATCCACCTCTTTCTGGGTATTTTATACAAAGGGCAGAAGAATAATACATGCTCTATTGTTTCTTTACAGTGTTGGCAAAGGATACATCTGTCACTTGAAGCGATGTTAGATGACCAGTGGGCCGTGAAGCCATTGGTAGGCAGTGTACCATATCTTAACTGTAGGTATAAAGCACGGGCATATGGAGGGATAGGGAGGTTCAGGAAATTCTCAGCCCAGGGTTCATGCTTAATTTGCAGAAAATCCATTGTTAACCTACCTGCCCCCTTTTGGTGCAGGGAATATTCGTTAACTTTCTCCCAATATCTGCTTGTAACAAATTTCCTAGCATTATCAGGGATTTGGTCCGGGTATTTCCAATAATGGGGAAGACCCATTTTGTCCCAGGCAATTTTCATCTCTTTCAGCCAGGGGATTTTCTCCAGTGCCTTAGGGGCGGCTATCAACTCTCTTATAGCCAGCCTATATGGTTCAAGTTCAGCAGATTTCCATAATCGGATCCAATAGGAAAGGGGTCTTAAGGCCGCTATGGTTTTAATGCTATTTAAACCAAGGTCAAGCCTTAAAGGGGTAATTGGTGTACCCGTACCAAGCCTGGACACCTGCCTAAGGAAAATATTTTCCTTGGTTTGCAGAAGGTCCAGGTTTTTGTGGGATCCCCAAATTTCCGCTCCATATAAGGCCGCTGCTCTAATTTGAGCGTTATAAATCTCTGCAAGAATGTTCAGGGGGGGGCTCTGAGCCTTTCTAGATCTACGGACTAAGGCCCCACCTCTTTGGCCTATGATTAGAGCCCCTTTGTCAATAGCTGCCTTCCATTTGCCTGATGAAGATAATCTGAAACCCAAATAATCAAACTCTTCTACTTTCTCCAGTGGGGTCGAATTCATCTCGATATTAACACGCAATCGTTTTTTGGAGGTAGTGAAAATCATAAATTTGGTTTTCTTGACATTTACATCTAGACCATAGTCGCTACAGTAAGCACAAAACTGGTTGATCAGATGTTGAATTCCCATTGGCGATTTTGATAGTAGGATCGTGTCATCTGCGTATAGCAGACAAGGGATTTTTGTCCCACCCAGTTTTGGAGAATCATTTAAGCAGTTCTCTAGGTAGTGGATACAATTATTAATGTAGAGCAAAAAAAGAGTAGGTGCCAGAACACAGCCTTGTCTAACTCCTTTTTTAATAGCTACTGGGTCAGTCAGCTCGCCCCCCTGTCCACACCTGATTTGGGCAAAGGTATCTTGGTGCAATTGAACTATAAGTTTCAGGAGGCCAAATGGCACTCCCATATTTAATAATGTTGACCACAGGAGATTCCTGGGGATCAGGTCAAATGCGGCTCTTAGATCTATAAAAACCACATAAAGGTTACCCCTCCCCAGGTCTACATTCTTCTATTTTATTGACATAAATCTTAAAGCTTGGTCAACTGTGCTCACTGCGGGTCTGAAACCCGCTTGTAAATCAGAGAGAGCTTTAGACTCAATAATCCATTCCTCAAGATGGGACAGAAGATGTTTCGCATAGATTTTTTGGAAGTTATCGAGGAGACTCATGGGGCGGTAGTTAGCCGGAATGTTTGGATTTCCTTTTTTAAAGATCGGTACAATTTCAGCCCCTTTCCAAGTGGATGGAACTGGAGCTCCCGCTGCAATTGCATTGCAGATAGAATTGAGGTAAGGAGCCCATATGTCAGGTCTAGATTTATATAGATCTCCTGGGATTTTGTCTGGGCCAGGTGCCTTCCCCCACTTCAGGGAGTCTATTGCTACTCTAGTTTCGGATAGGGAAAATGAAATTGGAATGATCTCTTGGTTTGTTAAATCATTGGGGGGCCGCAAGGAAACTTCAGGCGGACCTTCATAAAGTTGCCCAAAATGCTCTACCCAAGTTGCTGAGAGGATTGTAGAGCCAGGCGCGGCAGGGGAATCACTGTCATTATCAGCTATTAGTTTCCAGAACCTGGATGTATTATTGGATAAGGCAGAATCCAAAATAGTGGCCCATCTGGCCTCCTCCCAGCTTCTACGTGCCTTTAAACATTCCTTCTTATAAGCCCCCCTGGCTGTTCTCAACGTCACAGCATGGCCTTCTTTAATTGCATCCAAGAGGGCTAGTTGTGCTATTCTGCAAGATTTATTGAACCAAGGGGCATTGTACTTTTTATTGAAGTTGTTAAGAGTTTCTTTTGTAAAAAGTTGTTTTAAGGATTGAAACAGATCAGTGTGGGCTATAAGAAGGCTGTCGCCCTCCTCAGACTCAATGAACCGAGTCATGCGCTCCATTTGATTTGCGAGCAAACTGTAAATAGATGCCAGATGTTTTGGGGAAGAGATAACAGATTCCCATTTGAGATTGCGTCTATTATTAGTTAAGGCCAGTTGGGAGGCATTTGTCCTGGAGTGGGGCGCTATGAACGAAGGAAAAAGACCTCTGGTTGATAAAATCAGAGGGTCGTGGTCGCTCACAGGCTGCTCATCTACCCTCATGTCTACCATGTAACGCCAAAGACGAATATCAAGAAATATATAGTCAATGCGACTGCTGTATTCTCCGCGCCTAAAAGTGGGACGTAAAATAGCATCCGAGTGTGAGCGGCCATTACAGGCTCGGAGGCCATGGGCTAGTGCAATGTCAGCCAATAAGCGCGCAGATTTGTTCAATCTTGGTTTTTTATTGGAGACTAACTGGGGGATGCCCCAATGGGCATCCTGTTCTTTACAAATTCCTTGGACTAAAGGATTAGGTTCAAAAGTAACATTGAAGTCTCCTCCAATTAAGACAAGAAGGGAGGGATTACTTTTTAAAAAATAATCCAAATTAGACAGAACGTCCGACTCGGAGTGGAGACTCGCATTCCTGTTATAGATATTAATTAAAAGGAGGGGTTTTCCTTCAGAAATCATTAGCGATAGTGCTTGCAGATCCGGGCAACCTGTATCTATTTCTTCTATCTTGCACCTGAGAGAAGTATTTAGCCACACAAGCAACCCTCCCGAAGGTCTCCCAGAAGATGACTTACGGGCCGAAACCCAGTAGCTTTTGAAACCGAGTCTATATTTGGGTTCTAATGCCCAAGTTTCTTGAAAGAGACAGATCAAGTGATCATCAATAAGGTTACCCCAACCTGGACTTTGTAATTTGCTTTCCAATCCAGCTATGTTCCAGCTGAGTACCTTATCGAGATCCTCTGAGCATGAGGACCCAGCTTTATTCTGGAAATATAGCGTACTAGGGGGGGAACTGTTAAAGGCCATGGTACTTCCCTTGGGTGGATTAGGACCAAGAGAATTCTCGGTCTGTATCTTTAGAACCTCACTGGATGTAACCCCAACAACGTTTGAGTTTGGTAAATTGGCCATATGGATAGGCCCCAAGGTATAAGGAGCGTTTGACAGGTTAGAAATGCATTCCTCAGTTGCTTGACATGTTATATTTTTGGGTGATCCCAGGACAACAAAATCTGCCAAGATAAGGGGGGCAGGAGGAGTAGAGATGTTAAAAACAATAGGGCAAATGGTCTCAGCTTCACAGTTAGGCAATACCACATCCGGAGAAGCATCTCCTAGTCAGTCTGCCTCAGAGAAAGAAGATAAAGGACGTCTAGGACCAATTACAGGGGTAGGCAGTGTGTGAGTAACCGGACCAATCCCGTATGATGGTGGCGATTGAGTGCTCCAAGACTACATAAAAGGTGGATAAAACACTTGTAGCCTGCAAAGAGAAATTTTGCCCGTTGTAGGATAAGGTCTGTTAGCATTTAAAAAAAGTCGTTGGACAAGATCGGGGGAATTAAAATTAATGACAATACAGTCCCCTGAACCGATCTTCGCTAGAGGGCCCACCCACCCTACCCTTCTCACCATCAATATTGAGGATGACATGGAAAAAGCGAACCCCGCATTCACATGCAACCAGTGAATAACCTTGTTTTTGAGTTCGATAAAAGATTCAGAAAAGTGAAGTTTGAGTTCAGGAACATTTGATATGATGAGGACATAAGGGCATGATTCTGGTGGTAAATGGAGCGCTTTTGGTTCTCGGGAGTCCCTGCTCGTAACCTTATTTTGGTGTACTGGATGTGGTAATTCCCTGATAGGGATGCCGTCTCCCGAAATAGTTGCTGGATTGTTCCATAAGACGGTTCCTTTTGATAGGGAAGCTAAAGCCATATGAGGTTTGCTCATCAGGGTACTAGGAATTTTGGCAGAACTTGGCCAGTCGTGATTTAGAATAGGAGGACAATTTTTGGGTGTTTGGCCAGTGTGTCTATTGGCAATAATAGAGTCATGATTAGGTTGAATTTCTACAGGTAAAGAAATTGTTGGTATTTGCCTAGTCGTAAGACTTTCAAGTTTGTCCTCGATTATTTGAAGACGGTTGGAAATAGGAAGAAGTAGTTTTGAGAGCTCATCTCTTATGAGATCCCTAATAAACTCGTTTGCATGGGGGATGTTGATATTGTGTGAGGAAATTGATGCCATATCTTTAATAGAGGGTTGGGCCGAGTTAGAGGGACTCAAGGTCCTGGATCGTTTATTCTTGGGTACAGGTTCCCTTCGCTTCCTTTTCCCTTTAGTATTAGATTCAGTTAAAGTAAGGGAACCTTCTATTGGAGGATGCTGGGCCAACAAAAATGGTGCGGCACAAATGGCAGTTGCAGTTGAAGTATCGTCAAGGATCTCTTGAGGAATTTTGGGCGGAGAAGGGGAAAGGATAATCGGTACAGACTGAAGCTCTAATCGCGGGTGGGGCTGTGAGGCTGGGCTATCATGGGCTAAACTAATAGATGCAGAAGGAGGGGCAGCAAGGCGTCGTTGCACTAATTCTATTTCTCTTTCGAGTTCCCCAACGGCCTTTTGTAAAAAACCGTCTAGGGTTTTGTTAGAATGCTGTTTCCCATCAGAGCCCCCCCCACGTCGTCTGCCCATTTTACTAAAAACCAGGGGCCTTTAATAAGCTCCTGATTAATGGTAATACTAAGGCCTTTGGAACCCAACTTCTACCCCAAGCAAGCGTTAAAAAAACTTCTCAAACCCTGCTAATTGCGGATCTCACGGACAGAACTGCAATCAAAGACCCAAATGCATATATGTATATGTGGTTTGGCCCAACCACTTATCACGAACATGCAAACACAGGGCGGGAAATGGAGGGTGAGTTCTAACCCCTTGACCTCCTACCACCCACCAAAAGACGTGTTTCGGTTAGAGAGTATGTGGGGAATTAGTGGGAAATTCAACTGGAAACACAGCGGGCAAGCAAAAGCTGATTAACATTGGTAGTTGTCCACTAGCTTGATGGAGGCCTGGTGCTTGGTGGGAAAAGCTACCCCTACGCAATAAAAATAAGCTTGAATTTGTCCTTCGGGCAGTCAAATGCAAAATGGTTATCTGGGGCCGCAGATTGAAGCAGATATCAGAGGGGTGGCCCTGCCCTGCCTCTTCCTGGCAATGACGGGCAAGGACGGGCCCGCCCTTGGCCCGGGCGCCGCCCGCGCGCACACAGCTGCTGCCCGCCTCCTCTGTCCCAAGAAAGTGTTCGGCGCGTCCCGCGGAGCGGGAGCGCTCACTGGTTTTTAAAGGGCTCCTGTCCTGATTGGAAAGGCAGCACGCAGCTGCTGCCCGCCTCCTCTGTCCCAAGAAAGTGTTCGGCGCGTCCCGCGGAGCGGGAGCGCTCACTGGTTTTTAAAGGGCTCCTGCCCTGATTGGAAAGGCAGCACACAGCTGCTGCCCGCCTCCTCTGTCCCAAGAAAGTGTTCGGCGCGTCCCGCGGAGCGGGAGCGCTCACTGGTTTTCGTCCCCGTCGCATTAGAATAGATTTCCTGCGTTCTGCAGAAATAGCACAATTAGAGTTTCCTAGCAGGCAAATGGATCTTTGGGCCCAACCAATAAGGACATCTGTGTCCAATGGAGATCCTGATTCCTTAGCTACATACGCCATCTCAAGGATCTTGCTCAGAGTCCCGGAAAGATCCAAAAGCTTGTCTTGGCAATTACGCCAGGATCGATCCAGACCTTTTTTGGGGTCCTTCGCAAACTTTCTCATGAAAGTGACCATGGTAGGGTCTGTTTCTGGGGTAACAGAAACCTTGCCTTCTAAGTCTGGTCTGGGGCATTCGGCTTTTAATCGTGACCGGACTTCCTTATCAAAACTTTTCCTTAAGTTAGATTGGACATACTGAGCCACTTCAGGTGGCGGCACCCAATTGGAAGCTCTGGGGTGTATGATTTCTGTGGGGTCAAAGTCCAAAACCTGGCAAGGAGGGGTCGCTTTTTTAGCTCTTTCACTAGGAATCGGAGTATCCGAATCTTCTGAATCTTCAGAAGAAGAGTCTTTATCAGAGGAAGAGGGGGAGAAGGAGGCTTCCTTCTTAGAGCTATAATTATGTTCTCCATTACGTTTCTTACGCAGTTTTTCGAATGCGTCAGCATGAATACCACTAACTTCGGCTCTAGATTCCAAATTTTTTGTCTTATCTTTTACTTTTTTACCTTCGGATTGTGGTTGTTGTCCTTGCACCCAACCCTGTGACCGAGCGTAATCAAAAAGTTGCCCAGAAAAGGGGCCCAAAGCCCTCACCAGGGCATCATTTACAGATTGTTGGACCCTGGTATCAAGGGCTTCCACTAGATCTACTTCCAGTTGATTGCCCAACTCCTCAGTATAATATTCTGCCTCTTGGTCATCCCACTGAGCCATGACCAGAATGTTAAATTACAATAATCTTTAAATAGATTTTTAAATATCTTTGACGATGTTGGAATCAAGGGGGAGTGCAAAAACCCCAATTTAGGCAATGTAATGAAGTGCCCTTAAGTAAAGTGTGGAGGGAGCTGCCTGAAGGCACTCTCGGCAGAAGCCTTGTTCAAATTTTACAACCCAGTCAATTATTTTTTGCTAGGCGTCAGGGAGCACAAACTGTAATGCCTGGATGCACCCGAACACACGCGCCGGTAATCTCACAAGCCGATCGATTCCAAATAGGAAAAAGACCAGCTTGTTTAGATGCGCGCGTGCAGAACTAATCAAAATAGAAAGGAGACTGCGTGTAGCACGCAGCTCCGCTCCCGCTCCACTAACAAAAAACGGGCATAAAATATTGGCGGCAAGCCAAAACACAAAGCGCGAGAGTGCTTCAAATCATACACAAGAAGCGCGCTGAATCGCGACGCTCAATAAATCTATGGTACAATGTAAACAATGCTATAAAACACATAAAACGTTGGAGAGAACAATAGAGTATACTTATCTGCTGCAAAGCAGCAAAGAAAGAGGAAGTGACATCAAAGGTCAAAGGACTTATGGACAGAGGACAGGCTTGGTGATTGGACCATGTGATGAGATATTAGGCATCATGGGATGTTTAGTTTTTTCTGTTACTTGTATTTGATTGGCTGCTGTTTAAGTCAGTAAAGAAAGAGAAAGCATAATCGGAGCCTCCGGTCCTGACATAGAATTAAACTCCGTGAGTTCCTCCCACCCATGGACCATTTAGTGGTAACCAGGGGTCGCAGCTGTGACCCCGGGCTTGCCCCTTGCAACCCCTAAAACTGTCTTTGTAACCCCTGGCCTCATAGGTGGCACACTGGAACACAGTGGCAGCTCACATTTAAAAAATGCTTTGAAATGTATGTTATGTGGTGCTTGCAGGTAGGTGGGTGTTTAAGTGAGAGAGTGTGTGTAGGGTGACCAGACATCCTGGATTTCGACGGGAGGGGCCCAGTTTTTAGAGGACTGTCCCGGTGTCCCGACACTTCTCTTAATTTTAAATAAATGTCCCAGTTTTTGGGACAAAGGTCAGTTTATTAAATAAATGTCCAGTTTTTTGGGACAAAGGTCAGATCATCTAGGGAAGCATAAGCTAAAGATGCCCACGAAGAATGAAATAACTAAAGTAATGTACCTGTTACTGTCAGGCCACATAGTCCCCGTCTGCTCCCAGCAGAGAGAGAAGTGGGGAGCAGAGAGAGGCAGGTGGGGGCGGGTTGGGGGTGCAGGGAGGGATGTCAAGCCATAGATAATTTTATATGTAGTCGTGTATGTGTGTGCATATATATATATATGTGTGTATATATATACATATATATATATATAAAAACACACACATGTAGAGGCACACATTCACAAAGCCACACAAAAAAATGGGACAGGCCGGATGTAAAAGTGAGAGTAAAGTTGTTAGTCCTTCTTTTATGTCTGACCTGTCCCGGTTTTTGCTCCTGAAAATCTGGTCACCCTAGTGTGAGCATGTGTGTGAGAGTGAAATTTAAGGACAAAAGCACGCGTGATGTGCATGCAATGTCAATTCCGCTACCCCTGGCATTTCGGTGAATTGACGTTATTGCTCCCGCCCCAGTCATGTCTTGCACAACTGAGAGGCTGCCGTTGAAATTTCAAACTAAACCTGTTACAATGGGTCTTCAGTGGGTATTTCAAACTAAACCTGAACAATGGGAGACTGCACAGGTAATATAGGGCAATAGCTGTGTGCAAGGAGACTACACAGGGCATTTAACTCTAAACATGTATATGGAGGACACTGCATTGGGTTCTTTGATGAGGACCAGGCACTGCTTGTATGTGTGTATTTTAGGCTCTACCTGCATTGGCAGATGTATCTTTATTTGAGCAGATGTGTTTGTTCAATGTGGATAGGCGAGAACCCATTATTTACTATATATTTGGTAACTGAAATAAACATTTATTGACTTTAGTAGCTGTTTTGTGGACTAATGTATAAAGTCCCTGCTGTGGTTTCATTAAATAAGTAATGTAATTTCCTGTGATGATATCCTACTTAAAAGTCTAACGCCTTCCTGTGAAGTCGTCTGGGTCAAAGTTAATGTTATGCCGCTTCTTTTGATTTTATGTTTTTTTTGCATGCCAATTAAAAACAGCATGCTGTTATTTCTCATACACCTGCAGTCTGGCTAACCAACATCCAGAGGTGATGCTTTCAGTCAAATGTACTTTATTATGGCTGATTTAACCAGTTGGATACGAAAATACAAAGAAAAATGTTGCCTTCCCTTCTATAAGCATCTATTCTTGTTTAGAAGAATTCAGTCTACAGGTATGCTTCTCTGGCTTCAGAGAAAGAAGAAAGCTCAGTCTGAGTCTGAATGTGAAAGAAGGGGGACACTCTTCATCATCTCACAGACTTTAAGAGGGTAAAATCACATAGCAGGGAGGCCAGTGTTGAGAGGTTGAAAAGCAAGGAACCTGCTGGACCTTCTTCCTCTCATAGAAGATCTTCCTCCTCATGTACATCGGTTCCTGTAACACCTTTTAAGGAACTGTCTATGAAGAAAATCGACAAAGATCATCCCGTTAAATAACCGCTTCGTTGGTAAAGACGGCAACTACGCCCGTATCTCCATCGCTCCCAGTGACTACAGTGGCATCTACGACGCTGACGATCAGGACTCCGACGACCACTTCTTTGTTGACAATGGAGAAACTGACATCTACACCATCCTCGACGGCAAGAGTCTCTGCTGCAGCTCCGTTGACGCCATTGACTCTACTTCGGTCGACAAAGATTCCATCTGGGCCAACATTGTCGATGACCCCCTGACGGCAGTTAAAGACAATGTTTTCGTTTCTGAAAAGGGCATTCCAACGCCTAAACAACCTAACATATCTAAGGTGTACCTTTGCCCCCAGAATGCCTGCTGGAGATGCAGGAATCAGACGATGAAAGTCTATCTGGCCCTGCATACAGTCCCTCTCAAATAATGTAAAGTGCCAGGAAACTGAGGATGAGGATGCTGACCAAGGTCCTTCTACCCATCTAGAAGTTTATTTTCGGGACAGAGGTCGGGAGTCGGCTCAGGAGCATGACATCTTCCATGAACAGTACCCTTACGATGAGCCCGCGGACAGGAGCTTCAGGCGCAAGGGGCCACTATTGTGGTTCGTATCTGTTTGGTCACTGATTTGTGCACGATGATAAATGACTATTATAATAGGTTTCCTGAGGCCAGTGCCTCGATGCAGCAGACTCCAGTGCGTACAGACGTTCCAGAGATAGTATCTCTTCCAAGAAGCCATATTGGGCCACAGCAAAAGGAAAGACCTGGGTTACCAGCTGTTACAAATAGTGATACCTTTCCTGATAGTGATGGGGACCAACAGCCTGAAAAAGGTGAAATGTTCCTTGATTTTGCTGAGGATCACTTGGAATGGGACAACTATGTAGCACCACCATCTGCGTCACCTTCCACAGCTTCAGCAAACCCCCCCCCCCCCCCCCCACCAGCTGATAAAGGTGGCTTTCATAAGTTCCTGGAACAAGTGTCCAAGAGTTTTGACTTACCACTCTAGGCTAGCAAATTGAATTCTTTCTTTATGACTTTAAACGCCCAATAAGATGTAACCCATTGTGGAATTCATCTGGCAAGAGGGTTTGAAATTAATAAAAGCATCAGATTCAGTGGCTGCTGTAATTCTAAAAACTAGAGAAAAAATATACGGCTCCAGACAATTGCTTAACTTGCCGTACAGGTCAGCCTCGCCCTGACTCTGCGATGATGCAGGCTAAAAATCTGTCTTCCCCTTGCTTGGCCGACACCAGAAAGAGAGGGTACCATATTATTAGATAATATAGGGAAGAGATTCTGGAATATCTCTCAGATGACAAGAGGAAAGAGGCAAGGGAAATATCCTGGAAGGTGAAAAGGCCTATGCAAAGATCATCAATGCGGCCGTGGACATATCCTCTACTGCCTTTTGCCAGACGGCAGGAGTGGCTGTCTTACTTCACCAGGATTTGTTAAAAGCAACATAATTTCACCCAGAAGTGCAGACAAAACTCCTTGACATGCCATTCGATGTGGAAAGTCTTTTTGGAAAGCAAGTGGATCATATGTTGCAGTCCATAAAATTAGACACCAAAACTGCTCATTCCTTGGGGACACTTCAACAGCGACACTTTCAAACCTTTCGAGGAGGAAGAGGGCAATTTGCATCTCGGGTACCTTAACAGCAAACTAGGTACCAGGCTTACTCCCACCAGGGTTTTTGATCAGTGTATCATTCCCAACAACCATCCAAGACAACCACAGCACCCTCCTACTCTAGACAGTGAGAGCACAGACGTCCTCCGACTGGAGAAAAGTTACAGATGGTTCTAGAAGACAATGACACCTCAGTCCCACCTCAACAATTCAGAAATCCAGTCTCCAAATTTTACAATTGATGGAAGAGTATCTCTTCCAACAAATGGCTGTTAGACGTAATTCAGCACGGTCACACCCTGGAATTTGTTCAGAAGCGTACCAATTTTCCACAGCGCAGAATATCACACTACCATCTCTCTCTGCTCAAGCAGGAAATCCATTTACTTCTGTCCAAGGATGTGATAGTAGTAGCCCTGTTACGTCGGATCAAGCTGGGGTTTTACTCCAACTTTGTCCTCATCAAAAAGAAGTAAGGAAAGTGGAGGCAAGTAATGAACTTGAGGCTCTTAAGCAAATTGATCAAAAAACAGTCTTTCAGGATGTTGTCCTTACAGGAGATTTTGCAGCTCCTAGATGCAGGAGATAATATGACATCCCTGGACCTGCTAAATGCATATTTCCATATTCCCATCCATGTCAAACACCGAAAGTTCCTGCAGTTCGAGGTGGCAGGGTGCCATTACCAATTCAAAATGCTTCCTTTTGGGTTACAATCAGCTCCCAGGGTCTTCACAAAATGCATGGCTCGGGAGGGGGGGGGGGGGGGTTTGCTTTTCTGAGGAGATCAGAGCACCAGGTTTTTTCGTACCTGGACAACTGGCTCATAAAAGGGTCTACATCTCACTCTGCAAGAAAATGGACTTGTACCTGTCTGTAGCTATTCAAAACTCTAGGCCTCAAGCTGAAGACAAAAAAAACAACTAATTCCATCCAGGTCAGCTGCCTTTCTGGGGCAATTCTGGATACGAAAGTTGTCAAGGCCTCTTCCCCACTGCGGAAAGGATTCATCACCTCAAGTCAATAACAGCATCCCTCACTGCAAGAAGGTTCACTTCTGTACAGAAGTACACGTCAATATTGGGGAAGATGTCATCCTGCATCCAGTTGATTCTACACTGTTGTCTTTGTATGAGACAGTTGTAGGAGCAACTAGATGCCCCATTGGTCCAGTGCCAGGGCACCTTTGGGGATACAATTTTGATTGTATGGGAGATGAAGTTGACAATGTCTTGGTGGATGCACACAGACAGCATCTCACAGGGTCTATCATTCATTCCCATGCAGCCCCATATAATAATGATGACAGACACCTCCCTAGAAGGCTGGGGAGCTCATCTGCAGAACTTGGAGATCCATTGAAAATGGACAGCTCAGGAGGCTTTGTCACACATAAATCTCATAGAATTGAAAGTGGTTTTCCTAGGCCTTCAGGTCCTCCTTCCTCCTGCTCCACAACTCTTCAGTCTTTGTGATAACAGACAACACTACAACCATGTTTTTTCTCACCAAACAAGGAGGAACACAATTGCAGATTGTCAGCTCAAGCTCAGCAAATCTGGGAATGGTTCCTTGTAAACAACATCATCTTGAAGATAGAACATGTCCCGGGGTACAGAACGAATGGATGGGCGCCTTAAGTAGGACAGACTCACAGTGTCACAAGTGGAAACTCATTCAGCAGCAATTAATGCAGGTTTTTCAGGGTTGGGGATCTCCAAACCATGCATTCTATCTGGCATGGGCAGCAATGTTTGTGTATGCTATCCCTCCATTCCTGCTCATTCCCAGAGTCATTCACAAAATGAAGAAGGAAAATTGCTGTTGCATGCTCATAGCCTCAGCGTGGCCAAGACAGTACTGGTTCACCGAGCTTCTTTTCGTATCAGAGTGCACACACTTTCTATTTCAACCATCGGAGGATCTTCTGTTGATGAACGAAGGGTAGGTTTTACATCCACAACTTGTCAGCTTGGCTCCTCGCGAAATGAGTTTACACCACTAAGGGCCTGATTCAAGAAACGTGGCGCTGTACCCAGTGCAGCACCACTTTTCTTGAGCCCCTTAGCGCCCCCCTAAGGCCACCATGTGAGCGTTACATTATGCCTGCGCCATGCATAACGTATGCAAAGAGGGCATTCCCCCGTTAGGCGGTGCTGAAAAAATAGTGTAAAGAAATCTAGGAGATTTCTTTGCATCATTTTTTTGCCACTTTTAATGCCTGCTCAGAGCAGGCATTAAAAGGAGGCACACCATTGGTTACAATGGGCCTCAATGGGCTGTGCAGTATTTGCGTCAAAACTTTTGATGATAATCCTGCAAAGCTCCAAACTAGCGTAAACAATTCTGATACTAGTTCCCTAACTACCACCACAGTGCGCCATATCTTAGATACGGGCATCCTGAATCCACAAGTAAATGTTACTCTGCAAAATGGAAGAGGTTTTGCTCCCAGTAAAGTTCTCAGTCTCTGCATCCCCTTTTATCTTCTTCAGAGCACATTCTCCCTTATCTGCTGCAGCTAGCAAAATCAGGCTTGACTCACTCATCTATTAAATCTCCAGATTCAGGAGACATAGAGGGGAACTTTTACTATGCTGCAACATGCTGGTTAAGGAGTTCATAAATGGCCTGTGTCGAGCTAGCCTTCCAGTAAGGCTCTTCCTGTGAGATGGCAGCTAAACAGTTTTTTCTCAATTAATGAGAGCTTGTTTCAAACCAACTCATAAGGCTAACTTGAAATGTCTTTCTTGGAAAGTAGCTTTTCTTTTGGCGCTCACCTACACAAGGAGAAAAAGTGAAATTCAAGTCTTGACAATTCACGAACCATATTTGCAGTTTGGGATTATCGAGTCATTTTGCGAACTAACCCTAAATTCATCCCGAAAGTGCCAACATCTTCTCACCTCAATGAGCCCATCATATTGCCAACATTGTTCAGTAACCCGTCTTCACTAGGGAAGAGAGCCATACATTGTCTTGATGTTAGACGCTGTCTCAAGTTCTACCTCGATGGAACAAAGGTTTTCAGGAAATACGACCAACTCCCTGGAAAGGACAAGCTCTTTCATGAGCTAGTAATGCTCGTTGGGTGTCGGCAACCATCATTTTCTGTCATGAGAAAGCAGGAAGAGCGCTGTTGGCAAAGGTGAAGGCACATTCAAAGCAGAAAGTCGCTACTTCTTGAGACCTGTTTGCAGGGGTTTCGTTGCCTGACATCGGCAGGGCAGCAACATGGGATAGCACCCATACCTTCACAAAGCACTACTGCTTCAATTCCTGGAGAAAAGCCGATGTGGCAGTCGGATAGGTCGTCTTATGGTGCCTGTTTCCCTAAGGGATGCAACTTTAAATTATTTTCTCATACTTTTCTTGATTATGATATCTCTCTCTCTAAAAATATATATATATATATATATATATATATATATATATATATATATATATATATATTACAGCAGTTCCTCCGAATATTATTTAGAAGAATTAAATCAACATGATCTAGGGTTACTGTCGATCAGACATTTTCTAAGGGCAAGATCACTCTCTTATCTAATGCACACAGAGATGATTTGTGATATGATTAGCTATTGTCTTAACAATTTTTTTCTATTTGATGACAAGCTGTACATACAGATCCAGGGTACAGCGATGGGGACATGTTTCACACCTAGTTATGCTAATTTTTTTATGGGTTGGTGGGAAGAACAGGTATCCACCAACATACCAGATTATGATAAGAATGTTGTCTTATGGTGTTGGTATATAGACGACATCTTTGTGATCTGGAAAGGAGACGAAGAGTCTGCAGTGTGCTTTGTGGCAGCTTTGAATATGAATGATTATAATTTGCACTTAAGTGAACAATGCAGCAAGAAACAAATTACATTTTTGGATGTTGAAGTGATGGTCCACGAGGAATCATTGAGGACTAGGTTACACAGAAAAGCAACTGCTGGGAACAGCTTATTAAACGCTTATAGTGCACATCCACCTAAGCTTATTGCTAGTATACTTTTTGGCGAACTTTTGAGAGCTCGCAGGATTTGCAGTACATGGGAAGATTATCAGAAAGAAAGTGAGATCATGTGTAGGAGATTTCAAGAGAGAGGGTATAATAGCAAGATTATCCTACAAGCTAAAAGAAAGGTAGACAATGTAAAGAGAGAGGACCTGCTATACCCGAAGTTGGCAACAGATAGAACTGAGCAAAATGTCAGATTTATTACTACATATTCTAATCAATCTCAGATTATCAGACAGATTTTTAATAAGAGTTGGCACATTTTACACACAGATTCTATCTTAAGTAATGATATATCCAATATGCCCTTGGTCACTTTTCGTAAGAGTAGATCACTAAGTGAAGATTTAAGTCATAATATGGTCACATGTGGTCATGAGATTGTATTAGCATCAGGTAACCCGGCTGGGTTTTTCTGTTGTAAACACTATAGGGCTTGCAGGTATAGTGATAACTGTGTTGAAGTAGTTGGCGATAATGGACATTGGACCCATCAAATTCGAGGTCACTACAATTGCAACACAGATTTTTGTATATATTGTTTGAGATGCCCGTGTAAAAAATTATATGTGGGCAGTACAATACACAAAGCTAGGAAAAGGGTTTTGGAGCATATTAGAACCATTCGCAATTGTGATCGTAACTATCCGGTAGCAAGACATTTCCATGAGAAACATAATGGGGATGAACGGCTGCTTAGTTTTCTGGTCATTGATCAGATTAAGTCTACCACTCGGGGTGGCAACAGAGAGAGAAAAATGAGGATCTTAGAATCCAAGATGATAATTAGGCTTAACACCCTGAGCCCTGTGGGTCTCAACTCAAATGAGGAAATGAATGTACATTTGGGTTGAAAGGAGGTGCTGGCTAGAATTTGTACGAAATATTTTTAAGTAATTTTTGCACATTATGGGTTATGTCATTTTATATGTAGATGTGTTGGATTTGGGTTTGCTCACATGTTAGCATGAAATAAGGGGTATGTCATAGTGATGTTGCTGAGTAATAGATTTATTGGTATTTTACTATTATATGAATAGGCGATGCAATTAGGTGATCAAGGTAACAAGTATAGTATTGAGGTTATGATTTCATTTATTGCACTATTGGATTAGTATTATGAATTGTAATAATTGCATCTTTAAATATAAATATTATCATGACTTATGTATCTATACAAGGTGCATATAACACAATATGCATACTTGGACATTTAAAAATGGCGCCCGTGTTCCCTGTGGATTGCAAGCATTTGTTTTGTGTAGTCCTTTGTTTGTGTTTTATGTTTAGTATTGGTATTTAATATGTGTAGCGAACTACCAGCCTACACGTGAACAAGGCTACGGCTGAAACGCGTTGTGTGGTGTGAAGGGGCATTTGGTATTAAAGTATTTATGGACTTCATTTTGCTGTCTGAGCATTCTTCTAAATAATATTCGGAGGAACTGCTGTAATATTTGTGGAGAGCTGGATCCACGCTCGGATCGCCACCGCTAAAGTAGCCTCGGATGTCTGGCATTCGGGAGTGTTATTATTTGTTTCCGAGGCTCCTGCAAGTTTATTTTTCCTCGACGAAGATCGAAGATTTACAGGTCAGATTGTGGAACTCTGTGAGGCTTCTGCATGTGTTTTTCTCCTTTCAGGATTTAACATAAATTGATCTTTAACAGCGGTCGGCACTCTCACTTCTGCCGAAGGAAGGATCGAACGGGTTCTTTTTTCCGTTCCAACTGTGCAATTTGGGAATCGTCAACAGAATGGTGCAGTGACCTTGGAGGACGGTTCGCGCATATCAAAGGATATCAGCAGCGGAGTTGGGTACCGGTCAGTGTATGCGAGTGGAAATAACAACGTGGGAGTATCGCACTAAATGCGAGAGGCAGCCTGCTGTAAAAGAACTGAAAACTGTAACTTTTAAATAACTGTAACACACAATTATAGAGAATAAAAGAATAATAATTGCATTAACAGAACGCAACGTGTCTAACTCCTTGGGATTCTGACCCACTGAAGTAGGGGTTTTAATGATTGTACCCATTAAGTGAAATCTGACACAGGTGTGTTTCAGCGTGCGTAACCAACTATATTACAACTAATGTTGGGTCAATATAGTTATATGCAGCTTGGAGAAAACTGTGCACGGCAGGAGCATTTTGCCGAGTAAAATAAGATGCAACAACTTGTTGGGTAAGTCGGTCCATTGGACTGGTATTGTTTAATAAGGCATATCAAGCCAATTGAACGGTCAGTTCCGAGTAACCGTTTAAATGACAGTAGATATTTTTCGATCTTCTGTGATGTGATTGGTGAAATAGAGGAAAACTTGCGGAGGTGGAGTGGGCCATATTGACACAGTGCCCACATTTGGTGGTCCATTATTATTAATACATCAATATCAAGATGTCCTCCTCTCTTGAGGTTCGTCGTAAAGAGAAATCCAGTAAACTCTTTTTTGCACATGTTGCAGACCCTAAGGGGGGAATTGAAGGTCAAGCGAATGTTGGTTCAGAACTCAAGTTGCAATTACTATATGAGAGGATGGAGAAATTACCTAGAAAAGAGCTTTCCAAATGGTGGGAGATTGAGTCTCTACAGAGGTATATTGATGTAGAAAGAGTGCCTAGGGGTCTGAGGATCTATACCATACCTAACTATGAAGACCCAGATCCGGATATGTTAGAGGAATGGGCAGAGAACTCTAAAGTCAGTTCACTTAATATGATGAAGATCCTGATTAAATATTCATCCAAAGATAGAAAAAAGGTTTTGGATGAGATTGAGAAAGTGCCTACTGAGATTTTATCTTTGACATCGGAAGATACTCTGGAAGAATTCAAGAAAAAAATGGAGAAGAAATTGAGCAGATTTGAAGAAGATATCATGTCCAAAAAACAACGCAAGTTCATCTGTGATTTTAAGGATTATCAGTCAGGCAGGATTCTAACGTTTCATCGTAAGTATGAGTATATGTATGTGGAGAATGACAAAGAACTACAGGTTGAGAATAACAGCGGTGAACTTACGTCAGAAGTGGAAGAGAGTGATGTATCAGATGGTAATCAGTCTGATGTGTCGGTCTCCCGCTTAGATAAAGGATCTGGTTCTGATAAGCGTTTGAATAGGTCAAAATTTTTTTAACAATTTCGCCTTCTAAATCAAGGAAGGACAGACCAAAGGAAAGAAGCATTTCCCCAAAGAGGCAGGGGTCGGGGATCAAGAGGCAGAGGCAGAGGAAGAGGAATCGGGCAGCAAAGATACAAGCAAGGAAAAGAAGAGTCCAGACAAACAGGTGTTACAACAAGAGCTTGAAAAAGGGATATGAACACTGTGGTTAATCTGTCCTCGAGAACATTAACTGAGCAAGAATCAAGTCTTTTGTCACTGGGTTTGTCTTTTTGTCCTATGAGTGATTTTTATTATGTACAAACAAGAATTGATCTTTTTCACTTTGTTAGGAAATTGAAACTGAAAAAATGGTACCATACGAGGGTTACACAAGAAGTACATGTTGTGGGCGAGCAACCTGTCAGCACATTAAACATCTCTGATATAGAGGTATTACATACATTCTCCATGTTGCATGATGGTGTTATAGCCCATGAGGATCCGATGTTAAATTTGGCGGATTTGGGCATTGAATTGGACAGTCCCTGTCCTACTTCATTCAAACCAAAATCCGTTTTTTTACCTGCTGTTCAATGTGAGGCTATAGATGTATTTGAAAGGGATGTTATCAAACAATTGAAGAAAATCAGATACCAAGTGAGAAATAGCAAACTGTATAACTTGACTGATTCGCAAAGAAAGGCACTACAAGGGCTAAAGAATGATCGGAATATTGTAATCAGGCAGTCAGACAAAGGAGGCAATGTTGTTGTCTTAGATAAAGATGTTTATTTAGCAGAAGGATGGAGACAAGTGAATGATTGCACATGTTACACACCAGTGAAATTGATTGATGTTAAAGCATCCAATATCAGGTATTATGAAATGCTGACTGATTGGCGGGATAGAGGTTTGTTGAATTGGGAGGAATTCCAATTCTTGAAATGTGATTCTCCTGTGATACCTATACTATAGCTTTTACCGAAGCTGCACAAAAACAGAGACACCCCCCCCAGGTAGACCTATAATATCAGCTATGGGGTGTTTGTTGGAAAACACTTCGAGATACATAGACTATTTTTTTAGATCATTTGTAGAGAGCCTTCCATCATATATAGAGGACACAACACAGTTTTTGAAAATGATTGATGGTATCCAATGGGAAGATGACTACCTTCTTTTAACTATGGATGTCACTAGCCTATATACTTGTATTCAACATGATCTAGGGTTACTGTCGATCAGACATTTTCTAAGGGCAAGATCACTCTCTTATCTAATGCACACAGAGATGATTTGTGATATGATTAGCTATTGTCTTAACAACAATTTTTTCTATTTGATGACAAGCTGTACAGACAGATCCAGGGTACAGTAATGGGGACATGTTTCGCATCCAGTTATGCAAATTCGTTTATGGATTGGTGGGAAGAACAGGTATCCACCAACATACCGGATTATGATAAGAATGTTGTCTTATGGTGTCGGTATATAGACAACATCTTTGTGATCTGGAAAGGAGACAAAGAGTCTGCATTGAGCTTTGTGGCAGCTTTGAATATGAATGATTATAATTTGCACTTAAGTGAACAATGCAGCAAGAAACAAATTACATTTTTGGATGTTAAAGTGATGGTCCACGAGGAATCATTGAGGACTAAGTTACACAGAAAAGCAACTGCTGGGAACAGCTTATTAAAAGCTTATAGTGCACATCCAACTAAGCTTATTGCTAGTATACCTTTTGGCGAACGTTTGAGAGCTCGCAGGATTTGCAGTACATGGAAGATTATCAGAAAGAAAGTGAGATCATGTGCAGGAGATTTCAAGAGAGAGGGTATAATAGCAAGATTATCCTACAAGCTAAAAGAAAGGTGGACAACATAAAGAGAGAGGACCTGCTATACCTGAAGTTGGCAACAGATAGAACTGAGCAAAATGTGAGATTTATTACTACATATTCTAATCAATCTCAGATTATCAGACAGATTTTTAATAAGAGTTGGCACATTTTACACACAGATTCTATCTTAAGTAATGATATATCCAATATGCCCTTAGTCACTTTTCGTAAGAGTAGATCACTAAGTGAAGATTTAAGTCATAACATGGTAACAAGTGGTCATGAGATTGTATTAGCATCAGGTAACCCGGCTGGGTTTTTCTGTTGTAAACACTGTAAGGCTTGCAGGTATAGTGATAACTGCGTTGAAGTAGTTGTTGATAATGGACATTGGACCCATCAAATTCGAGGTCACTACAATTGCAACACAGATTTTTGTATATATTGTTTGAGATGCCAGTGTAAAAAATTATATGTGGGCAGTACAATACACAAAGCTAGGAAAAGGGTTTTGGAGTATATTAGAGCCATTCACAATTGTGATCGTAACTATCCGGTAGCAAGACATTTCCATGAGAAACATAATGGGGATGAACGGCTGCTTAGTTTTGTGGTCATTGATCAGAATAAGTCTACCACTCGGGGTGGCAACAGAGAGAGAAAAATGAGGATCTTAGAATCCAAGACGATAATTAGGCTTAATACCCTGAGCCCTGTGGGTCTCAACTCAAATGAGGAAATGAATGTACATTTTGGTTGAAATGAGTTGCTGGCTAGAATTTGTATGAAATATTTTTAAGTAATTTTTGCACATTATGGGTTATGTCATTTTATATGTAGATGTGTTGGATTTGGGTTTGCTCAAATGTTAGCATGAAATAAGGGGTATGTCATAGTGATGTTGCCGAGTAATAGATTTATTGGTATTTTACTATTATATGGATAGGTGATTCAATTGGGTGATCAAGGTAACAAGTATAGTATTGAGATTATGATTTCATTTATTGCACTATTGGATTAGTATTATGAATTGTAATAATTGCATCTTTAAATATAAATATTATCATGACGTATGTATCTATACAAGGTGCATATAACACAATATGCATACTTGGACATTTAAAAATGGCACCCGTGTTCCCTGTGGATTGCAAGAATTTGTTTTGTGTAGTCCTTTGTTTGTGTTTTATGTTTAGTATTGGTATTTAATATGTGTAGCGAACTACCAGCCTACACGTGAACAAGGCTATGGCTGAAACGCGTTGTGTGGTGTGAGGAGGCATTTGGTATTAAAGTATTTATGGACTTCATTTTGCTGTCCGAGTATTCTTCTAAATAATATTCGGAGGAACTGCTGTATTATTTGTGGAGAGCTGTATCCACGCTCGGACCGCCACTACTAAAGTAGCCTCGGTTGTCTGGCATTTGGGAGTGATATATATATATATATATACAAATAAATATACACACACACACATATATATATAACCTTTATCTTTGGTTTTTGTCATATGATATTTGTTCACATTTTTGTGTGCATTTCCTACTAGTGAAGTTTGCACTTAATTTAGTAATTGTTATCATGGTGGAATGGTTTGCCTTACCGGTCTCTATTGTTGTCTTAATACTGCTTATTAGTCTGATTTCAGCATTTGAATCTATGAAAGATATAATACTGGAGAAAAAACAAGTAACTTACCTGTACACTGTGGTTCTCCAGTATTGATATCTTTCATAGGTTCACTTGTGATCTTCCCTCCTCCCAGTTAAGGCTAACATTTTTAATACTTATTTTTTCTTATTTTACACTTGTGCTCGAAATCTGAGGTATGGTGGCTCTGCAGGGAATGAGTGCTTCACGGTCTCTGTTCTGACTGGTTGAAGTTTGGATGCATTAAAACAATGTGAATTGTTTTCAATGCGATTTATAAGGCTTGCGTATTAGCACTGCTTTTTATTACTGTTACCATGGGGCTCACACCATGACGACTAGGAAGATTCAAGCATGTGAATCTATGAAAGACATAAATACTGGAGAACCACAGTGTACAGGTAAGTTACTTGTTTTTCATCACTAAGCCTTCTATTGCCCAGATTCTGAAGCTTAGTTTGCCTTCCAGCACTCCCTCAGCTCAGCAATATATAGAACAGATGAACTGCAGCAGCCTTTGGGAAATTATACAAACAAAAAATGGTCCCCGGCCTGGTGTTTGAGCTCTCAAAAAATCAAAACATCTTGGATCTACAGAATACTGTACCAGGTGTCAGTGTGTTATGCATTTGAAATTGTTTGGCCAAGTTTAATTCAATAATGACTAATCAAACTGTAATCGATTGTTCTCAAGCATGCCATCTTTGATTATTTGCCAGTCATCAGGAGGAAAATCCTTATGGATTTTTATTCATTTAATTTAAAAGCACTAAATGCCAGAAACAAATTGGCTTCAAGATACTTAATAGTACAATCCAAAAGTAATCCACATGCCTAAAATTACTACACAAATTATACATCATAAAAGGGCAATATACACATAAATAACATCATCCTACATTAGGACAGTCAAACTTGGTTCAGTATGTCAACTTTACCTCTTAACTGCCACACATCTAAGGTAGTACTCAAATTGCAGAGTGGGGTTAAAACATCACATGTGCAGCATGTGGTTTTTCTTCAGTATTTGCCTAGGACTAGATGGGTGTAAGTTCCATCCCGGGGGGGGCATCAGTTTAGTTCATAAGTATATTCTTGTACATGTTTTCCAGTCTCTGTTGGACAATTGTTTTTTTAAACCACTGATGACACTGTCTTTTTCCCCTATTGAGATTTAACTGCTGCCTGCTCCCTAAATAGGACGGTATGGTCGGGCGTCAGTCCAAGCAGCCTATGCCATAGTAATTAAAGTAAATCGTAGTGGTCAAGCCTACCAGGTCTGCCTTTCCATATGTTTGCTTTCAGATGGCAGAGCAATTCACACCGGCCTAAATCTTCAGTGTCAGGGCCATGCTGGTTTTCTATATATTGTCATCTGTCTGGATGGCACTGAAAAGATTTTTTTTAAAAACAAAAGCATTGACACTGAAAATAAATCTATCCTTTGAAAGGTGCTATCCATCTTTTTTGCCTTGCCATTGCTAAAGGAAAAACTGCTAAAAAAAAAAGTCACACATGCCTGCACATCCTTTTGGCTATTGGGTCCAGCATGATGACATATGTACCAGTATGCATGCTAATGCAGCGTGACTAAGCAGACATATATATATATATAAAATATATATATATAAAATATATATATATTATATATATATGGAAAATGTCACTTACCCAATGTACATCTGTTCGTGGCATGTTCTGCTGCAGATTCACATGCTGCGCATTATTCCTGCCATCTAGTGTTGGGCTCGGAGTGTTACAAGTTGTTTTTCTTTGTGTTTTGGAGTCATAAGATCGAGTGACTCCTCCTCTTCGGTTCCATTGAGCATGGGCATCGACTCCATTGTTAGAATGTTTTCCCGCAGAGGGTAAGGAAGGAGTGATAGAGTATATAGGTAAAAGATGAGAGATGCCCATGCTAATATATATATATATATATATATATATATATATATATATACACACACACACACACATATGTACAAATGTTTGTAACTTAAACGGCTACAGGCTCCCGGGGAGGTGGGAGGGTGCATGTGAATCTGCAGCGGAACATGCCACGAACAGATGTACACTGGGTAAGTGACATTTTCTGTTCGATTGCATGTGTGGCTGCAGATACACATGCTGTGCATAGACTAGAAAGCAGTTATTCCTCCCAGAAAAGCAGTGGTTAGCCTGTAGGAGTTGAAGTTGTTTGAAATAACGTTCTGAGTACTGCTTGGCCTACTGTGGCTTGTGGTCGTGATAAAACGTCTACACAGTAGTGTTTAGTGAATGTATGTGGTGTTGACCAAGTGGCTGCTTTACATATTTCAGCCATTGGTATATTCCCTAAGAAAGCCATTGTAGCACCTTTTTTCCTTGTAGAATGTGCTTTAGGAGTAACTAAGAGTTGTGTTTTGGCTTTAATGTAGCATGTTTGGATGCATCTTACAATCCATCTTGCTAAACCTTGTTTTTATATGGGATTGCCTGTATGAGGTTTTTGGAAGGCTACAAAGAGTTGTTTAGTCTTTCTAAATGGTTTAGTTCTGTCTATATAGTACATTAAAGCTTTTGGGATGTCTATTGTATGTAAAGCTCTTTCTGCCACAGAATCTGGCTGTGGGAAGAAGACTGGCAGTTCTACTGTTTGATTTATATGAAATGGTGATATAACCTTTGGAAGAAATGTTGGGTTTGTTCTTAGTACCACTTTATGCTTGTGTACTTGGAAGAACAGTTCTTCAATAGTAAATGCTTGGATTTCACTTACTCTTCTTAAAGAAGTAATTGCCACTATGAAGGCAACTTTCCATGTTAAGAATTGCATTTGGCAGGAGTGCCTGGGCTCAGATGGTGGTCCCATAAGCCGCATAAGCACTATATTTAAATTCCAAGAAGGGACTGGTGTTCTGGGTGGAATGATACGTTTCAAACCTTCCATGAAAGCTTTAATGACAGGAACTCTAAATAAGGAGCTGTGCTGTATATTTTGTAAATATGCTGAAATTGCAGTAAGATTAATTTTTATTGAAGAGAATGCTAAATGTGATTTTTGCAAATGAAGTAAATAGCATACAATGTCTTGTATAGATGCTGTAAGAGGGTCAATATGTTTAGATTGACAGTAATATACAAATCTTTTCCATTTGTTTGCATAGCACTGTCTCGTAGTGGGTTTTCTTGCTTGTTTAATAACTTCCATACATTCTGATGGGAGTTTTAAATATCCAAGGGCCAGATGTAGGAAACAGTTTGCGACTCGCAAACGGCAAAAATTGCCGTTTGCGAGTCGCAAACCGGAGTTTCCTATGCAGAAATGCATTTTGCGAGTCGGAACCGACTCGCAAAATGCGTTTCAGAGTCGCAAATAGGAAGGGGTGTTCCCTTCCTATTTGCGAGTCGCAGTCGGATGCAATTCCATTTGTGACCGCGTACGCAGTCGCAAATGGAGTCGCAGTTACCATCCACTTGAAGTGGATGGTAACCCACTCGCAAATTGGAAGGGGTCCCTATGGGACCCCTTCCCCTTTGTGAATGGACCCCAAAATATTTTTTCAGGGCAGGTAGTGGTCCAAGGGACCACTACCTGCCCTGAAAAAATACCGAAACAAAAGGTTTCGGATTTTTTTTTAAGTGCTGCTCGTTTTCCTTTAAGGAAAACGGGCTACACTTGAAAAAAAAAAAACTGTTTTATTTAAAAGCAGTCACGAACATGGAGGTCTGCTGACTACAGCAGGCCTCCATGTTAGTGAGTGCCCATAGTCGCTATGGGGCCGCAATTTGCGACCCACCTCATCAATATTAATGAGGTGGGTCTTTGCGACCCCATAGCGACTCGCAGACGGTGTCTGAGACACCGTTCTGCATAGCAAATTGCGAGTTGCAATTTGCGAGTCGCTCGGACTCGCAAATTGCAACTCGCAATTTGCTTTGTACCTACATCTGGCCCCTGATTCTATGACTTCAGGGGCCAAATTGCTAGATTGAGTGATTTGGGATTTGGGTGCCTGATTTGGCCTTTGTTTTGTGTCAACAGATCTGGTCTGGTTGGGAGTGTGGTACTACTGACAGGTCTAATAATGTTGTGTACCACGGTTGACGTGCCCATGTTGGTGCTATGAGTATCATGTTGAGTGAAGTTTGTCGCAACTTGTTTACTAGAAACGGAAGGAGTGGGAGGGGGGAAAAGCGTAAGCAAATCTCCCTGACCAATTGATCCATAGAACATTGCCCTTGGATAAGGGATGTGGGTGTCTGGATGCGAAGTTTTGGCATTTTGTGTTTTCACTTGTGGTAAACAGATCTATGTTTGGCGTCCCCCATTGTAGAAAGTATTTTTGAAGTACTTGAGGATGAATCTCCCATTTGTGTTTGTTGGTGATTTCTGCTGAGGCTATCCGCTAATTGATTGTCTATCCCTGGAAAGTATTGTGCTAACAGGTGAATTTGGTTGTGGATTGCCCATTTCCAAATTTTCTGGACTAAAAGGGAGAGTTGGGATGAATGTGTCCCTCTCTGTTTGTTTAGGTAATACATGGTTGTCATGTTGTCTGTTTTGATAAGGACATTCTTCTGTGTGAGAAGATGTTGAAAAGCTTTGAGTGCTAGGAAGACAGCTAACAACTCCAAGTGATTTATATGTAGCTGCCTGTGTTTGGCATCCCAATGCCCTTGAATGTTGTGATTGTTTAGGTGAGCTCCCCAACCAATCATTGATGCATCGGTTGTAATTATGGTCTGAGGCACAGGGTCTTGAAATGGCCGCCCTTTGCTTAGATTTGTGGAATTCCACCACTGAAGGGACATGCATGTTTGGAGGTCTATCAACACTAGATCTTGAAGTTGACCGTGTGCCTGTCACCATTGTTGAGCAAGGCACTGTTGTAAGGGCCGCATGTTTAGTCTTGCGTGTGGAACAATTGCAATACATGATGCCATCATTCCTAAAATCTTCATGACAAATCTGACAGTGTATCATTGATTTGTTTGTATTTGTGTGATTACATTTTGGAATGCTTGTATCCTTTGTGTATTTGGACATGCTAGCGCTTCCTGAGTATTTAGTATTGCACCCAAATACTGTTGTATTTGTGTCAGTTGTAGATGTGATTTTTGGTAGTTTATTGAAAACCCTAGTGTGTGTAAGGTTTGTATTACGTAATGCGTATGATTTTGGCATTGCGTATGTGTAGTATGCATAGGACTATAGAATTCTTGGGAGTGGAATAGAACCATGTGATGTCAGGGATGAGGTCATGAGAGAGCTTGAGGAGTTAGATGCAGGCAGTTGGATCTTGGCTGGATGGGACCTCTGTTTTCTGGAATAAAGCTTGCCTCGTGATCTACACGCTTCTAACATCTTTATTTAATCTGCAAAGGCATCTTGAATTACCACACTGGCGACGAGGGTGGGATGCGAGTGTTTTTAACCCTGCCTCATCATCCGTTCGACTCGGAAACACAGAGGTCTCAACAAAGGACTTTTCGTTGGGTATACAAGAAGAGGAAACAGGAAAAGGTGATTTTCGTTTTCAAAAAACGAACTTTTGTTTATTTTTGTGTGCTTTCCCGGTTTCAATTTCGATTAGCCCTGAACACCCCGCAATTATTATTTTTTTTTTTTAAAGTGTCACGTGCGCCGGCTCTCCGCGTGCGCTTCCATAGAAGCTGAACAGCTGAGCGGCGTATACGTTTCTATAGAAACTGAACAGCGGAGCCGCTTGTGCGTTGCCATGCCAGCTGAACAGCTGAGTCGCGTGCGAGCCGCGCGTCAGCTGTTCAGCTTCTATGTTTCCATTTTTGTCTTTGTTGTTGTTGACACAATTGGAACACGTAATTATGCAGAATGTCACTGCACCACAGTTTTTTTTGGCTATGCCAGGAGAACCACCCATAAAGTGGCAGAAATGGAAGAAAGTTTGTGAAAGGTACACAAAGGTGTGTGGTGCATCACTTAGCGTTGAAAGGAAAACTGCATTATTGTTGCATTGTTTAGGTTCAGAGGGATTGTGAAGTTTTTCACAATCTTCCAGACATATGACGAGAACCTAAATGAATATGAGACTTGCATAGAAAAACTGAATAGACATTATCTTGCTAAGGTTAGCACCATACTCGAAAGATACCACTTTGGCAGGAGAAACCAAGAAGAATGTGAAACTGTGGAAAGTTATGTTACAGCTCTAAGGAAACTAGCATCATCCTGCAAATTTGGATCGGTCTTGGACGAGAGAATCAGGGATCAGTTTATGCTGGGCTGTAACATAGAGAAGGTCAGGGAGGAGATTTGGCAAAAGGATGATCCGACGTTAGATGAAGTTGTGGTACTGGCAAAGAAAATTGAACACTCTCTCAAATGTGTCGAGGCCATCAAGAAAGAAGAAAACAAATGTGACACTGTGCATCTAATCAAGAGTCATGCGGACAAACAAGAAATCTCAGTGAGACAAAATTACAGAAAGGAACAGAAAAGCTTTCAAGGGAAATGTTTTCGTTGTGGCAAGCAGGGCCACATGGCGAATGATAGAAGCTGCCCGGCCATTAAGGTGGCATGCAATTTGTGCAAAAAGAAAGGTCACTTTCCCAGTGTGTGCAGGACCAAAAGTGGGAAAGGAGGCATCTATGAAGTTAACGATGGTTCAAACACAAAGGATGGAGATGATTTTGAGTGTGGCCAACTTATTCTCCAAGTCGGGAGTGGAAGGCGAGGACCTATTGATGAGATTCTGGTGGATGGTGAAAGAACTAAGGTTCTTTTCGACTCTGGAGCAAAGATTACCATCATATCAAAGGAGTTCTACGTGGGAAAACTCATAAACAAAGTCATGCTATTCAAACCTGATACCACTCCTCATGCATATGGTGGAGAACCTATTAAGCTGCATGGTTATTTTAGGGGCTTACTGGAATTCAAACATAAATATACTGATGCAAAGATTTTTGTATCGAAGAAAGGAGACAGTGTCCTGAGTTGGTTTCATCAGAAAGAACTTGGGGTGATACTTGATCCAAATAGTGATCCTCTCGTGAAGATCAAAGATCAAAGATCAAGAAGGGGTGAACGAGATTGTGGAACATGAGGGGTCTTTTCGTCAGCAAATCACAAAAGTCTGTGACTTTGTGAAGAAACTAAAATTGAAGGTTCCTTTCGTTTTTCAAAATAAATTGGGGTGTCTTCGAAACTATGCACATCATATACACCTCAATGAGGGAGCAAAGCCAGTGTGTAGCAAAGTTCGTGGTGTACCGGTGGCCTTGCGTGAATAAATCAAGGTAGAACTGGAGAGACTTCAGAAAGAAGGTATTATTGAGGAAGTCGAAGGAACTGAATGGTTGGCACCAGTGGTTGCAGCCAGGAAAGCGAATGGCAGTCTATGCTTGTGCGTGGACTTAAGAGAACTGAACAAAAATGTAATTGTGGATAGATATCCCCTACCGAATATTTCAGATATGTTGATGTTGCTACAAGGAGCAAAGGTTTTCTCCACCATAGATCTAACATCGGCATATCATCAAATCAGACTAACTGAAGGGTCGAAAAATCTTACTGCCTTTGTGACTCCATTTGGAACATTTAGATACACTAGATTGCCATTCGGATGATTAATATCTGCAGCCTCGGTCTTTCAAAGAATGTTGGAGAGAGTTTTGAAGGGTTTTGAGAGTGTAAGAATATATCAAGACGATGTTTTGGTATTTGGGAAGGATGATACTGAGCATGAAGAGAGAGTATTTAGAGTGTTGGAGAGGCTGGGAGAGTGTGGCCTACCCATAAAAATGGAAAAGTGTAAATTCCAAAGGGACTCCATTGAATACTTAGGTCATACGGTCACCGGAGAAGGCATATCACCGAAGATAGTTAGTAGATACCATTAAGAACTTACAATCTCCTTCCAATAAGGAGGAGCTTATGAACTTTATTGGAATGGCTGAGTACTATGGGAAGTTTATCAAGAATTTTGCAGAAATTTGTGTAAATATGAGGAGGTTGTTGCGAAAAGGTGTGGAATTTGTGTGGTGCAGAGTGTGAAAGAGAATTCAGAGAAGCATGTTAGTGCTCCTAAATTGAAAAATGTCAAACCTAAGCTCCCATCAGTTTGGATTACTGACGCCAGTGCGAGAGGCCTTGGGGCTGTGCTTCAGCTAGGTAACCACAGGTCTGAGCAAGTGGTTTTGTTTTTGTCGCGAGCTCTTAAAAATGCCGAGCTGAATTACTCGGTTATAGAGAAAGAAGCATTGGCAGTACATTGGGCTGTGAAGAAACTTACAAATTTGTTGTGGGGCAGCAAATTTGAGGTCAGGACAGATCATAAACCACTTTGTGAGGTATATAAGAGGAAAGGGGTTGATGCGATATCAAGCAGGATCACAAAGTGGGTGATATCGCTACAGGATTTTGAAGTGAAATACATTCCTGGAGCGTAGAACATGGTTGCTGACACATTATCCAGGTTGGTACAGTCTACAGGAGTTGTTCAAGAAAGAGAAGGGAGTGATGATGATTTAGACGATGAACCAGTATGTGAAATAGGAGGAAGTGGTTTTGATGACAACGTGGTGACAGAAGAAAGGTGGAGGAGAGAATGCGCCTTGGATAGTACAGTGGTAGAAGTGCTTTCCTTGATAGAGAAAGGTTGGCAAAACAAGAATGATGGGAGTGTGGAGACACGGAAGTTTTGGCACGTGAGAGGGGAATTGTCAAGCAAAGGTGGCCTACTGTTTAGGGGTACAAGGCTAGTTCCCCCTATCACGCTTAGACAGGAGCTTATTTCTCTTGCCCACTCGGGTCATCAAGGAATTTCCAAAACCAAAAGGGCATTTGCGATTGACGTATTGGTGGCCAGGAATGGACAGACAGGTGGAGAGGACCATTAGGGAGTGTTTGCAATGCGTAATGAGTGAGAAAACAGTCAAACCCAAGGTCCAACCCATGGAAATTAGAGAACGCCCCACTCAACCTTGGGAAGAAAATGTATTGGACATTCTGGGGCCCATTCGTGGAGAGGGTGGGGACGTATATCTCCTGGTGCTAATAGATGTTTTTTCAAGGTGGCCAGAGATCAAGTTTACCAGAGGCATTGAGACGAGGCATGTAATTGATTTTCTGAAAGAGGTGTTTGGGAGGGAAGGCTTTCCAAAATCCATCCTCATTGATAATGGGGTACAGTTGGTGTCCAGAGAGATGGAACGATTTTTAGCGGACTGTGCCATACGGCAGAAGAAATGTGCGCTTTACCATCCAGAAACCAATGGCATGGTAGAGCGTTTCAACAGGGTGTTGAAGGAAACCATAATGTTGGCCAAGGATAATGGTATGAAGTGGAAAAAAGAAGTAATTAAAAGGGTTGAGGCACACAGGGTTTCCCCACACTTCACCACGGGGAAGACACCATTTGAATTACTTAGAGCCAGACACCCGAATATCTTAGTAGCTCCCAGTTGGGTGAATGATATGGAGTCGAGGACAGGGGTCGTTGTGTCAGATGATAATTGGAGAGAGTGTGAACGAAAGAAAATAGAAGCTAGGAAGAGATATTTTGGCTCAAAGAAGTCAACACAAGTCACTAAAGTTAAGGTAGGGGATTGGGTACTTATTCGCGGACCGGCGAACAAAGGCAGAGGAATATATAAACCCAAACCTGTAAAAGTGGTCAAGTTGTTAAAAAATGCGGTAAGAACAGAAGATTCCAAGATGTGGAATCTCAATCGAGTGGTGGTTCTCAAATCGATACCGGGGTTTGTAGCACTGGCGTAGGTGTACCGGCAGCAGCGGACCCGCAGACTAATCAGAGTTGATTTCTGTAGCCTTGACTCCCCCGATGTGGCCCTACCATGAATCTTTGGAGGGTCTTTGACTTGCACATTTGTGGAAATTTTCCACCAACTAATGGATTAGGTATGCTATAAGGTCCTGATGAATCGCACAAGTTAATTTGACTGTTAGAAAGCGAGAAACATGTTGACCACCTACAGAGAGAGACACAGGGGATCCTGTGTGCTCCCCCTCTTGTATACTATTGTATCCTTCCAAGAGACTCATCAACTATTATTATACCTACCTACACTTATATGGGGGGTGTAGGAAGTTGGCTCTGTATGTGCTATTTCAAAGTAAGGAATAGCATGCACAGAGTCCAAGGGTTCCCCTTAGAGGTAAAATAGTGGTAAAAATAGATAATACTAATGCTCTATTTTGTGGTAGTGTGGTCGAGCAGTAGGCTTATCCAAGGAGTAGTGTTAAGCATTTGTTGTACATACACATAGACAATAAATGAGGTACACACACTCAGAGACAAATCCAGCCAATAGGTTTTTGTATAGAAAAATATATTTTCTTAGTTTATTTTAAGAACCACAGGTTCAAATTCTACATGTAATATCTCATTCGAAAGGTATTGCAGATAAGTACTTTAGGAACTTTAAAGCATAAAAATTGTATGTATACTTTACAAGTTATTGACAAATAGCTGTTTTAAAAGTGGACACAGTGCAATTTTCACAGTTCCTAGGGGAGGTAAGTATTTGTTAGTTTTACCAGGTAAGTAAGACACTTACAGGGTTCAGTTCTTGGTCCAAGGTAGCCCACCGTTGGGGGTTCAGAGCAACCCCAAAGTTACCACACCAGCAGCTCAGGGCCGGTCAGGTGCAGAGTTCAAAGTGATGCCCAAAACACATAGGCTAGAATGGAGAGAAGGGGGTGCCCCGGTTCCGGTCTGCTTGCAGGTAAGTACCCGCGTCTTCGGAGGGCAGACCAGGGGGGTTTTGTAGGGCACCGGGGGGGACACAAGCCCACACAGAAATTTCACCCTCAGCGGCGCGGGGGCGGCCGGGTGCAGTGTAGAAACAAGCGTCGGGTTCGCAATGTTAGTCTATGAGAGATCTCGGGATCTCTTCAGCGCTGCAGGCAGGCAAGGGGGGGGGTTCCTCGGGGAAACCTCCACTTGATCAAGGGAGAGGGACTCCTGGGGGTCACTCCTCCAGTGAAAGTCCGGTCCTTCAGGTCCTGGGGGCTGCGGGTGCAGGGTCTCTCCCAGGTGTCGGGACTTAGGATTCAAAGAGTCGCGGTCAGGGGAAGCCTCGGGATTCCCTCTGCAGGCGGCGCTGTGGGGGCTCAGGGGGGACAGGTTTTTGTACTCACAGTCTTAGAGTAGTCCTGGGGTCCCTCCTGAGGTGTTGGATCGCCACCAGCCGAGTCGGGGTCGCCGGGTGCAGTGTTCCAAGTCTCACGCTTCTTGCGGGGAGCTTGCAGGGTTCTTTAAAGCTGCTGGAAACAAAGTTGCAGCTTTTCTTGGAGCAGGTCCGCTGTCCTCGGGAGTTTCTTGTCTTTTTGAAGTAGGGGCAGTCCTCAGAGGATGTCGAGGTCGCTGGTCCCTTTGGAAGGCGTCGCTGGAGCAGGATCTTTGGAAGGCAGGAGACAGGCCGGTGAGTTTCTGGAGCCAAGGCAGTTGTCGTCTTCTGGTCTTCCTCTGCAGGGGTTTTCAGCTAGGCAGTCCTTCTTCTTGTAGTTGCAGGAATCTGATTTTCTAGGGTTCAGGGTAGCCCTTAAATACTAAATTTAAGGGCGTGTTTAGGTCTGGGGGGTTAGTAGCCAATGGCTACTAGCCCTGAGGGTGGGTACACCCTTTTTGTGCCTCCTCCCAAGGGGAGGGGGTCACAATCCTAACCCTATTGGGGGAATCCTCCATCTGCAAGATGGAGGATTTCTAAAAGTTAGAGTCACTTCAGCTCAGGACACCTTAGGGGCTGTCCTGACTGGTCAGTGACTCCTCCTTGTTTTTCTCATTATCTTCTCCGGCCTTGCCGCCAAAAGTGGGGCCTGGCCGGAGGGGGCGGGCAACTCCACTAGCTGGAGTGTCCTGCTGGGTTGGCACAAAGGAGGTGAGCCTTTGAGGCTCACCGCCAGGTGTGACAATTCCTGCCTGGGGGAGGTGTTAGCATCTCCACCCAGTGCAGGCTTTGTTACTGGCCTCAGAGTGACAAAGGCACTCTCCCCATGGGGCCAGCAACATGTCTCGGTTTGTGGCAGGCTGCTAAAACTAGTCAGCCTACACAGATAGTCGGTTAAGTTTCAGGGGGCACCTCTAAGGTGCCCTCTGGGGTGTATTTTACAATAAAATGTACACTGGCATCAGTGTGCATTTATTGTGCTGAGAAGTTTGATACCAAACTTCCCAGTTTTCAGTGTAGCCATTATGGTGCTGTGGAGTTCGTGTTTGACAAACTCCCCGACCATATACTCTTATGGCTACCCTGCACTTACAATGTCTAAGGTTTTGTTTAGACACTGTAGGGGTACCATGCTCATGCACTGGTACCCTCACCTATGGTATAGTGCACCCTGCCTTAGGGCTGTAAGGCCTGCTAGAGGGGTGTCTTACCTATACTGCATAGGCAGTGAGAGGCTGGCATGGCACCCTGAGGGGAGTGCCATGTCGACTTACTCGTTTTGTCCTCACTAGCACACACAAGCTGGCAAGCAGTGTGTCTGGGCTGAGTGAGAGGTCTCCAGGGTGGCATAAGACATGCTGCAGCCCTTAGAGACCTTCCTTGGCATCAGGGCCCTTGGTACTAGAAGTACCAGTTACAAGGGACTTATCTGGATGCCAGGGTCTGCCAATTGTGGATACAAAAGTACAGGTTAGGGAAAGAACACTGGTGCTGGGGCCTGGTTAGCAGTTACACTTTCAATTGTAAACATAGCATCAGCAAAGGCAAAAAGTCAGGGGGCAACCATGCCAAGGAGGCATTTCCTTACACAACCCCCCCCCAAACGAAAGAGGATGAGACTAACCTTTCCCAAGAGAGTCTTCATTTTCTAAGTGGAAGAACCTGGAAAGGCCATCTGCATTGGCATGGGCAGTCCCAGGTCTGTGTTCCACTATAAAGTCCATTCCCTGTAGGGAGATGGACCACCTCAACAGTTTAGGATTTTCACCTTTCATTTGCATCAGCCATTTGAGAGGTCTGTGGTCAGTTTGAACTAGGAAGTGAGTCCCAAAGAGGTATGGTCTCAGCTTCTTCAGGGACCAAACCACAGCAAAGGCCTCCCTCTCAATGGCACTCCAACGCTGCTCCCTGGGGAGTAACCTCCTGCTAATGAAAGCAACAGGCTGGTCAAGGCCATCATCATTTGTTTGGGACAAAACTGCCCCTATCCCATGTTCAGAGGCATCAGTCTGCACAATGAACTGCTTAGAATAATCTGGAGCTTTGAGAACTGGTGCTGAGCACATTGCTTGTTTCAGGGTGTCAAAGGCCTGTTGGCATTCCACAGTCCCGTTCACTTTCTTGGGCATTTTCTTGGAGGTGAGTTCAGTGAGGGCTGTCACAATGGATCCATATCCCTTCACAAACCTCCTGTAATACCCAGTCAAGCCAAGGAATGCCCTGACTTGAGTCTGGGTTTTTGGAGCTACCCAGTCCAGAATAGTCTGGATCTTGGGTTGGAGTGGCTGAACTTGGCCTCCACCTACAAGGTGTCCCAAGTAAACCACAGTTCCCTGCCCTATCTGGCATTTGGATGCCTTGATAGAGAGGCCTGCAGATTGCAGAGCCTTCAAAACCTTCTTCAGGTGGACCAGGTGATCCTGCCAGGTGGAGCTAAAGACAGCAATATCATCAAGATAAGCTGTGCTAAAGGACTCCAAGCCAGCAAGGACTTGATTCACCAACCTTTGGAAGGTGGCAGGGGCATTCTTTAAACCAAAGGGCATAACAGTAAACTGATAATGCCCATCGGTGTGGAGAATGCTGTTTTCTCTTTTGCTCCAGGTGCCATTTTTATTTGCCAGTACCCTGCTGTCAAGTCAAAGGTACTTAAGAATTTGGCAGCACCTAATTTGTCTATGAGCTCATCAGCTCTTGGAATTGGATGAGCATCTGTCTTGGTGACAGAATTGAGCCCTCTGTAGTCCACACAAAACCTCATCTCTTTCTTTCCATCTTTGGTGTGAGGTTTGGGGACTAAGACCACTGGGCTAGCCCAGGGGCTGTCAGAGCGCTCAATTACTCCCAATTCCAGCATCTTGTGGACTTCCACCTTGATGCTTTCCTTAACATGGTCAGACTGTCTAAAGATTTTGTTCTTGACAGGCATGCTGTCTCCTGTGTCCACATCATGGGTACACAGGTGTGTCTGACCAGGGGTTAAGGAGAAGAGTTCAGGAAACTGTTGTAGGACTCTCCTACAATCAGCTTGCTGTCGGCCAGAGAGGGTGTCTGAGTAGATCACTCCATCTACTGTGCCATCTTTTGGGTCTGATGACAGAAGATCAGGGAGAGGTTCACTCTCTGCCTCCTGATCCTCATCTGTTACCATCAACAGATTGACATCAGCCCTGTCATGGAAGAGCTTAAGGCGGTTCACATGGATCACCCTCTTGGGGCTCCTGCTTGTGCCCAGGTCCACCAGGTAGGTGACCTGACTCTTCCTTTCTAGTACTGGGTAAGGGCCCCTCCATTTGTCCTGGAGTGCCCTGGGAGCCACAGGCTCCAGAACCCAGACTTTCTGCCCTGGTTGGAACTCAACCAGTGCAGCCTTTTGGTCATACCAAAACTTCTGGAGCTGTTGGCTGGCCTCAAGGTTTTTGGTTGCCTTTTCCATGTACTCTGCCATTCTAGAGCGAAGGCCAAGTACATAGTCCACTATGTCCTGTTTAGGCTCATGGAGAGGTCTCTCCCAGCCTTCTTTAACAAGGGCAAGTGGTCCCCTTACAGGATGACCAAACAGAAGTTCAAAGGGTGAGAATCCTACTCCCTTCTGTGGCACCTCTCTGTAAGCGAAAAGCAGACATGGCAAGAGGACATCCCATCTCCTTTTGAGCTTTTCTGGGAGCCCCATGATCATGCCTTTTAATGTCTTGTTGAATCTCTCAACCAAGCCATTAGTTTGTGGATGGTATGGTGTAGTGAATTTATAAGTCACTCCACACTCATTCCACATGTGCTTTAGGTATGCTGACATGAAGTTGGTACCTCTGTCAGACACCACCTCCTTAGGGAAACCCACTCTGGTAAAGATACCAATGCGGGCCTTGGCTACTGCAGGGGCAGTAGTCGACCTAAGGGGAATAGCTTCAGGATACCTGGTAGCATGATCCACTACTACCAGGATATACATATTTCCTGAGGCTGTGGGAGGTTCTAGTGGACCAGCTATGTCCACACCCACTCTTTCAAAGGGAACCCCCACCACTGGAAGTGGAATGAGGGGGGCCTTTGGATGTCCACCTGTCTTACCACTGGCTTGACAGGTGGGGCAGGAGAGGCAAAACTCCTTAACCATGTTGGACATATTGGGCCAGTAGAAGTGGTTGACTAACCTCTCCCACGTCTTGGTTTGTCCCAAATGTCCAGCAAGGGGAATGTCATGGGCCAATGTTAGGATGAACTTCCTGAACAGCTGAGGCACTACCACTCTCCTAGTGGCACCAGGTTTGGGGTCTCTGGCCTCAGTGTACAGGAGTCCATCTTCCCAATAGACCCTATGCGTTCCATTTTTCTTGCCTTTGGACTCTTCAGCAGCTTGCTGCCTAAGGCCTTCAAGAGAGGGACAGGTTTCTTGTCCCTTACACAGCTCCTCCCTTGAGGGTCCCCCTGGGCCTAAGAGCTCAACCTGATAAGGTTCAAGCTCCAAAGGCTCAGTTCCCTCAGAGGGCAGAACTTCTTCCTGAGAAGAGAGGTTCCCTTCCTTTTGCTGTGTTGTAGTTGGTTTCCCAACTGACTTTCCTGTTCTCTTGGTAGGCTGGGCCATTCTTCCAGACTCCAGCTCTACTTGTTCACCCTGTGCCTTGCATTGTGCTCTTGTTTTCACACACACCAGTTCAGGGATGCCCAGCATTGCTGCATGGGTTTTTAGTTCTACCTCAGCCCATGCTGAGGACTCCAGGTCATTTCCAAGCAGACAGTCCACTGGGATATTTGAGGAGACCACCACCTGTTTCAGGCCATTGACCCCTCCCCATTCTAAAGTAACCATTGCCATTGGATGTACTTTTCTCTGATTGTCAGCGTTGGTGACTGTGTAAGTTTTTCCAGTCAGGTATTGGCCAGGGGAAACCAGTTTCTCTGTCACCATGGTGACACTGGCACCTGTATCCCTCAGGCCCTCTATTCTAGTCCCATTAATTAAGAGTTGCTGTCTGTATTTTTGCATGTTAGGCGGCCAGACAGCTAGTGTGGCTAAATCCACCCCACCCTCAGAAACTAGAGTAGCTTCAGTGTGGACCCTGATTTGCTCTGGGCACACTGTTGATCCCACTTGGAGACTAGCCATACCAGTGTTACCTGGATGGGAGTTTGGAGTGGAACCTTTCTTGGGACAGGCCTTGTCTCCAGTTTGGTGTCCATGCTGTTTACAGCTATGACACCAGGCCTTTTTGGGATCAAAGTTTTTACCCTTGTACCCATTGTTTTGTGAAGAGGCTCTGGGCCCACCCTCCTGTGCAGGTTTTTGGGGGCCTGTAGAAGACTCTTTACTATTTTTAGTTTTGGTTGTCTCATCACCCTTCCCCTGGGGAGTCTTTGTGACCCCTTTCTTTTGGTCACCCCCTGTTGAAGTCTTGGACACCCTTGTCTTGACCCAATGGTCCGCCTTCTTTCCCAATTCTTGGGGAGAAATTGGTCCTAGGTCTACCAGATGCTGATGCAGTTTATCATTGAAACAATTACTTAACAGGTGTTCTTTCACAAATAAATTGTACAGCCCATCATAATTACTTACACCACTGCCTTGAATCCAACCATCTAGTGTTTTCACTGAGTAGTCAACAAAGTCAACCCAGGTCTGGCTCGAGGATTTTTGAGCCCCCCTGAACCTAATCCTGTACTCCTCAGTGGAGAATCCAAAGCCCTCAATCAGGGTACCCTTCATGAGGTCATAAGATTCTGCATCTTTTCCAGAGAGTGTGAGGAGTCTATCCCTACACTTTCCAGTGAACATTTCCCAAAGGAGAGCACCCCAGTGAGATCTGTTCACTTTTCTGGTTACACAAGCCCTCTCAAAAGCTGTGAACCACTTGGTGATGTCATCACCATCTTCAAATTTTGTCACAATCCCTTTGGGGATTTTTAACATGTCAGGAGAATCTCTGACCCTATTTATATTGCTGCCACCATTGATGGGTCCTAGGCCCATCTCTTGTCTTTCCCTTTCTATGGCTAGGAGCTGTCTCTCTAAAGCCAATCTTTTGGCCATCCTGGCTAACAGGAGGTCATCTTCACTGAGAGCATCCTCAGTGATTTCAGAAATGTGGGACCCTCCTGTGAGGGACTCACTATTTCTGACTAACACAGTTGGAGACAGGACTTGAGGGGTCCTGTTCTCCCTATTTAGGACTGGAGGAGGGACATTGGCCTCCAAGTCACTAATTTCTTCCTCTGTGAGGTCATCATCAGAGGGGTTGGCTTTTTCAAACTCTGCCAACAGCTCCTGGAGCTGAATTTTGGTAGGTCTGGAGCCAATGGTTATTTTTTTGATATTACAGAGAGACCTTAGCTCCCTCATCTTAAGATGGAGGTAAGGTGTGGTGTCGAGTTCCACCACATTCATCTCTGTATCAGACATTATTTTGCTAAGAGTTGGAAGACTTTTTAAAGAATCTAAAACTGTTTCTAGAATCTAATTTCAAACTTTTAACAAACTTTTAAACTCTAAAAGACAATGCTAAACAGGGACTTAACACACAAGGCCCTAGCAGGACTTTTAAGAATTTAGAAAAATTTCAAATTGCAAAAATGAATTTCTAATGACAATTTTGGAATTTGTCGTGTGATCAGGTATTGGCTGAGTAGTCCAGCAAATGCAAAGTCTTGTACCCCACCGCTGATCCACCAATGTAGGAAGTTGGCTCTGTATGTGCTATTTCAAAGTAAGGAATAGCATGCACAGAGTCCAAGGGTTCCCCTTAGAGGTAAAATAGTGGTAAAAATAGATAATACTAATGCTCTATTTTGTGGTAGTGTGGTCGAGCAGTAGGCTTATCCAAGGAGTAGTGTTAAGCATTTGTTGTACATACACATAGACAATAAATGAGGTACACACACTCAGAGACAAATCCAGCCAATAGGTTTTTGTATAGAAAAATATCTTTTCTTAGTTTATTTTAAGAACCACAGGTTCAAATTCTACATGTAATATCTCATTCGAAAGGTATTGCAGGTAAGTACTTTAGGAACTTTAAAGCATAAAAATTGCATGTATACTTTACAAGTTATTGACAAATAGCTGTTTTAAAAGTGGACACAGTGCAATTTTCACAGTTCCTAGGGGAGGTAAGTATTTGTTAGTTTTACCAGGTAAGTAAGACACTTACAGGGTTCAGTTCTTGGTCCAAGGTAGCCCACCGTTGGGGGTTCAGAGCAACCCCAAAGTTACCACACCAGCAGCTCAGGGCCGGTCAGGTGCAGAGTTCAAAGTGGTGCCCAAAACACATAGGCTAGAATGGAGAGAAGGGGGTGCCCCGGTTCCGGTCTGCTTGCAGGTAAGTACCCGCGTCTTCGGAGGGCAGACCAGGGGGGTTTTGTAGGGCACCGGGGGGGACACAAGCCCACACAGAAATTTCACCCTCAGCGGCGCGGGGGCGGCCGGGTGCAGTGTAGAAACAAGCGTCGGGTTCGCAATGTTAGTCTATGAGAGATCTCGGGATCTCTTCAGCGCTGCAGGCAGGCAAGGGGGGGGTTCCTCGGGGAAACCTCCACTTGATCAAGGGAGAGGGACTCCTGGGGGTCACTCCTCCAGTGAAAGTCCGGTCCTTCAGGTCCTGGGGGCTGCGGGTGCAGGGTCTCTCCCAGGTGTCGGGACTTAGGATTCAAAGAGTCGCGGTCAGGGGAAGCCTCGGGATTCCCTCTGCAGGCGGCGCTGTGGGGGCTCAGGGGGGACAGGTTTTTGTACTCACAGTCTTAGAGTAGTCCTGGGGTCCCTCCTGAGGTGTTGGATCGCCACCAGCCGAGTCGGGGTCGCCGGGTGCAGTGTTGCAAGTCTCACGCTTCTTGCGGGGAGCTTGCAGGGTTCTTTAAAGCTGCTGGAAACAAAGTTGCAGCTTTTCTTGGAGCAGGTCCGCTGTCCTCAGGAGTTTCTTGTCTTTTCGAAGTAGGGGCAGTCCTCAGAGGATGTCGAGGTCGCTGGTCCCTTTGGAAGGCGTCGCTGGAGCAGGATCTTTGGAAGGCAGGAGACAGGCCGGTGAGTTTCTGGAGCCAAGGCAGTTGTCGTCTTCTGGTGTTCCTCTGCAGGGGTTTTCAGCTAGGCAGTCCTTCTTCTTGTAGTTGCAGGAATCTGATTTTCTAGGGTTCAGGGTAGCCCTTAAATACTAAATTTAAGGGCGTGTTTAGGTCTGGGGGGTTAGTAGCCAATGGCTACTAGCCCTGAGGGTGGGTACACCCTTTTTGTGCCTCCTCCCAAGGGGAGGGGGTCACAATCCTAACCCTATTGGGGGAATCCTCCATCTGCAAGATGGAGGATTTCTAAAAGTTAGAGTCACTTCAGCTCAGGACACCTTAGGGGCTGTCCTGACTGGTCAGTGACTCCTCCTTGTTTTTCTCATTATCTTCTCCGGCCTTGCCGCCAAAAGTGGGGCCTGGCCGGAGGGGGCGGGCAACTCCACTAGCTGGAGTGTCCTGCTGGGTTGGCACAAAGGAGGTGAGCTTTTGAGGCTCACCGCCAGGTGTGACAATTCCTGCCTGGGGGAGGTGTTAGCATCTCCACCCAGTGCAGGCTTTGTTACTGGCCTCAGAGTGACAAAGGCACTCTCCCCATGGGGCCAGCAACATGTCTCGGTTTGTGGCAGGCTGCTAAAACTAGTCAGCCTACACAGATAGTCGGTTAAGTTTCAGGGGGCACCTCTAAGGTGCCCTCTGGGGTGTATTTTACAATAAAATGTACACTGGCATCAGTGTGCATTTATTGTGCTGAGAAGTTTGATACCAAACTTCCCAGTTTTCAGTGTAGCCATTATGGTGTTGTGGAGTTCGTGTTTGACAAACTCCCCGACCATATACTCTCCGGCAAAGAGCCCCCCTGTGGGGCCCGTCAGGCATTTATTTCATCTGCAAAGGCATCTTGAATTACCAAAGTATGATTGTTTGATTTTATTAGCCAATCATCTAGATATGGATAGACGTGTATATGTTGTCTTCTTAGGTAGGCTACGGCTAACGCTAGGCACTTTGTGAATACCCTTGGGGCTGTTGTTATTCCAAAAGGGCAACACTTTGAACTGATAGTGCTTTCCTTGAATGACAAACCTGAGATATTTTCTGTGTGCAGGATGGATGGGTATCTGAAAATACGCATCTTTGAGGTCTAGTGCTGTCATGAAATCGTGTTTTTGCAGTAGTGGGATAACATCCTGTAGAATTACCATGTGAAAATGTTCTGACAGGATGTAAAGATTGAGATTCCTGAGATCTAATATTGGCCTGAGGGTGCCATCCTTTTTGGAAATTAGGAAATATAGTGAGTAAACTCCTTTCCCTATTTGAGATTGTGGTACCAATTCTATTGCTTGTTTGAGTAGTAGAGATTTGAATTCTTCTTGTAACAGACTGATGTGTTCTGCGGATAGTTTGTGTGACCTTGATGGTATATGTGGAGGAGTGTGTATCAATTCTAGGCAATAGCCATTGCGGATAATTAATAGTACCCAATTGTCTGTGGTAATGTTTTGCCAATTTGTGTGGAACTGTTGTAGTCTTCCCCCCCACAGTAGAGGTGTGGAGTGGAAGGGATTGAGAAAAGTCACTGGTTGGGGTGCTGTGGAGGTTGCTTAGAGGTTTGAAATTTCCCTCTATTTCTGGGGTACTGTCCTCTATACGTGCCCCTAAAACCACCTTGTTGGTATTGTGGTTGGTAGGTTGGTTTTGCCTGTGATGTGGATGCCTCTGTTGCCTGTGGTCTAAAACCACCTCGAAACTGAGGTTTCCGAAAGGATCCGCTGTATGGTGTGGTGTATAGTGCGCCCATTGCTTTTGCCGTTTCTGAATCCTTTCTTAATTTTTCAATGGCTGTGTCAACTTCTGGCCCAAAAATATGCTTTCTGTCGAATGGCATGTTTAACACAGCCTGCTGTATTTCTGGTTTAAAACCAGAGGACCTGAGCCATGCATGCCTGCGTATTGTGACTGCAGTATTGACACTTTTAGCAGCAGTGTCTGCTGCATCTAGGGCAGATCGAATTTTACTATTGGTAATGGCTTGTCCTTCTTCCACTACTTGTTGTGCCCTCTTTTGGTGTTCTTTGGGGAGATGCTGGATTATGTCTTGCATCTCGTCCCAATGGGCTCTGTCATAGCGAGCTAACAGTGCTTGTGAGTTGGCTATCCTCCACTGATTTGCTGCTTGGGATGCCACTCATTTCCCTGTAGCATCGAATTTCTTGCTCTCCTTATCAGGTGGGGGAGCATCTCTTGATGACTGTTTGCTCTTTTTCTGGCAGCGCTAACGATCACAGAATCTGGAGGTACCTGATGGGTAATGTAATCAGGATCAGAGGGTGGAGGTTTATATTTTTTCTCTAATCTGGGTGTTATTATACGTGCCTTAACAGGTTCACTAAATATCTGATCTGTGTGTTTTAACATGCCCAGGAGCATGGGAAGGCATTGATATTTAGAGTGTGTGAGGATAGGGTGTTAAACAAGAAATCCTCTTCTAGGGGTTCTGTATGCATGGTGACCAAATGGTATGCTGTAGCCCTAGCTATAACTTGATTGTAGACCATGCTATCCTCAGGTGGTGAAGGTTTAGAGGGATAGCTGTCTGGGTCATTACTAGGCATGGGATCTAGATCATAAAGGTCCCATGGATCCAGATTGTCCTGTTGTGAGTCAAAAGAGTGAGTGGGTGACTGCACTGGCGTAGGACTAGTAGAAGGAGAGGTAGGCAGGTGTGGAGAGTGAGGAGGAGAAGAATGAGGAGGTGGTGGTGGTTTCTCCTTCTGCTTTGGCACCTTTGCTGGAGGCTGCATAGTGTCCAATTTCTCCTGAAAGGCTAGCTTTCTTTTTGCTTTCAGAGGAGGTGCTGTCTGAATTCTGCCTGTTTCTTTATGGATGTGTATCCTGGACTGCCTTTTATCCATAACTTCAAGTATTGGTTGTACTTGATACTCCTCTTCAGATGTTTTGTGGCTTTCTTTGAGTCTTTTTGAAAGTCCGTGCTCCTCTGTGTATGCTGGCCTTTTCAGCTCCGAAGCAGGCTTTTTTGGGATCGAAAAAGATGATGCTGTTGATGCTCTTGGCTCCGAAAGTTATTTTCTAATTTCCGACTCCGAAAAATGATGTTTGCTGGAGTCGGACATGGAGCTCTTTGATGCCTCCGATGTTTTAGGAGGAGTGGCCTTTTTCGGTGCCAACCTGGTAAGTTGGTCACCGGTAGTCTTTTTTCTGGACGAGCCATGGCCTTCTGGCAGTGGTGTAGCCAAGGCCTTATGTTTTTGCTTTTGTGAGGGTACAGGGGCAGGTGTACTCACATGTTGTCCTGCTGTGACCTGTCCGTCGTCTTCTGATTCCTGTTCGGATTAGGAATCTCAAACCGAGACCGCTGTTTGCATCATTTCTTCCTCCTCCACATTGAGATGTTCACTGCTTCTCGACGCCATTTCGAGTCGTTGTGCCCTCCTGTCTCGAAGAGTCTTTTCCGATCGGAAGGATCAACAGACCTCGCAATTTTCTTCCCGATGATCCGGGGAAAGGCAAATATTGCACACCAGATGCTGGTCAGTATACGGTATTTCGCGTGCCACCGAGGACAGAACTGGAATGGAGTCCGATCCATGAGGCTTCCACGTGGTCGGCCCGAATAGGCCCGAGTTGGGCACACGCGCCCGAGGGGCGAGTAAAGTTTTTTTTTTTCCCTGACGGTACCGCGGTCTCGATGGAAGATATAAACCTGATCGATACAATACCGATGAAAAGAGAGTTTTTAAAAGTTTTCCGAATCGAAATCTCAGAGCGAGAGGAAACACGTCCGAACCCGACGGCGGAAAGAAAACAATGTAACAATGGAGTTGATGCCCATGTGCAATGGAACCGAAGAGGAGGAGTCACTCGATCACGTGACTCGAAAACACTTCTTCGAAGAAAAACATCTTGTAACACTCCGAGCCCAACACTAGATGGCAGGAATAATGCACAGCTACACATGCCATTGAATATATATATATATATATATATATATATATATATATATATTTATACTGTTCCATTATGATGGACCATTTTGGAGCTGTAAAATTCAAAGATAAAATGTGTATGAAACCACATTTAGAGAAATGAGCGGCCTGGTGGCAAATTGTAGTTGCTCAGCCCTCCTAAAAATACATTTAAAAAAACACAAAGAAGGAAGTGCAGGAAATGAATGGAGGAGCAGGGTGTGGAGTATAAAATAAAAAATAAAACATTTTAAAAACAGAAGGCCCAGGAGGTGTGGATGAAGAAAAAAGACGAATGGCAGCGTGTGAAAATCCAGGTTAGGGATGTGAATGGGGAAGCAGCACACAGGGGCGAGGGAGAGAGCGCAAGAAAACACATGTACTCCCATGGAGTGCTGAAAGAAAAAAAAAAAAAAGTACTTTCCTGAAAGTATGGAATGGAAAGGTACAAGCCATGCAGTCAAAAGGATGACAAAGAAGCTATACTCCAACGGAGGAAAAACAGAAAAGGATGGAAAACCTTTGAATAGGAACCAAGCCTATAAGATTGACAACAAAGTCAACCAATAATAATCAGTGGGCTTAAAGAAAGCCTACCGAACATAGTGTTATTGTCCACATTAGGTTTTTTGAAAACAGTTGTTTGTAGACGAGATCGAAAAATGATTAAATGGAACACCGCCTGGAGTGATTATCAGTAAATGTGCATACCATCCATCATTTTTTGTACTTTTCAACCTTATTCATTTATGTCTCTCTCTCTCTCTTTCAAACTCATGAAATTGGTTTGTTGCAGTCGTCCTCCATGCCCCTCTGCTTAAAGCATATCCATTTTGTAAGGTGACTGAAGATTTACAAAGTGATAGTTTGATTCCTGTGGTGACAGCTCAAGAGTTACAGTTATGGTCTAATATTTATTTTTTCTGGGGGAAGCTACTAAGAACCTTTTCTTCAATTATCACTGTCATTGAAGGTCCCCTTCTGATTCAGACTTCTAACTGTAGATTCCTCACCTTGTGTGAATTTTCCCAGGTGCCAGAATCGATCCAGAAACATTTGATTGCAATTCTCTCTGCACCGGCAGGTGGCGTTGTGCAGCTCCACAATGGATGTATTCCGCCTTGGATGTAATGTCTGGGCCTCTAGATATTTGACACCTCCATGGACTGCCATCAGTTAATTTCTTTCCACGTCTATCAACAGACTTTTTCAAATCCTGTCTCTTCTGAGAAAGATTTTTCCCTCAAAAAAGTGTGCAGACAGTGTCAATCCCCAAGACCACAGGATTCAAATCATGCTGAGACTGTAACTGGCAGATGTCTCTCTATGGAGCATTGGCTCGGCGCGGTGTTCATACTGTGCCAAGATGAACAAGAAGGTCATCTGTAGCCACCAGGCACAGGTTGAAGTCAAATACACGATGATCCCAGTTGAAGTTGAGAGTGCGGTCACACATCTGCTCACAATACTAATCTTCATCAAGGTTACATAGCTTTGGTAAGCCAAAAGCAGTCCCATAAAAGTCGTACGAAATCAAAGCATGGGTCTCCTGTATCCTGCTTCTCAAACCTTTCAGAGTTGCGCAATACTCTAGGCACCTCTAGGCCACGGAGTCGTTCTCCCAACCTTGAAACAGATTCTGACGCTAGACCCATTTGAGTCCAATCCCGATCAAACAAGGGCATTGCAACAGCTCTAGCAGCGAAGGTTATCTATGGTCCACATTTTTAGTGCCCCTCCCCTCTGGAACCCTTTGGGGAACCTTCAGAGGCACATGGATTTGAGTGGGCTTTGTCGGTTTACCATTGGAGGATCAGTCCTTGCCACCAACTGCATCCCTCAACATTGGTCAGAGACTGACCACTTCTCAGTCTTTGGCCCTACCAACCCTGGCACCAACAAACAGCTCCACCATCGAAGCCATGCTCAACGCCACCGGCTAGAGTGTCAACGCTGATACCAACCACACCTATACCAGAAATGAAGCCGATAGTTTTACTGGACTTAGAGACCACTGCCCTGCTGGCCAAACCTAGACATGCTCACTTTGAACTCTACTATGCCCCCACAGTATGATTTTGGGGATAATGACCATGATGACCAATTTGATGATGGCAATATTTTTGGTGACCTCCAGGATGTCAGTGATCTAGATACCTCACATTGGCCTCTCTTCCACTAATCCCACTACGGCTACTGAGGAGTCTGCCTTCTTTGAAACAGTAATTTAGAGAGTGGCTGGGGTACTTGACCTTACTCTACCTACTGAAGAGGTCAAAACTAATGTGCTTACAATCTAACCAGGAACCACAGCTCTCCTTTAATGAGGCCCTGAGCAATGTTTTGGGGGAGGCACCTTACAAAACCAGGATTTTACCCCTCCCCCGACCCTACCCCACCAGTCTATAGTCAAGTGGCGAGGCAGCACAGGCCTGCTCATGAGACCTGGACTTTCTTCTGCAGCAGCCTACTCCAGTGAGCTTAGTGGTATAAGCATCTACAAGCCGCCTGAACCCCAAGTCTTTCTCTACCACTCTGTCTGGTTTGGAATCCAAATTATGAAATCCAAATGAATGTTTTTAATTTGCAAGTCTCGCCCTATGCTCTATTAACACAACATGCCCCGGGACAGGCATTTGCATCCGTTATTAGACAGTGTGGGGGCACAAAATACTCAAGAATGTCTGTTCTAGAAGTTGCAGATTGTCCAGGTAGGGTATTTAGTACCAGCGTAGTGCTTAGATGCCACACCTGGATTCGCTCCATGGGCTTTTCACCTCATGTCCAGCAGTCCTTTATGGACATGCCCTTCGACAGCTCTAGGCTGTAGAAGCAAAGGCAGACTCAACTCTTGAAAGATTCATGAGAGAAGGCCACTGCCCACTTTCTGGGGTTACGTCAGTCAGTTCAGCATTTCCCAAGCAGCAGCCCCCCTTTCAAGGCCTTGATAGGGGATCCCAGCTTAGACCTATATGTGCCTCAGCACCTACAGGCCTCCCAGCACTTTCGAGGTTAAGGTAGGGGACTAGGTTGACAGGCCCCAGGGACAACAAGCTACCCAAACCCCAGCACCTCCCCTGCAGTCTCTGCAAAACCACTTTAATTTGCCCTTGGAGGCTTACAGGCGTCCGGTAGGAGGTTGCATTGCCTTTCACATCTCCAGCTGAAGGAACATTACGTCCAATCAAAGGGTGCTTTAGATCCTACAAAACTGATAATTCCTACCCTTTCTATTCTATTCTAGCTCCTGGACCCTCACCATAACACCTCCCAGGGGATCACTCATCCATACCCCATGGAGGAGTTCAAGCTCTGCTGGCCAAAGGAACAATGGAGATGGTGCCGCCATCAGACCAGGTGCCCAGGCTTCCTACTCACCTACACTGGTCCTCTGACCCGGCTGCAAGCCACTGTGGAGGTCTTTTCACTCCGTTGCTGTTGCCTTGTTGCTATTTGCCTCTTGCACTCTCCTTTGCCTTTGTCTGACCTTTTGCTCTTTGTTTGTTCGCACTCTCACTTGCCTACTCCATAATGGCAAATTTCTGGGCCCTAGGAAAAGACTGTTCCTCAAGGAAAGTTCTGACCTTATTTGGTTTACCCAGTTAATTTCACCTAACTTCAAAAGTGGTACCGGTAGCAACTCCTAGCACGTCACAGAAACCAGTTCTGGGCAGACGTAAATTGTGCCAGATGGACATTAGTTGCGAACCAGGACCTTCTTTCTAAGTGGCTATGCAAGAGTCTGTGGAGGTGCTGGGTCAAAGCTGGTAGTCACTATGCCCAAAAGAGCAGGTGTGCCATTGCAAAGTAGCACAAAGGGTACCAGAGCAGTCCTAAAGATGTCCAACATGCTGTAGTGGAACACCTCAACCACTGTAGGGTTGGTAAGTGGACTAGAAAATTCTGGCTGGATCATCTACAGCTTGGATTTGGCTCAGAGGAAAAGACCTTTGTTTGGGAACGATGCTCTGACTAAACAGTCCCTGGAACAGGACTATTTCCTCAAAGAAGACAACTTCTCCTTTCTGTGGCACTTTTTGTGGGTAGATATTTTGGGAGATCATTCCTACTCAGGAACCTGTATGAGCTTGTATGAGGAGGAGTCTGCTTCGGTATGTCTCTGTGAGCCTTAGCCAAAAATAATTTGGCTTTCTGCTCCCTGATGGAGAACATATCACAGGCAACAGGGTAACAGGCAGCTACAAGTCAACACCTGTAGATGTCATGTGGATCCAATTAAGACATTCACTTGCAGCACTTAGAATAAGGTTTTAACATGGAAAGTTTTGAAGAGAGATTTGATCTAGCTGAGGTCAAAGCTGAGGAAACATTTGTCAGTGAAGTGCCAAGAAGAAGCGCCAAAGCCCATCAATGGAATGTGGAAAAAAATTTAACTGACTTTAGGACACAGGTTGGCACCTACGCCAACGATGTGATGTCCACTGAGTGGAGTCATAGCTGGGGCTACATTGCGAAACTTGGTGGCACTGGAAAGCCATGGCTGGGGAAAAAGCTTTTTCCAATCGGTACGACACCAGACAGAAATTCTCAAGATCAGAAATCTTCAGGAACAACCAGAAACAAATCACTGGACTATGCTACAAGACAGTGTGCTGCAGTGACCAAAGTGGCAGACTGTTATTCAGCAAGCAGGTTTCGCAGAAGGTCACAAAGTGATGGAGAGCAAGGATACAATGCAATATGTCTCAACATCTGCTGGTGATACCACCACACTAAAAAAACAAACAGGGGGAATCTCCCAACAACAGTATTAGCACCAGTTAGACCACCTGTTACCAAGCCTATACGCTACCCTCGGATCCAACAGCAGGCTTTGACTCAATGGAGCCCTAAGGTCAGACTCTTTCCGTGTGCACCTCTCAAAGCTGGAGAGGTGGCCCAGATCTCTCAGTGCTGGCACAGCTCAGACATACAGTGCAAGTCCACCAGTTTCCTCACTCCACCCGTCCACCGTGAGTAAATGTACTCACCTGAATGGTAACCAGGTAAACTTTACTAGTTCCCATCCAGTAAAGTAAATTATACTGAGTATCAATGTAATGGTAGATGAGAGAGAAGCCACACATGGAATGTGCGAAATGACTCCCCTAAGAAAATGCCCAAAAAGCTGGCTCGTAGATTTATGTGACAAATCTCAGGTTGAACCATAGGAGCTAAGCACAAGAAGCAAGGTCATTTTAAAAGCAAATGCCAGTGGTCTATAGGCACAGACATATGGGATCTTAATCAAGTTAGTTAAGAAGACAAACATTTAATTAGAAAATGGCATAATTGTGTCTGATGCATTAAAGAAGCAGCCTTCGTGTATTCTCATATCCATTGCCCTGAAACTCACAGGAGGAAAATGAAAGTTTCTGTTATTTTCAGGAAGATTTGGCATTTTGCGTTGGGCTTCAAGGAGTGACTTTTGTCCACACGCACCAAGTTCCCAATACGTTCTCGTAGTAACACAGAAGAAAAATCTTAAAATCTGCAGAATCGGACCCTCTAATTTCCCCATTTTCAAGAAGATTCCCACAACTATGTATTCAGATCCATACGAAATGCTCTGTCTTCTCCAGTTTAGCCAGGAAAAGCCAGTTAAAAGGCAAAAAGGAATTTATCTTCATATCCATTAGATTGTCTCTTTGCAGGGAGTACAGAAAGGTATGTTTAAAAGGTAAAACAGTCACTTGGTGGTGATGAGGTGTATTTAAGTATTTATACAGTACCATTTCAAGCAAAATTGTTTAGGAAGCGGAAACACGTAGAAAGGGGTAGTGTAAAATCCAAGTACAGTTCTATGGTTTCCAACTCTCAGTGCTTGCAGAAATGACAGACATTCATTACTAGGCAACGCTTCTTGGCATCAAAACTTTCCAAGTTGCATGCATCCAAAACGAAATAACTTGCTCATCTGTGTGGAACTACCTCATGCCTCCAACTCGACAATTGGCCTACCAGTTCAGCCCTGTGCAATGCATCGAAAATCTCTCTTAGGAACCAGTACTTCAACCAGCCCTTCTGATGGGAGTAGCTCATCTGTGGGTGCCACGTTTTCTGAATGAGGAAAGTATTCCAAACATCCATTCATTCATAAATATCCACACTTGACATCTCCAAGTGGTTCCGTCCATTTAGTCCTGAGCATTGTATGCCCAGTCATATGAAATATCCACAGGCATGCAGACACATCACAAATGGACACAGGCTGTAACCGCAGGTATGTCTTTTGGAATGCACTGCACCTGAGCTCAAATAGAATATATAATATTTCAAAACTGCTCTAAACGGATAGGACTGTACCTTCAGCAAAGATCTGCTCAGCCAATAATTTCCAATACACAACAAATGTGGTTGTGATAGCACTTTCTAAACAGATATTACAAATGTAAGACTACGTTAAATGTTATACCGCAGGAATGTGGCCTGCAGTAGGGCCATCTAGGTAAAACATGAAATATAAAATCCATAGTGTGTGGGACAGCTCATTCACTTCTACTCTCCATATATGCACTCTGTAGATCCCTCTCAGAGGTCCTGCACAGTCAGTTGCCCAACAATTGACGTGTATGTCAAGTTTGAAATAAAAACATCTGCGGAGGTTCTGCCTCTGCAGATATTAAAAATGGCTGTCCAGAACAAATGTAATGAGTTAATAGCAAAAGAAACATTTCCTCACAAGCTGTCTGAGGAGTATTGTGTCCTGGCAGAGAGGGGTACACATCATTACATGTTACACCACCATAAGAACAGCACTTATGGTTAGCAGGTTACAACAAGGCATTAGTGTTCACACAGCATTCCGACCTCCTTGGACACAGACCACTGCATTACATAAATACATTTGAGTCCTATGGTTTTCTCCCATTGACCTTACCATGTTTGAAGCCTACTTCACGTTTGCAGGTTTAGCTTTTAACTTTCTTGGATACAGGAATAGGTTTGTTTTTGGTACCAATGTGGCCTTGTCTGACGTGCTCAGTATCACACCAATAATATCAGTAGCTCATGATACTTTTCACTGAACATAAGTAGCTCATATTACTAAAAAGGTTGCAGAACCCTGCACCGTACATTCAGTTGTTTTCTAATCCTATGCTACCAGGTGGTGGCGCGTTTCTTTCTCTTTTTTAAATAAACATATTGTATTGCGTTTTGCAGCATAAATACAAGGATTTCTACTAGTACTACCCCGGACGCCGCTTTCACCCACTCCTTCATGTAGTTAAGTCGAAACACCTTCAAACAGGAGTCGCACCTCCAGATAGCATTGAAAGACCATAGTAGTCCCCTCATGTGCCCCAAATCCTAGACAAATTGCGGGGACAGCCCCTAGCAACATAAATCAGTTCCTCCCATTTGGCACACCAGTCCATACGAGTCTTCCATTCCGACATGGTCGGGGGGTATTGGGATGTGCCTACCTGTATGACAATTTGATGTTCAGCGGTTAGACAAAGCCAAAGAAAGCCCTTCCTGCAACTACTCAGCCCTGGTCAAGTATTCATAAGCTGCCACAATTACACTCTGACTGTATCTTCTCGTTAATATCCGAGAGATGTTCACAATTGTAATGGGGTGAGGACACCAGCTATTAAAATGTGCACCTTTATTAGGAGAAAAATGTGCACCAATTGCACACCGTGACAAAAAACATTAGAACATTCAGTTCATCCCTTATTTGTAGCATTTATAAGCGCACCACACACAACAAAGGTGGTTTTAGGCTGTTGACATATGAGATATAGGAAGAAAATACAGATATGAGAATAAGAAATTACCAAACTGGAACAGGACAGAAGACTAGATAAACCATGGGAAAATGACAACCTGAACAGGGTGGTGCAGGGGTAAATGCCTGCAACCAGTAAGGCACGTTGTTCCATAGGTACAGTTCTTGGACGAAGAAGGCTCGTCTACCTATTCAAGATTTCTAGATAAATTGGTTTTGGAAGAGGTGGTCTGAAAGGACTTTGGCTACGACTGGAGGCGTGCATCAGTCAACATTCCTGATGGTAATGAGAACTACTGCAGTTGCTAATGATCTATGAAACAAAGAGATTCATGTCCATCATTTTGTAGATGTTTGGTTACAAAGTGGACTTTCTCTGCAAGATACTGAGAAGTCGATCATTTCTCCAGAGTTTTTGTTTAAAAAAAGAATACTAAAAAAATCCAATTTGATTTCATCTTCCAATCTCTACGACCCATTGTCAATATTTGAAGGGATCCATGTATCTTTTCAAAACCAGATACACTCTTTATTGACTGTGCTTGGAAGGTTGAGGCCCAGGTTCCTGTCAAAGTAAGAAAAAGTATTAGTAGTGATGGCCTCTTTTTGGATTCCTTACAACATGGAATGTTGCTGGAACGCACTGTAACCAGTGGACGCAGGCAGCAATGGGGTACGATCATCAGATTTTCGTTTCCCAAGGAATGCGTAGTTACATATGTTGATGAAATTTGCTCAGAAGTCCTTAAAAGAAAAACGTTTTTGGTCCAGATACTAATCATTTACATTACTGAACAGGGTGAGACAGACATTAGTGATCAATTTAAGCGCAGAACCTGTGTAGATGGGCTCAGTGCACCAAACATTCATAGAGGATCACGCAATCCTAGCAGTGATCAACCTTCACGCACCTCGTGTTCCCTCTGTGTACTGCTCGCTACACACCAGTGCCAAAACAGCCTCAAACACTCTCGAAATTTGTTTCCTCAAGTTTGAAATGTAATGCTAATCCCAATCATTTTCATTCAAAAATATATCTGTAAAACTAAATAGCAATATTCTTTCAAATAGTGGTTAGTGGGTTCAAACTTGATTTGGGTGAAGCAAGAGCCCTTTTTAGAAAGACTATTAATATCTTGCATAACCATAAAACGATACCCATCTCTCAAATGTGGTCAAATCTCTATAGACCTCTGTAACTTCAAGTCCTGGTTTACTGGGCAGCACCATGTTCCAAGCTGTGCCCCCACGTCTACCCAAATCAATATAGTATTACCTACTGTTAACTCAAGGATTCCCAAGGAGCAATGCCCTATCCTCCTAAAAGTATTTTTAAATCCATTCCAGGCCCTTTAGCCAATGACTGAGTTCCACTCGTGTCACTTCCTGTTAGTGGTGCTTTTCTAGTGTCAATCAAGTTTTGTAATTCAAAACCCTTCATATTTTGGATATAAGGCTTCCGCCCCTTCAAAGTTCATCATCATAATTACTAGTATTTAAGCCTTCAGCGGTCAGCTAGTGTTGGGCCTCTTCAGAATGAACAGCTGCTCATACTTTCAACACAAATGTTAAACACAAGCTCTTTGAGAGGAACTTTATTCTTCTTGTTAGTTTATCCCACATACTGTTTCCCATAAAGACATTTAAGGCCAAAAAATTGACCCAGATTATAGAGACAATGTGCTTTAGTAAGCCACACCAATAAGCTGATACTAAGTTTCAGCGGTATTATTGGTAAACCACATTTCATCTGTAATCTCTGCAGGTAACAAAAAGTAAGCCGGGCACAATTAATAACAACCAAAACCAAGGGGCAGCAAAGGACCACAAGAAAGGGAAACTTAACCTCCTCAGTTAACCAATCATCTACCTAAAACTAACTAAGATTGCCTGCACTCATGCCCCTTAATCTGCAATTGGAATCACCTTCCACAAGGGACCTTTAAATTCCACATCAAAAAGTGTCGAAGGGCGGTCAGCAACTGGGCACCTTTAGATGGTATCTGTGGAATTATTTTTGCCCGACCCTGTCGAGAATCTGACTTTCTTAAATTCAAATTCGGCCATAAACCCCATATTTTCCAACTTTATAGGACGCTTACAATGCAGACCATCGTGGATAGACAACCTTGGATGTACAGATTGTTATATTAATGTCCTCAACTGAACTATGCACAGGGAGTGAGTGACCCCTTCCCCGGTATCCATTAGCCACAAAGTGGACATGTCCTCAAGACGTAACTGCACCTAGGGCCATACCCAGTATGTACAAATCTAAAAGCATTGGCAAATGGAACACCCCGTGCATGGGATCCATTCTGACTGTGGCCACTATTTATTGTCCTGTTTTTAAGTCCTCTCCCCCCACCGCCCCTGCCCACCATTTTATCTGAGACCTTTTTTCACCCCTTAAGTGTAAAGGATGTTCAAACATACGCACTGCGGTTTACTGCTTACTGACAGTGTCTCCAGTGTGCTTTGGGAGGTGGGGGGTTGGGAATGGGATTGAAGAGTTTGCTGTCTCCATGAACTGTGCTCTGACCACCCAACCCCGCTAGGTTTTGTGTATCCTCTTAGGCCGAAATACAGACAAGCAATATTTTTAAAGCGTGATTTTTTAAAGAAGGTTCGGGCAGAATGTGCCTTACGTTGGCATAATCTTGCATAATTTCCAGAGTTTTGTTTTACTATTGCTACGCAAAGTTTCCAAAACTAAGCAGTTACAGCACAGAGCATAATTAGGCAGCATCTGTGGCAAAATGTTAATGCGGCTGCGGGTACAATGGCAACGTCCGCAACAAAGGTGGCTGAAGTTCGTGGAACTTGTGTTTTTTTTATCGTGAGATGAACCCACCCTTCCAAAACACACAAGCCAGTTTCACATTTTGCAGAATTTCTCCTAATTGTGCAACAGCAAACTACGCCACGTTCTCACACCCTAAACCGTGAGCCAATATGTCAATCGCAAAGTGATGATGGAGTTAAAATGATCGGCTGCTCACCTGCAGATATTCACTGGCCTCCCTCATCCACCAGGAGACCAAGATCCAGCCCTAGATCGCCCTATAATGTGCCAACCCCAAACACTCCTGAAGCATATGTCACATTGGTATACTCTGTCTTGACTGTAAACGCACAGGTGCGAATAGATTCGTCCCTCTCCCTTAAAGTGGAATATATATACACATATATACACATACACAAGACAGAACAAACAAAAACTATTACCATACACACATATACATCACGCCACCACAGATGAGATACATTGCCAAACCACTATTTTATTAGTGACACGTTTCAAAGGCACTTGGTAAAAAACAAAAATAAAATGTTGTTTTCCCCTAGTTTATTTAAAGTGAACAAGGAACTTAACCACCAATTTATATACAACGAATATACTTAAAGTGTACCAGACCCTTTTTCACCAGTTAAAATAAAGTCTACAAAACCTAGATCCGCCTCCAACAACAGCTTCTGATTGCTCAGATTGATTGTTAAAGCAGCAACGCCCCTTAGCGAAAATGTGCGTTTTTGCAGTCAAGCTAGCACCAGATATTAAATGCATCTACAGTGGTTGTATTTTTTACGCAAGAGAAAATAAAAACCTTTGGGCCATGGTGGGTAAAGTAATGTTCGTAAGATTATAGTCATACCAGAAGTAAGGAGGACTTATCTCGTGACTCATCGCAGGTGGCTGATATCAAGGCGCGGGGGTGGAGAGCGTCATATGAGGGGGTGGGGGTTAATTGCAGCACTCGTAGGGGGCATCAGCATCGAACACTTTACAACCAAGTTGGCTTAAAATACCACACCCGAGTTCCTTTACCCGTTGTACCCGTTTTCTTTATTCCATGAACAACCTGTGCTTTTCTTGCGGTCATCTGAATATTGCGCTGCAGCTCACGTCATTCTCAATTTCCATTCGATGCAATTGGGTCTTCCAGCCACTAGGTGGCAGGCTCGTGCACCGCACGATAACCTCTAACATAATCATACAGAAAAACTTAAGAGTTAGCGAGAGCGCCTTTTTTTCACCCCCCATTCGTTTAGCCTTAGTAGGTTTAAAGCATTCTGTCACCATCCAGGAGTGTTCATTTGGGTTAACGGTGGGGCCAAGGACCACCGTGAGAAACTGCGACAACTTTCGTACACCACGTCTACTGACAGTGCTGTCATTTTGATAGTATAAAGCTTTAAAGATGGAGTATTTCTCAATAGTATTTTTCAGGGAGCCCTCTGTCATCATGTAGTGGAAAGAGACTGCTCTGGGACAGCCATGACCTATGGAAGAGGAAGGAAAGGGTATTTGACTGGAAGCTGAAGGTGAAGAGGGGGACAGAACACGAGGTCAGTGCGTTAGCCAGATGAAACGAGTCCCGTGTTTACCACAGAAACAGAGATCACCTGCTAAACAAAGAAAACAAGGCAGACTCCTCGGTTTGGCTGCAGTAGTGAAGTAAGTCACGCGCCGGGCCCTTCGAGAGGACCCTGACTGCTGGAGGTATCTCCTTCCCTACTGAGATGGTCCATCCCACCACCTCCAGTCCCTAGCGGCCGCACAGGTCACAGAAGTCTCTGAAGAGCATCAGTTCCCGGTGACCCACACATGCAGAGTGGTCCACACCCTTCCGGGCAATAACAGCTCCACTCTTTAAGGAGACGACCCAGCCCGAAGAATGAACCAAGAGCTTGCAGAACTTAGCAATTGAGAATGTAAAAAGGTGGGAGTAACAGCAGACGTGAATGCTTCCCTTGGCCATGTGTCGCTGGGGTGCACTGCTACTCCTGCAAACAGGTATTTAAAGCGGCAAGGACAAAATTACAAAGCGTAAATCTGTGCTACAGTCAAGAGGAAAGAAAGTCCAGGCTTTAATAAGCTGTTTCCGAGAAAGAACAGCTGCTTTAACAATGGACAAAAAACTGAAGTGTGGGGCTACCCCCTACAAAAAGCCACTGGCTCCCTTTTAGTGTTCAAAAGGCTGACACGTTCCCATCAGCATCTCCGACAGACTATGAAACCACCTCTCTTATTTCTGCCTTCATTAACACTCAATGGTCTGAAATGGGCCCAGACTGTGCCCAGACCTGCACTGCTGTCCCACGGTGTGGCCTCAAGCCACAGCGGGGGTCACCTGCATTCCACATCCATCACTGGTGCCTCATCTCATATTTCAGAGGCGCCCTCCCCCTAGCCCTGCAGAGAAACAGGCCTATCTGTCTGTACCCTGAATGGGTAAATCTCCAATTCCAAGACCAATCTGTCTGCTCTCAGCCACGACCCCTAGTGGACATAAAGTCCCGCCTTGCCTCAACTTTCAAACCCCACATAAGCACAAATAGACAATCTCACCTCCATTTATGCAAATGATGGCCACGCCTCTAATGTGGTTCAACAGTGATCCTTATCAACAAAGCACCTAAGTAAAAAAAAAATATTCCTCGTCAAAACCATAGGCTTAAAATGGAGCTAAAGAAAGTGTAAGGCGCCGACAGCAGCGAATATTAGCATATAAATGACTGTAAGGTAACCCACTGCTGATCCCAAAAAGGGCACTTCATGTTTGACCTCCCCAAAAATTATTTTAAAAGAGATGTTTGAAATCTCTAGACCTGGAGGCATCTCTTTCGAATTACGTTAATTATGTGGTAATGGGCCGAGGACGGGTGACCAGCCTTGCTCCATTCTCATTTTTTTGCATTAGATAATGTGCATAAAAAAGGAATATTCTGTTACAGTCGTTACATATTCAGTGCGACATAGAAAGGGGCAGAAGGAAATATGGATTTTGGACGCACACTGTGGGGACCTCCCCCTGAACAGAAAAAGAACATCATTTTGAGAGGCTTTCAAGGTAGGTTCCAAAAGCCCCCGTCCCACCCCCGTTCTTATTAATCTGGCGCCCGGACAAACTTTTGACTGCAGGTTGTTCTTGCCTATGTCATTTCCTTGTTCACACAAAACAGCCACCAGCGACTCCTTGAGGCGGCGGAGCCGGCCCGTAGACCCGGGAAGCAAGTCTAGAGGTACGCCTTTGTCTAGATGTTTATTTTAAAATGTCTTTCCGCTTTTTTTCCGGATGTAGTGGAAACTTGAGGCGGTTGGAGTGTTGGGAGGGGAGGCGGAGCGCCGGCGGTCTTACGCAGGTAAACTGAGTTTCTTGCCTTTGAGGACTGCAAGGGAAGAAAACGGATAAGAAAATGTTAGGCCATTCACCTAAAACAAGATGTACAGACATCAGGTAATTCAGAGATCAGCTGTGAATTAAATTCACGCTCATGTGGCACCATTTATCAAACAGAAGTTAGGTGTACAAACTCGGCTTGTTATCTGGGGAATTACTTGCCAAATCACTAACTATAAGTACCGGACACAGAATTGTTGCCAATAACAAGAGACATTGACAGAGAATCAAAACTTATTGCCTTAACAACATTTAACACCGCTCTGTCACTGTCCTATCTGAGTTTTTAATGAAGGGTAGGCAGCGGTCCCTTGGGGGCCCCTTCCCCTTTGCGAATGGATTACCACCTACTTAAAGTAGGTATTAACCGACTGTTTTGCAACTGCATTGCCGGATGCAAAACAATCATACATCCCCCTGCAACTCGCTATGAGGAAGGGACGCCCGCGGCATGCCCCTTCCTACTAATAGAGAGCCGCAAACCATATTTTGCACGTCACAAAAAAAGGTTGGTATATGGTTATAAGGCCATTTAGCAGTTACAAACGGCAAATTTCACCGTTTGTGGCCACTAAATAGCTTTGTACATCAAGGCCCGTTGTGTTGTTTTGGAACGATTTAACTTTTACTCTAGGAAGCAGTCCTCTGAGAACACTGATCAATATATTGCTACCCTCTGAATTTTAGTTAAAATGTGTTGTTTTGAAAATGCAAAAGACCAATACTTGCAGGATCAAACAGTGTTGAACCGCTATTCTAAAAAAGTGCAAGAGCTTTTACTCTGCTGTACTAATCCTACACTGGAGGTAACTGTCAAAATCGCTAAGGATATTGACGATTTGCTCGTTCGGTAAAATTATTAGCTGGTGCATTTAGCCGTGTGTCTGGAGTTGTGGGCAACACCAGATTGAATACTTTAAAGACTATTAAGAGTGGAAAGTTCAATAAGCCAAGCATATGTTATAGGTGTGGCTCAAAGTGCCACAGGAGTAATAGTCCAAGGTGCCTGGCACAAGGAAGGAAGTGCAGTTAATGTAATTTTTTTTTACATTTTATGAAAGTGTGCAAAAATACCAGTGCCGTTAAGACGCTGTTAAGATCAATTGTGTGACTGATGTTGTCCAACAGTACTTGTCTTAAGAAGAGGAGAGTATTACTACTGTTACCATATTAACCTTAGGTGAAGATCAGTCACACAATTGTATGGTAAACTGTTGGCTGTGATGACATTATGATTGTTTATAAAAAAATAAAAGGGACCATTCTGTATGGGTAGAGTAGGTAGAGTGGATTTACAAATTATGGTGGATTCAGGATCACCAGTAACCATGCTGACAGAGAAAACTTAAGTTGCATTGGAGTACCGCTTTCCTTAAAACACCTGATATCAGAGCCATTGCATACAGAGAGTCAGAGGTTGTTACTAAAAGATATTTTGAGGATGTTTTGCAATTTTCTGAGAGATCAATAGAGGCAGATATTTGTGGCAGTTAATGGCGGTGATATAATGGGTTGGGTGGATCAAGGAAGACGAGGCATAGTGTCGTGACGAGGGACCACCGTTCCTGTTATGTTAGTTGAAAGTGATTTTGGTAGTGTGGAGCACATTTTACAGAAATATCGCACTGTGTTTTCCAAATTGTATTGGCACGGTTAAGGATTCAAGCATAAAATAATTTTAACGCCAAATGCAGTGCCTGTTAAGCACAAAGTTAGGGACGTTCTAATATAGGCGAGAAATGTTTTGAGGAAACATTTGGATCAACTTTGTGAGGATAAAATAATTGAAACTATGAATGCAGCTGAGTGGGTCAGCACAATAATTATTGCAAAAAGGGAAAAAAAAGAAGGAAAAAAAAAAAAGACATTAAGACCCAAATGTGTGCGGAATTACGCTCCTTGAACACAAACATTATCATAGACTGTGATCCTCTTCCAAAGGTTAATGAGTTGTTATCTACCTTAGAAAGGGTGAAATTTTTTAGTAATGTTGATCTGAAAGCAGCTTATCACCAAATTCTGCTTCAAAAAGATTCTCGGTCTCTTTGTGCTCTCCTTACTCCTTTTGGAGCCTTTAAGTATCTATGCTTGTCTTTTGGTCTAGCATCAGTAGCAAGCATATTTCAAAAGCTCATCTTCACATCATGTAAGGATATACCTAGGGTGCTAGCGTTCCAGGACGGTATCCTGATTTTTGCGAAAATGTCACTGAGCATAACTGTATATTAGATAAAGTTCTGGACATTTTATGTAAGCATGGTATGACCGTGTCTAAGAACACATTTTAGTTTTTAACAGATAACATAGAATATCTTGAACATGGCATCACTGCTTAAGGAATCAAACCTAACGAGGATCGTGTTGGAGCTCTGAGAGAAGGGCAGTGAGGATGAATTAAGATCGTTCCTTGGACTAGGCGATTACTACTCCAGGTTTGTGTGCAGGGATGCTACTCTTATTCTTTGTCCAATGTCCCTGCATTAAAAACGTACATCAGTGGTCACAAATGCATTATAACGGTAGATGCCAGTGCTGGAGGGTTGGGCGCTGGTTTGGGTCAAAGAGTGGGTGATACTGAAGTAAAAGTAGCTTTTGCTGTCAGAGTTCTATTATCCACTGAAAAGAAGTATAGTACATTTGAAAGGGAGGTGTTTGCCTGTGCATGGGCCATAGAAAAGTTTAGGACTTTTGTATGGGGCACGCTTTTCACCTTGTATACTGATCAGAAGCCTTTAATGTATTTGTTGGGTGATAAGGGCACCTCCACTGCTTCTTCAAGGCTCATCAGGATCCTATCAAATTGCAAGAGCACAATATCTGGGAGCACCAATACCGGGGCAGATTGTTTGTCCAGACTTCCCATCAAGGAGTAGGAAGTGGGGTCCGAGGAGGAAATGTTTGGTAATGAGTGTGTGGTTGCTAGTACTGATGTGGTGAACATGTGTTGTGCTAGTATGACTGAATCGGAATGGAATGCTGCATGCAGTAATGACAATATTATGGAGAAATTCAAACACTTTTGTAGTGTTCTATTTTCAGGATTGTACCTTCTTGGCTTGCGAGTAGTCGTTACTTCAACTTTGTTCAACAATGTTGGCCTCCTTCTAAAAAATATAAAGGGGGAATTATATGTGTTCTGTCTGTTAGCTGATCAGCTCTCTATTGAAAATGTCATTTTTCTGAGGGCTGGAAAATTGGTAGTTTCCAGTGGGTTGAGACCGAAAGTTATGGAATTGGCACGAGAAGGGCATTTAGGGACTATGTCCACAAAATAAATCCCTTAGATGCTATTTTTGGTGGCCATACATGGATAAGGGCGTGCATAAGTTTCTCAATGACTGTCAGGAGTGTGTTATGTCTAAAAAAACATTGGAAGTGACAGAACATTCCCATGGTTGCCACATTGTTGCCAAGGGCCGTGGCGTAAATTGACTTTGGATTTGTCTGGGCCAATTGCAGCTGTACCTAACAGCGCTAAATATTTGTTGGTCATGACTGATTATTTGTGCATATACTATCATTTTGTGGCTGAAACTTCTACTAAAGTTGTGATGCAGTTTTTGGATAGAGTTTTTACCTTAGAGGAATACCCTTGAGAACGGATCATCGATAATGGGGTTCAACTTGTGGATGAGACTATGGAATAGTCCCTGAGGAACAAAGGTAATAAATACTATAATGTGGCATTATATTCACCTCAATCAAATGGCACTGTTGAAAGGACTAACCAGCTGCTTAAAGAAGGTATTCAAACGGCTTTGACGTGTGGGGTGAATGTGGAGAAATTTGTTCAGGACAAAGTTTGGGCTTACCATAATACACCTTGTTACAGGTGTGTCCCCATTCTCCTTCTTAAGGGGCAGGCAGGCTCACACAGGAAGCCTATAATGTATGTCCCACCTGGTTGAATGAGAAGCCCTATGGAAAACTTGGCAAGTGGCGGATTTGTACAAACAAAATAAGAGCTAAAGTTCATGAAGCCCAAAAGGGAATGATAGCTTACCATGACAAGACGTGGGAGTATGAAGGATGTCTGTGTTGGGTCATGTTGAAAGACATGAGACCTAGAAGGTCTAAAGTGGAGTTCAATCTTGAGGGACCTTTTAAGGTGATTAAAGTTGCACGTTCTTCTGTCCAAATGGAAGATGGTTGCTAGTGGGCAAGGAATACTGTGCTATTAAATGAGTTTCTAAGAACTTTTGTAAGAGACAAATTACAGCAACAGCAAACTTGTGAGTTGTTTCTTTAATCCATGAATATCACCACTGGTGATGGGGAGTCAGTCAGAGGCTTGTGTTGTTGGTGATAACCAGTTATAGCTTAATGCTCCTGGTAATGACCAGTCACATATAGGTGTGGTGGGTTATGGTTCCAACATCAGCCATGGGGATTCTGTTGAGGACAGTAGCATTGGGAACACCTGTGCTGAAGATGTTTCTGTCTCTAATGATCGAGTTACCACAAGTGCAGTGCTGAAGATGTTGCTGTGTAATGATACAGGTACCACAAGGAGCGACAGAGTATCCAAAAAAACATTTTTTTGCAAGATTTTTCTAATTGATTTTGAAAATGTTTTATGTGTTTTTTGGTAAAAGGGGAGATGTGTTAGTTGGATTTGCGGTAATTCTATGTCTTGCATCATTTGTATTTGTGCATCTTCTGAGCGCCGTTCCAAGTTCTGTTCGCTTGCGTGTTGACTTACAGTTGCCAGTTTGGTCAGTTACAGGACAGCAGAGTTGGAGGAATGCTGGAGGATGGGCTCTTTGATTGAACTTATGAAATAATTAACTTACGTTGTCGATTTTCTTTTACCTTGGATGTGCGTAATTTACTCCAGGCTCATCTGCTTCACAGAGGCAGTCAGAAGTCGGACTGAATGTGAGCCTCAAATAGATGGCACACAGCAAGAGGTTCCCTCGAGGGCGCCTCTGCAAGGGGGAAAATGAGTGCCAAGAGGCACCCAGAAATTTCCCTGCAGGCCGGCGCCATTGTTCCCCAAGAGCAGAGCGAGTTTGCAATTGCCCTGGCAGCAGCACATTACTTGTAATGGGACGCGCTGTCCCTTGTTTCCATCTGCCGCACCTGTTTAGAGGTGTGCCATGGCAAAAGTAGGGACAGTGTGCCCAGCTTATAATAGAAGCTCAGGTCCCAGGAAGATAATTTACTTAATGTGCCTTCCTTTTCATAAGTACATGTTAGGGGACACCTGGAAAGGCCCCAGCTTTTGTCCCTCTATTCAGGCTGGCACCAAAGCATGTAGGAATAAATCTACCCCAGAACCAGTTTTGAGTGACCACAGTGAAGGGGACTGCTCATCACCCTGGCTCTGAGTGGGCACACATGCTCTGCCCAAGGGGTAAGGATTTCAATTCAGAGTGGGGGGCACTGTTACATTGTTTACAGTAAGGCAGCCATGAACTATTTAAAAAGTGGGTAGGATAACCACTGGGAACTTTTACTGCACTAGACAGGGAGTGCCCAAGTGTCACCACCACCCTCTAGCTGGTGTCAGGCATACATTTGGCATCCCCAATGGCTCGCCTCAGAACACTTTTTTGACCTGTGGAAGAGCAGAAGTGGACTGTGCATCTTCTTCCCCTGCCTGGTGCCCACTGAATAACTAGGCCACACAGAGAGCTGTAAATCACACATCCTTATTCCTCTGCTTGTACCTGTGAAGTTCAACATTCTAAACTAGGCTTTCATTTCATTCTATTCTAGTGATTACATCACACTGATACATTGTCCTTGGACAGACAGAAAGGTTCCGTTCTAAATCATGCAAGACACTATATACTGGACCTTCTGTCTGTGACATGAGTGGAGTCCTGAGGGACTAGAACTGCAGCTTTTTGTACCCAGGACAGAGTGAAGCTCAAGGGTCAGTTGGCTGCTCTTCTGTGTTTCTATAGGCGGGGACCCAATAAGCTGCAAGAGGCCTTTTCCTGCAAGTACAGAGTTGATCTTGTATGTTATGTTACCTTAACAACTAAATTCTGGACATGTTGGAATTCTCCAGTAAGGGACTGGGTGGCAGTTGGAGTTGGGAGATTAATGTTGACATACATGTGCTGTTTTACTGGAAGATTGTACTTACTGGAATAAATAAATCCTGATGAAGTACATTTGTCTACATCATGCCTATCTTTGAGTGCAATCTCTACAAAGTGACGATGAGTGGATCATATCCTACGTGGCTTAAGGAGAAAGTAAATTTTATGAACCAGAAGGAGTGATTGCAATTTTAAAAACTCTGTTCTGGTAAGCAATAGGAAAGTGTGGAATCTCAACAGAATTGCACTTGGTACTTCTGAGTTGTGGAAAGATATGCATGATGAGTTGCATATTAATTATCAAGATCAAATTGATGATGTTGTACTTGAAATTAGTATTTCTACTCCTAGTGATCTGCCTCCATGTTCCTCGTCTGGGAATATTGGTGGTGATGTTGAAGAAGTTTCTGCGGACAATGATGATGACAATGAAGAGAAATCTATAAATAACAATATAAGTCCTGGAGGTGATGTAGATAAGGAAAGTGTTATGGATGCTGAAGTTATGAATGCTGGAGAACTGTCTACTGAAAATAAGAGATCTAGGAAAACACCAAAATGGTTAAAGGATTATGTTAAGAGCATTTGATTAGTGGCAACTAAACTTGGACTGGACTTTGCTGTCGGCCTCTGCCTGACACACAGACAGTCAGAAAGTGCCTGTTCCCGAGGCCCTTAGCATCTGGTTGTTTGGGCAACAGAAAAAAAGTGTTTGGAAACTTTGAAAAACAATTTTTTCAGAGCTTCAGCCGGGCGGTAGGAACAAATCTCTCTCCAGCATTTCCAGGGCATGGGACTGAATTTCAGCTTTGTCACATTCTGCATTGGGAATTAGAACATTTTCAGCAGGAATTCATCAAAGCTTCAGATGAACCAAACTGCTTCAAGTATCCACCCTTCAGCTCCATGGCAACAGCTACAATATTGGTAGCAGCCCATTCAAGAAGGTTTCTGCTTCACTAAAAGTGACAAAGTCCCTCGCCCGCATTAGAACTTAAAAACATTTTTGAACTTTCTGACTTACAGACTTTCACAGGGACCAATGCACTTTTAACCAACCAGGGCTCCTTTGCAGTTGGGCTTAAATCAAGCCTAGCTCTCGGTCTATCTCGGTGGTCTTTTGTACATTTTGGTGCTCTTTTCACTTACATCTTTAAAGATTCATATCTCCGATTCCCCTTTTTGGATTTGTGTTGTTTTAGTCTTTACTTTACACATTGCTTTGAGTTAAGCCGGACTGCTTTATGTCATGTTACCAGAGATTGACCATAGGTTTATTTTATTTAGTTATGGTGACATCTAGCAGGTAGTGGCCTTCTCCTTGAAGGGAGGTGGACACTTGTCCGCCCCAAATAATAACTCCCTTTCCTACAGAAAGCATTCACAACCCTCACTACTACCACCACTCAATGATTCCACAGAGCAATTTACTATCATTCAAAGATCTTCAAAATCCCACCCATACAACTATCGCTCAGAGCTCTTCAAAGCGCGCTCTACACAGGCATTGTTCTTGGCTTTGCAAAGAGCCATCCACATTAACAACCGGTCAAAGCTCTCGAGTACGTCTTACCATACCATTAATTCAAAGCCCCCAACACTTTTCAAACTTTCCACAACTCAACATATTCAAAAGAACTGCCGAAAACACCATTAACTTTAAGTACCCTACATATGATCCACCATCATTTACAGCTCCTCATGCTACAATACAAACTACAATCATTCGCAGCCCCATAAATACCCATCGACATTACCACCATCCCAAGCTCTCTAGCAAACCAACCCAACCGTTACTCAAAGCTCCACGAGATCCACTAACACTAATGTAATTGCCAGGACAATCACACCTATACCACCATTACCAAAAATTAATTAGAAAGAAATACAATCTGCCATTACACAAATCACTACTATCCACGCTACCATCATCAAAGCTTGTAAAGCATGAACATTATGAATATTCACATCTCTCATAAGAACCATCCACACTGTCATGCATCACAGTAGATAAAGTACGAAGATATTTCATATACAGTCACTACCCAATTACACAAGGCCTACTGGATTAGAACCCCTGGCTATTTCTAAGAGTGTGTTTCCCACAGCAACTCCAGCAAAAAGAAATATTTGCTTCCTTGCAGCCAATTTGCAAACAATCCTACAGACAGGGGATCGGTGGCAAACCATTAAGTGACAAAGTCCCTTCCTGCATTGGAACTTAAAAACGTTTTTGAACTTTATGAGATAGACTTTCACAGGGACCAATCCACTTTTATCCGACAAAGACTCCTTTGCATTTGGGCTCAAATCAAGCCTAGCTCCCGGTCTATCTCTTCGGTCCTTTTTGCATTTTGGCGCCATAAATCTGAAATGCCTTAAACCCTTTCTTGAGGGCAGAACTCAACCATATCTATTTAAGGAAATTACTGAAAATAGAACTTTTTAAGCTTGCTTTCTGAGGAACACCACCACCGTGAAAGTAGTGCATTATTTATACCATAAAGGGGTATTTTCCTGCCTGCAGTTAATTTGAGTCTAACATATTGCTTTCTTTAGAACATCTCCAACTAAATACATCTTTGCCAGAATGCAAAAAGAACCTTTCCAATGTAAGGTGAAATAGTGAATACTATAAACCAAATAACTGAAGTAATTGAGATGCGTGATGCATGAAACAATTCTAGCTAAACACACAGTGACATAAATTTCCTGGTAGAAGTCATTACCGATGAAGAACACCCTCGAGTGATTGAGCGAAAACTGAGTAGCAGAGCCACTCAATTTGGTACCCTCACAGTTCTATTGCTAAGGTACAAGGCAAACTGATTTCGGTGCCTTAGAGTTCCAGGAATATAATGGCTCCACTTGTCACGTCCCCTCACCTTTTGTGATGTACAGGTAGAAGAAGTCGCAGTACAGGATGGTCTGTACTAGTCCCGCCACAATAGCGATGAGATCGAAGAAGCCCTCTGACTGGTAGCGCCATATCCAGTTGAAGAGATAGAGAGTACGGTAAAGACCAAGGGCGAAGAGATAGTGGCTAGTGATGGTCTCCGCCTCGCCAGTCTTGCTCACCATGAAGAGCTGGGGAAGGATGGCCACTGACTCTAGGTAGATGGAGAACGTCCACAGGATCTGCCCATGGAGAGAAAGCATAAAAAGAAATGTAAGGCAGGAATGAACAGAAAGAAACAATACAGATGTGCCCAAAGCCAGAGATCAACAAACATTTTGAACAACACATTCCATTCAGTTCCCTTACACACCCACCTTCTAACTATCGCTTTGGGAAAAGAATTCAGAGCTGCTTCTTCCACTGGGGTCTTAGCTCCACACATGCCTTCTAACTACGTTCAATGACAAACATCAAAACATGGTGTCATCAGCTGAACCCGTCAGAGATTCATCATCATTGACAAAAGTATTTTTTCTCAAATTAATAACTCCTATATAGTCCTCGTACTGCTTGTGTACCAGACGTTCAAATTCACTAGTTACTTGTTAAATGAATATTTGCGTCTGTGGTACATTACGAAAAAGCATTATATTAACTGGAAAGTAATTTGTAATTCCTTATACTTTATGTAAAACATAGCGCTGAATAGTTAAATACTTACGGTGGCTTTTTATCATTTTAGTGTTTTTAAAAAATTCAGCTTATCAAACATTTCGGTTAGGCAGAAAACACAGGATGTGCTCTAAGCAAAGTTATATTACCTGTTTATGCGTCCATGCCAAAGTAATCCAAAAGACTTGTAGTGAAAGAGGACGTCACTAAAAATGGACAATTACAGTGCGGTACTAAGAATGCAGTTTGTTACCCTTTTCACTATACACGGGGAGGGCAGTGTAGAGGCGTCAGGGGAATCAATCAGTTTCAATGTAAAAAACCCTATTGTTTCAGGTAAATAACATCTCTTGAAGGAAGGAACTATTACATATTCATTTGACAAGAATCGATTGCAAAGCAATATCCTCCCTCTTGGAACGACGTACAAGGACACAGCAGTACAGATTTTTAGTACTGTCGGTTGTTCTACTGCTCCTGGCCTAGTACTGATCATGTGCACTGACGACCATTTTGTAGCTTTGCATATATGTGGCAATGACATGTTGAAAATGACATTATGTGTAGAATGCCCCCTTTGACCCACTTGCAATATTTATCTTAGTGAAAGGATTGCTTTACGTTAAAAAGCAAATAAGGGAAGTTGATCAGTTGTCTTACAATCTCTCATCCTATCAATAAGTTAGAGGCCTCAAGCATAAACATCTTTACAGTACTACCTGTAGGAGGAAGGAATGCTGCAGTCACAAACATTTATGCCTTGCCACCATTTAATGACCTGAAAGTTAGGAGTTCGAAACGCACAAAGATCAACTTTACCTTCCATCAAATCAAGGTCAATAAATTGTAATGCTAACCTGTTATTTACTGTGCTTACATATTAGACACGCATTATGAATCATATAACAAGCTACTATATAGCTGACATGCAAATAAAACTAGTGACCAACTTTGAATACTCACTGAGCACAACTTTATATTAACAAACAAGTTACTTAACTTTGGTAATGCTCTTTCTGGTAGAAACTATCTAATCAGATTCCCCACCTTTTGAATATTCCTCAGGTGTCAGCCTGTACCCAGAAACCTTTGAGAAGTACATCTGTGTGCCAGTAGGCGATGGTGTGCGGGTCCACACTGATGTTGTTCCACTCAGAAAATGATGTACAGAGCGTATGCAAGTGGCACTTCTGCGCACTGACATCAGGTGTTTTTCGAGTCTGCCCGGACCCCAGATGCAGAGCCTTAACAGCAAATTGGCTCTGACAAGTGTGCAGATTCCTAGACTTAGGATTTTATTAATGAGTAGAGCCCAATTCACAGATTGTTAATGATCAGAGATTTGGAGAGGAATTCGCTGTTACTGGCAGCAAGTTACAAAGGGCAAGTAACTTATTTTTCTGATAGAGACTGTAGCTTCCTCACCTCCTGAATAGGTACCTGAGCAATATCTATTAGGTTAATCTGCGAATTGGCTTAAACCAAGCAGTCCTGTAGGATAGAACGGTCAAAATGCCCTTCTCAGCAAACCTGGCTGTCTAGAGACAGTAGAGCTTCGTAAATGTGTGAAGCAGCGCCCACAGGTTCAATTTAAATGTGGATATTTTAGCAGAAGATTAGGAAAAAAGGACAAATAGTGCGAGTTTGAAGTAACACAACGTAAAAGGTAGTTAAGAGGATTGTTATCATTGAAGGAACTAAAAATATGAGCTTAGAATTAAGCACAGGATTCAGTGTTCAAAGGGCCCAGAAGTGTGCTCAGATTTCTTTCAGTTAATCTTTTATGAGACTTTTCAAGGACTTGGACTCAAAAAAGCTCTCTAATTAACCTTTTTTTAAGAAGAGAAATTCCCCTCGAACCCCCTTTAACCTAATAATCAGTCATTGGTGTCAGGTGTCTAAGACTAAACCCCAAAGATCTTTGGTTAGGTACAAAAGGCTCTGAGAATTCAGGTCCATAGTGGGACACTTTTGTCCGTCTAAATTGGTCACCTGATTGAAATAAGCTCTGTGGCGGGGAAGAGATGGAAGTCTGATACCTGCAGGGTATAGGTGTAGGATTAATCAAATGTGCATAACAACAACTACATTATTCAATTAAAAAACAGTGCACAAAAAATGTGTAAACTTTAGTTAACCTTGTCTAATCTGCTAAAACACAGGACCAAAGCAGAGTACACAGGAGGCGAACCCACCTATGAAATGTATAAGTGGCAAACTGCAAATAACATTACGCATGTCTCTCTGTTATCACTACGTTATTGAATATATTAATCACAATGCCAGCCCTGTTCAGAAGATGGCACTGCATCTGCAATAGAAGAGGCTGAATGCAACAGTACACCAATGCAAAGCACAAAGTTATAGGCACAGAGATTTGTAGACACTCCTAACTAGCATACTGATTTACCTCCAGTGGGCTGAAGTCATGGTTCACCAGGAAGGCCAGAATCGCTGTAGGGACTACCAGGAATTCCACCCGGAATGTGTCATGGTTTCCATCATAGGTAGCCTTGAACTTGCTGTAGATCATCCAGACAGTGGCATAGGAGCAGGCAATGTAGACCACCTGTCGAAGGTCAGGTAGGAAAGTTAAGGAGAATGGTTTGTGCAGAATGGAAGATTATAACAAATGAAAGTGGATACAGAGTGAAGCAAAGAGTGAGCAACAAATTGGCCATGTAAGACAAGAGAAAAAAAACACAAGGTTGACCTGCACAAACATCTTAACCAGTTGAAAATCATCCATAGACACAGGTACACATTCAATCTGCATGTGTATTTTTTCTGTTAGTTGCAGTTCATGTGTTTTCGATCCACTGCCAGGTTTACTTAATGATAAGACCTAACTGGTTAATGAGGCAGTACTGCACTGACATCTCAAAAATGTAAACTTGGTGATTATTTCTGTTTTTGCTCTCGTGCGTAATCTTAAGATGTATTTTTCTAAGTCTTGCTTTATTGCATTTAATTCCCATGTACCACTTAAATCTTTACACAGCTCCACCATCTCAACGTCTGCCATAAAATCCTTCACTAGTTGCAGATTCAACCATGAATTTGATGTATGTTGATAAAAGGCAAGTTTTTAAATATGTTTTATTCAGTCTTTCAATATTCTAAATGAATAAGGCAGATAATTAATATTCACGGTTGAGAACCAGAAGCATTTAAGAGTCAACATTGTCCATTAAATTAATAAAACCTTATGGGTATCTTCATTATTTTACTGTGTTTCTTAATTTTATGTATGGAGAGCAATTTCCTTTATCACCCTCTTTGTTTGTCAGTTCCAGGAAGGCAAACTGTGTGATGCTCAATGCTAATAATATGAAAATCATAAGCAACTTATGTTTTTAACTGCAGAATTTCTAGACAAACTCCTACTACTGACATAGTTCTTTAAAGGTTCCAATCGGATCACCTTATGACATTCTGGCAACCTCTTTTCACCATCCTTGCAGTCGCCGGGACAATAGAACACTTTCAAGAGAAAGGTGTCCCCCATTAACCATGATACTTGATTCTCTGTGATAGACTTAATGTATGTGGTAATACCAGAAGGCAGCACACCGGGGTCAGTAACTGTGCCCAAAACCTATGATGCAGCCAGGCTTGTGCAGAGGAGATTGAAGGGGTACCCTTTCAAACTACAGGATGGGGAAGTTGAGGGTCTCCTTAACCTCATGGCATCTGAAGGAATTCCTGAATCTGACCAGATGAGTAGCGTGTATACCAGTCCATCAGTATATATTTATACTGCTGGTATTCTCTTCCACCAATAGAAAAATGTTACTTACCCAGTAAGCATCTGTTTATGACATGTAGTGCTGTATATTCACATGCTCTACATTCTTCTGCCATCTAGTGTTGGGTCCGGAAGGTTGCAAGTTGTTTTTGCTCCAGAAAGTCTTTTGAATCACAAAGTATAGTAACTACTCCTCTTGCTGGTAATGCACATGGGCCAAGACTGCATCTTCAGATTGTTTTCCCGCAGTTGGTGTAGGAATGGAACGCTGTATAATATAAAGTGACTGAAAAAGCCCATGCATGTTAATGTATGGAAAAGACTACTATAACCACAGGTGACCGGGTAGGTGGGTGGGCCCATGTGAATCTACAGTCCTACATGCCACAAACAGATGCTTATTGGGTAAGTAAAAGTTTCTGTTTGATGGCATGTGTGGCTGTAGATACACATGCTCTGCATAGACTTTAAAGCAGTACCTCCCTAAAAGCGGTGGCTAACCTGTGGGTCTTGTAGCATTTAGAAAGCGAGTACGTAACACTCGCGGACCTATATTAGCTTGTTGGCATGAAAAGACACCCACACAGTAACGTTTAGTGGAAGTGTGTGGTGTAAGCCATGTTGCTGCTTTGCATATATCAACTATGGGAATGTTACCTAGTGCACCCTTTTTATACGTTGAGTGTGCTCTAGGTGGAGGAGGTAGTGGCCGTTTAGCTTTTGCATGGCAAGTTTGGATGCATTTGATGATCCATCATGCCAGAATAGATTTAGTAACAAGGTTGCCTTTAAGTGGTGGGGGAAAAGCAACAAAAAGTTGTTTGGACTTTCTAAAAGTGTTGGTCCTATCAATATAGAACATTAGCATTTTTTTAACATCTAATATGTGTAGAGCTCTTTCAGCAACGAGTCTTGTTGATGGAAAAAAGACTGGCAATTAAATTGTTTGATTAATATAAAAATGATATACTACTTTGGGTAAAAAATGTGGGTTGGTATGAAGAACACCTTATGCTTATGTATTTGGGAAAAAGGTTCCTGTAAAGTTAATGCCTGGAGCTCACTAGCACATCTGAGGGAGGCTATGGCAACTAAAAATGCCAATTTCCATGATAGGAACTGTAAACAACATGAGTAGGTGTGGCTCAAATGGCGGGCCCATAAGTCTAGTGAGGACCACATTAAGGTTCCAAGAAGGCACTGGGCGTAGTCTTGTCGAGGTGTATGCTAAGTTTGACTTCTGTAAATGAAGAAGGTAAAGGATGATATTTTGGATTGATACACCTTAAAGGGGTCCCAATTTTAAGTAATGCAAAATGCACAAAACGTTTCCATTTTGTTGCATAGCTTGCCCTACTAGTTGGTCTACATGCTTCCTTAAGAATATCCATACATTCTTGAGGTAGGTCTAAATAACAAAATTCTATGACTTCAGGATTTGCAGGATTCAACTCCCTGGGATTGGTTGTCTGATTTGACCTTGATTCTGAGTGAGGCAGTCCAGGTCGGTAGGGAAGTTTCTCGTGTGGTACAACTGAAAGGTCTAGAGTGTCTAAATAGAGTGGTGAACCATGGTTGTTTGACCCATGTGGGTGCCACAAGGATGAGTGTGAGAGAAGTTTGCCTGAGTTTCCGAACCAGATACAGAAGGAGAGGTGGAAAAGCGTAGGCAAATATCCCTGACCGGTTCATCCATAGAGCATTGCCTTTGGACTGAGGGTTAAGGAACCTGGATATGAAGTTTGGGCATTTTGCTTTTTCTTCTGCTGTGAAGAGGTCTATGTCTGGAAATCTCCACTTTTGAAAGTAAGGGAGAAGGACTAGGGGGTGGCGTTCCCACGTGTGGTCTCGTTTAACATCCTGCTGAGAAAGTTGGCAAAATTCTTGTGTGTTCCTGGGAGATGTTTCATAACAAATATATATTGTGGTGAATTGCCAGATACCGAATTGTCGGTGCAACACAAGACAGCTGTAGAGAATGTCCCTCCCCCCACACTTTTGCACATAATACATGGTTGTCTGTGTGTATGAGAACTATCTTGTTGGTGAAATGAATCACAAAGGTACTAAGTGCTAGATGAACAGCTAGCATCTCTAGAAAGTTGATGTGCAGGGCTCGATGTGTGTGATCCCAGAGACCCTGGACTGTGATGTCCAGTAGGTGAGCATCCCACCCTGTCTGAGAGCCGTATGTTGTCAGAATGATCTGGGGAACAGGGTCCAGAAATGGCCACCCTTTTAACAGGTTGGTTTTGTTCCACCACTGCAGAGAGTAAAAGGTGCAGTTGTCTACCAACACTAGATTGTTTAATTGGGCCTGTGCCTGAGACCATTGGCGTGAAAGACATTCCTGCAATGGGCGCATATGAAGATGAGCATGTGGTACTATCACAATGCAAGAAGCCATCATCCCCAGGAGCTTTGTGATTAATATTACTGTGGCTGGGAGGTTGGGATGAAAATGAGAAAGCTGTATTTGAAAGTTCTGTGTCCTTGCTGCATTTGGATATGCTGTGTATTGAGAATGGCCCCTAAATAGGGGTGTATCTGAAGTGGGCTGATATGTGACTTTTGAAAGTGTATGTCAAAACCTAATTGATTAATTAAGTTTATTGTGACTTTGGTATGATGCAATCATTGACTGAAATTCCTGGCTTGGATGAGCCAGTCGTCTAGTTATGGGTAGACATGGATTTTCTGCCTGTGCAAGTGAGCCTGTACTACTGCAAGGCCTTTTGTAAACACCCTTGGAGCTCTTGTGACTCCGAAAGGAAGCACTTTGAAATGGTAGTGATGTCCTTATATCACAAATCTGAGGTATTTGAGATGTGCTGAGTGTACAGGAATGTGAAAGTACGCGTCTTTTAGATTTAGTGCTGACAAAAAGTCGCCTTGTTGCAGCAATGGGATCACATCCTGAAGTGTGACCATGTGAACATGTTCAGATGTGATGTAATGATTCAAAGACCTGAGATTCAATATAGGTCTTTAAGAGCCGTCCTTTTTGGGGATGAGAAAGTATGGAGAATACACCCCAGTTCCCTGATGTAAGGGAACTGGCTCTATTGCCCCTTTGAGGAGTAAGGCTTGCACTTCCTGTTTGAGGACAGTTAGATGTTCTTGTGAGCGCGAGGGGGAATGTTTGGATTTGTAGACTTGAGCTCCGGACATTAACCATGTTAGATAATATCCAGCACTCATTCATCCATGATGATTTTTTGCCAATTGTGTGAAAGAACTGAATCCATCCTCCTGCAGGTGTTTGTAATTGGAGGGAAGGTGTAGTGAATCACTGCTTGATGGCAGTGGAGGAGGCTCGAAAGGAGGGAGTTTTTCCCCTACCTCTGTAGTTATTCCCTCTATAGGAATCCCTGTAAAACCCTGTGTGATGGTGTGCATTGTTGTCCCTTGTTATATGATTGCTATATGAGGCTTCTGATGTAGAAGGCTTAGAGACTGTTTTAAATTGATGTCTACAAAAAGTACTACGTGAGGCAGGGGATTATAACACCCCCATGGACTTCACCACCTCATTGTCTTCCTTCATTTTCTCCAACGCCTGATCGACCTGTGGGCCGAACACCCTTTATCAAAAGGTACATTAAACACAGACTGCTTGTACCTCCTGCTTGAAGCCTGAAACGTTGTAGCCATATGTGTCTGTGTAAAAGGACACTCGTGTTAATTCCTCTCTCAGCTCTGTCGGCTGAGTCTAAAGCACAGCGGATGGAGTTCTGGAAAATTAACTGCGCCTCACTCTTTTCTTATGCTGTTCTGGGAGGTACTGGAGAAGCTCCTCCATTTCGTCCCTGTGGGCACAATCATATCTGGCAAGTAAGCCTTGTGTGTTGGCGATTCGCCAGGGATTGACTATTTGCGCAGCAACACGTTTCCCAGAAGCATCTATAAGCTTACTTTCCTTATCAGGAGGTGGAGAATCCTGAGCAGATTGTGAGTTTGGTGTTTTCCTGGCATTGGACGCAACCAGGGAGTCAGCAGGAATGTGACCCTTAATAAAAACCGAGTCATATGGCGAGGCCTTGTATTTTTTCTCTACCCGTGGAGTGATAATGCATCCTCTAGCGGGGTCTTAGAAAATATGGTCTTCACGCCTCAATATATCCTTCAATATAGGTAGGTATTGTATGGATTTATGTGAGGTGGTGAGTGTCTCAAAAAGGAAATCATCCTCAATGGGCTCTTTGGCGGCTGCCCTCCCTATAAGTTCTTGAAACAAAGTGGTGTTGTCTGGTGTAGAAGGTCTGGCTGGATCTACGTCTGTGTCAGTGTCTATGTAGGTGTCCACAACATAATAAGACCATGAGTCTGTGTCTGGATGTAGGGGGAGATTGTCATCCTCTGTGTCCTTTGTATAATGAAAAGCATGTGGTGAGCCCTGTGAAGAGATGTCAAGAGGGTCACCATGAGATCGCGGAGAAGAAGGAGTTAGTGGTGACGGTGGAGTAACTGGAGGTGTAGAGGTGGATGGATATATTCCAAGTCCTTTTCCAATCTTCTCTGTTTAATTGGAGACATTGGTGGATCAATAGCCTCTTCAAAGGAAAGTTGTCTTTTAGATGGGGTATTAACCACTGCTTTAATCAGTGGCTGTGTATGCAGCTGTGACTGCTTGGCATGAAGTTGTTGCTTCATTTTGTGAAGAATGGGCTCAGGAGATGTAATCAGCTTCAAGGCTGCATGGAGAGTGAGTTTCTTTGGCTCGAAAACGCTCTTTACTTTTGGTGCCAAAGTGTTCAGTGCTTAGATAGAAAGTCTCTTTGGTGCCAAAACAGTCTGTGCCGAGTGTGATGCAGAAGGTTTTGGTACAGAGGCAAGTGATGTTCGGGTCAGTACAGAGGTCGAAGGTTTATGTTTTGGTTTCGATGCTGAGCCTGAAGGTGGGGCATCCAGTACATTTTTTACAATGGCTGCCATGGCTCGATAGCAGAGGTGGCTCAGTAGCCTTTTGTTCTGTATTTGTGAGTTTCTTGGTGGGAGCAGAGGGAGACTTACACACTATTGGTTGACCCACCGGAATTTCCTGCATCTCTAGCATGATGTCGGCCTCGGAGTCTGAGAATTGAATACAGAAAGCCTCCTCCTCAGCAGCTGAAGCCTCCTGAAGTTCCTGCTGCTGCTCAGTGTCTGACATGGTGTCCCGGATACCGACGATGTCAGGTGTCTAGTTGAAACTTTGCCACTGCATATCTGCATGATCGGAGAGCTCATAGATGAGTCTTTTTTTACCAGAAGCGCTGTGTGGCCGGAGGAGGGGCAGGAGCCCTTTAACTTTGTATCGCGCTCCCGCCGTCGCGGGAAGCGCTGTGTGGCCGGAGGAGGGGCAGGAGCCCTTTAACTTTGTATCGCGCTCCTGCCGTTGCGGGAAGCGCTGTGTGGCCGGAGGAGGGGCAGGAGCCCTTTAAATTTGTATCGCGCTCCCGCCGTCGCGGGACGCGCGCGGGCGGCGCCCGGGCCAAGGGCGGGCCCGTCCTTCGCCCGTCATCAACCGGAAGAGGCCGGGCTGGGGCCCCCCCCCCCAACATCTACTCCTTCCGCCAGTGGTAACTCCATCTGGGTGCTGTGTCAGATACTGTGTGAGTCTATTATTAAATATGGGGAAAAGAAAGACTAATGTTCAAAAGGGGGAAGGCGGGTCCAGCTCCCTTCAGTCCTCCATTACTAGTTATTTATCTTCTGTGATGGGGCCCATTGAATCTGAACTTGAACATGTAGAAGAAAGGATTGGGGCTGTCCAAAGTACTGTACAACACCCCCCCTTGGAACCCATCGTCCACATTTCCACCTTTCCAAGAACTGGTCCTTCATCATTGATCTTGCCTCTGAACACCAGTCAGTTGGGCGACGATATACTTCCCACTACCGACCGAATCAATTCTTCTCCCCTATTAGCTATTCCTCCTCTTGAAAGCTCTTGTTCTCAGGCCGATTCTCCTCCTTTGAAGAAGAGGAGAGCCGGGAAAAAGCCCAAAAATACAAAAAAGGCCCTGGGCTCCAAAAAGAAACTACCTACCTTCCCGGCCCAGAGTGATCAACCCCCAATCTCCCTGGTCTCCTTCCCCGAATGTCCTCAGAGTAAGGATGCTCCTGAAGACCGTTCTAGTATTATTGACTTGACACTCAAATCCTTTTGCGGAACTCTAGAGGCAAAAATTACCACTTTAATCGCTAGGAAGCTTGATTGCTTTTGTAATGACGTGACCAGGTTTTTATCTAGTTTTTTAAAACCAGGTCCAATAAGTACGGGAATACATCATAACCCTGAACCAGCCTATTAATCCACTCCTCCCTCTACTTTGGCATCCCAAGGAGTAACTAACTCTTCGCTTGATCCACAAGCCGTCTCTGGTCAAGGAACTCTCGTTGACAACCCTGTATTAGGGCCGACAAGGGAAGTTTATTCCTCTAGGTTGCATGATAAAGGTCCAAATAAACTTACTAACCACGCAGACTTTTTACATTTACCACCTGCCTGCAATCCGTACGTTCTGGTTCTTTCAAACGTTCCTCCTCTGGAGTGCTCCAAACAAGAAGATACCCACTCCCTAATTAGAAAAGCTGGTCACTGGTTAAACTCCAATTTCAAACCTAATTGTTTTCATAATGATAAGATTCTTATGGCCCGAAGAGTGAGGAGGGTAGGATATTCCAAGGTATTGGATGGGGGAGACTATGTCGTTTTAAATTTTGCTAATCCTCGTTCTGTAGACCATTTTTTGACCAATTTCGGCCACTGTAATATGTCAACTAACAGGATTCAAATACATCCCCTGTGTCATTTTTACGACCCTGTGCTCCTACCAAACCGCATTGTCACTAATTCAAGTATTCACAGACCAGACTCAGAAAGGCTTCATCTACAGCTTAATGTACCCTCTAGCAACCGGTTCTCGACTCTTAGTCACCTTGACGAGAACGTATGACTATCGCTGATCCACCCCTGTTCTTCTAACATGGAGAGACCGAAGGCTGGGAACGTCCACGTTGAATGTACCTGGGACACAGGAAAGTCTGAATTGGATCTGAAAGTTCCTATATATACCAAAGTTCTAACGTCATGTCCTGTGTCTAGACCATTAACCCTGCTTAGCTGGAACATAGCAGGGCTGCGATCCAAATCTGACAATTCGGACTGGAAGAGCTTTATTTCCTCTTACGATATAATTTGTCTACAGGAGACCTGGTCCAAAGATACGTTCCTTCTGAACGGTTTCACCTCTCTGTGTCAGCCGGCATTAACCTCCCAAATGGGGAAAGCTAGCAGCGGCCTTTTAGTTCTTGTTTCCGTACATCTTCCGCTTTTAAATGTGTCCTTAATCTGGTCTTCCCTTTATTTTATGGTTGTCTTGGTCTCTATTAGTGGCCAAAAGGATATCCTAATTTTAAATTTTTATAATAACATTCCTCGGGGCCTTCTTATGGGTCATTTGGAAGAGGTAACGGACTTCATAGATTCTTCACATGATTTGCAGAATAGTGATCTAATTATTCTATGGGTGGGCGATTTCAATACTCCTCTGTGTAGCAAAGAACACATGGACTTGTGTGCCTTTCCTGCTGAGGGCAGAGAGTCAGTAATTCATTTTAACCATACTTCTGAAGGAGATGCCTCAAACCTTTTTACTTGTAAATTTGATCTGGTTCATGTCACCGAGAAATTGGCCCCCGACGCCTGTAATACACCAACCTTTACAGGGAATTTGAGGGGGAGTATTATCTACTTCATACTTATCAGCTCCTCTGATTTTTATGTAATTCAAGAATTTAAGATTACGCCTCATTGTGCGAGCGATCATAACCCCCTTAGCATTATATTGGACCTAAAAATTATCCAGGCATCCAAGAATAAAAGCTTGAGCGCTGCTACTGTTTATAATCCAAACTGTGGCATTCGTTTAAAATGGGACAAAATAGATCCAAAAATTTTTAACCAGGAAATTGTAAAAAGTAGGTCTGACTCGATTCATATGTGTTTGTCCCAGCAGTTAGACCCTGACCGCATAGTGCGTGAATTTGAATCTTTAAGCTCTGACATTTCACGCGCCCTGGCGGTGGACAGGCCCGCGAAGGGGCCGGTGGCCCACAGATGGTTCGATTCTGCATGCTCATCCGCCCACAAAAAACTCAAAGACGCACTTAAAGCGGTTCCTGTCTCCCGTCAATTAGTTAAAATAGCTAGAGCCGATTATAAGGCTGCCCTTGACAAACGGAAATCAGAAATTAGGTCTGGGGCGAACTTTTGGCTGCATCTGAGCAGAAGGATACTTCTAAATTCTGGAAAGTGATAAACCACTCTTACTTTTCTGGCAACAACTCTTTGGCCAATGACTGTCTTATTGCCGAGGACGTCTGGTTAACTCATTTTAGGAAAGTCTTCTGTCCAGGAACCTATGAGAATTCGCATGTAAATCCTTCTGCACTTTTTATTTTAGACTCCAAAACTAAGGCCCCAAATATTATTTTTGATCTCTACGAGGTCAAAAATGCTACTGATAGATCAAGGCAGGGGAAAGCTCCTGGCCCCGATGGGGTTCCCGCTGATCTTTTTAAATCAGAAATTGATCTTTGGGGTCCGTTAGTTACAAATGTGTTGAATAGTGTGGTAAATAGTAACGTGCCCCTTTCTTGGAAATCAGCTATTATTGTCCCCATCTTCAAAAAAGGAAATAGACAAGATCCTTCTTGTTACAGACCAATTTCTCTTATCGATTCGACAGCAAAGATTTTAGGTAGCGTGATCTTGTCCCGTTTAGAAGATTGGGTGTCCGAGGCCCAGATTTTATCTCCTATTCAATTTGGTTTCAGACCCGGTGTAGGCACAGTTGAGCAAGTCTTAAACTTGCAGCTGATACTCAGCAAATATGTGATAGTCAAAAAAGAGTCTATTCACATGGCTTTCATTGATCTAACCAGTGCCTTTGATATGGTTAATAGGTCAAAGTTATGGCAAATTTTGGAAGTCCTAGGCTGCGATCCGGCTCTATTGGAGCTTATTAAACGCCTACACACAGACCTAACGATTTCTGTTCAGGCCGGCTCACATGGGCAGAGAACCTCCCCCATCCCGTCAACTAGGGGTGTAAGGCAGGGATGTATCTTAGCCCCTTTTCTTTTTCTGATATACATTAATGGGCTCTATGATTCACTGGTAAAACATGCAAAGGACATACCGAAGATGGGCCAGAGACAACTTCCAGTTTTATTATATGCGGACGATGCAGTTTTAATCGTACTGCAAACGGTTTACAGGGACTACTGGATGCTTTTTATAATTTTATGTTGAACCTTGATCTGAAAGTAAATTACCCCAAGACTTTCGTTATGACTTGTGGCCCACGTAACACAAAGTCTAAACAATTTACTATGGGAGGGCACACTCTTAACAAGGTCAAAGAATTTTGTTATCTAGGCATGTACATGAGTTCTTCTTTGTCCTGGAAGACACACATTAATTTTAAGCTCCAACAGTTGATAAGGAATAACGAAGCAATCTTTCGCTTTTCAAATAAACTAGGTCACAGACCCCCTGCACAGTTAACAACTCTTTACAATTCTAAATGCACTGCATCAGTCCTTTATGGGGCAGGCGTCTGGGGCTATAATAAAATACCGTCTCTCCAGAGTGTTGAAAATAAATTCCTGCGCAGATTATTGTTGGTCCCAAAATGCATCGCAAACATAATCTGCCATGAAGAACTTGGTCAGTGCTTTTTGGAGGATAGGGTCTTTTTGGCTCCCCTATTGCTCTGGATCAGATGTTGGTCAAACCCTATGGCAAGTTTGGTCCAAGACTGTATCTCTGATTGTCTACAATTGGAAAATTCAAATAGGATTCCCTGGCTTATGTTTCTGCAAAACTCTTTTGAGAACCTAGGGCTTAGATACATGTTTGATGATCCCCATCTGTTAACAACAAACTCTAGGTCTGTTTTGAAGTCTACTTACTCCAAGCATATATCAGAGCTGAGATTTTATAGTTCTCTGAAATTGAAATCTTTTGATTCCTACTCTCGGATTGTGACTGTTCCATGCCTTGAACCCTATTTGACTTGGTTTTCAAGTTTTAGAATAATTTCTCTTTTAACACTTTTTAGATTTAATCTAATTCATTTTAAGGTAGCTTTTCCCGAACCATGCTTCTGGAAAAAGGACTTACCACTTTGTCCCTGTGACTACAAATCAACTCAGAGCACTTTGCACTTTTTTCTTTTTTGCCCTTTATATGCTGCTCCTAGAGGGGCTTTTATTTTACCCACGTTACGTCTTCTTAGACCCATTCATTATAAGGAAGCCCTACTATATTTTCAGAGACTGCCAGCTATCCAAATTTGTCACCATGTATTAGACTTTGTTACAGCTTCTTTAAGTATTAGGAAAAGGCCTACTCTTTTTTTAAAAATGTATGTACGTATAGTATATCATTTTAAAGCTAATATTTGTACTTTTCTGATTTTGTGATTTTTAACCATGTCTAGTATACTTATCTATGTATGTCAAGGGGTTTCAGATTGGATGCCCATGTGGTGTTTTTGTAATGGTTTTAAGTTTTATTTTATACTATTTATAGATCGGTAAATGTGTCTTGGTTTGCACTTTTATGGCAATTGCCGAATAAAGCTATTTGACTGACTGACTGACTGACTGACCAGAAAGACCGGTAACCTTCAGTCGTCTTCTCGATGCAACAGCAATAGACAAAGTTTGCAACCCTTGTGGAAATCGGGCTTCGAAAATTTCAATTGACACTTCGAACAGAAACGGAGAGGCGTCTGTTCCATTGGGATTTCATTCTCTGATGTGTGGAATGGAGAAAATGGGGGCCCAAAGGGTACAGCCCCGAGTGCCTCGATCAAAACGAGTTGATCGGGATAGATTTATCTTCAATCTAAGAGCGCAAGGGAAAAGAAGTACCGCATTTCATAACAATACCGGTGGAATCGAGGTTTACCGAATGGAAAAAAGACTTAATACAGCCTCGGACCAGAGCACAGTGAAAACACAACTGGACCAGACAGCAGAAGAAAACAATATGAAGATGAAGTCTATTCCCATGCACATTTCCAGCAAGAGGAGAAGTCACTATACCTCGTAACTCAAAAAAGCTTTTGAAACAAAAACTACTTGCAATCTTCCGGACCCAACACTTGATGGCAGACGTATGCAGAGCATGTGTATCTGCAGCCACACTTGCCATCAAACAAACACTTACATAGCCAGGGCAAAGACAACAGGCAGAAACAGGCTTTTAACAAACTGGCTGTGTTCATCCCATCACCAGTTCTTCGTACCAAAGGAACTGCTACAGATTCTAATTTGTTTCAGGCCTTTTCTGTTACTTTGTCCACCAATAAGGTTTGTAAAGCCTCTTTGCCATACTGCAGCACTGCTTGCGCACAAGAAAGCTTCCTGAGTAACACAATAGCATCAATGGCAGTCTTTGGTGAATTATCATCCCTTTAAGATTAATCATGCCCTGTATCCATCACCTCCACTTAGGTCATCTTCCCTGTATCTGCCAACCTGGAAGAAATACTTTTAATCTTGGGCCCTTGGAATAAAAGGTTTGTTCAAGATGAAAAGTTTTTTCTTAAAGCAGATTCGTACTCTAAAAGTATGGTAATATCTTCAAAACAGTGAATGAAGATATTACCACCTTACTTTGAGTGAGAAGTCCAAACACTGCACTGAACTGTGACATCACACTTAAAGTGTGGAATATAATACGCAGACAACTAAAGATATCAACATACAGACTTCATGTTACTGCATATTTCTAAAGTGCTATGCTCACCTATTTCTGAGCCTCTTGGGGTTTATACCGACTAGAGGGAGTGCAGAATTATTAGGCAAGTTGTATTTTTGAGGATTAATTTTATTATTGAACAACAACCATGTTCTCAATGAACCCAAAAAACTCATTAATATCAAAGCTGAATATTTTTGGAAGTAGTTTTTAGTTTGTTTTTAGTTTTAGCTATGTTAGGGGGATATCTGTGTGTGCAGGTGACTATTACTGTGCATAATTATTAGGCAACTCAACAAAAAAATATATATACCCATTTCAATTATTTATTATTACCAGTGAAACCAATATAACATCTCAACATTCACAAATATACATTTCTGACATTCAAAAACAAAACAAAAACAAATCAGTGACCAATATAGCCACCTGTCTTTGCAAGGACACTCAAAAGCCTGCCATCCATGGATTCTGTCAGTGTTTTGATCTGTTCACCATCAACATTGCGTGCAGCAGCAACCACAGCCTCCCAGACACTGTTCAGAGAGGTGTACTGTTTTCCCTCCTTGTAAATCTCACATTTGATGATGGACCACAGGTTCTCAATGGGGTTCAGATCAGGTGAACAAGGAGGCCATGTCATTAGATTTCCTTCTTTTATACCCTTTCTTGCCAGCCACGCTGTGGAGTACTTGGACGCGTGTGATGGAGCATTGTCCTGCATGAAAATCATGTTTTTCTTGAAGGATGCAGACTTCTTCCTGTACCACTGCTTGAAGAAGGTGTCTTCCAGGAACTGGCAGTAGGACTGGGAGTTGAGCTTGACTCCATCCTCAACCCGGAAAGGCCCCACAAGCTCATCTTTGATGATACCAGCCCAAACCAGTACTCCACCTCCACCTTGCTGGCGTCTGAGTCGGACTGGAGCTCTCTGCCCTTTACCAATCCAGCCACGGGCCCATCCATCTGGCCCATCAAGACTCACTCTCATTTCATCAGTCCATAAAACCTTAGAAAAATCAGTCTTGAGATATTTCTTGGCCCAGTCTTGACGTTTCAGCTTGTGTGTCTTGTTCAGTGGTGGTCGTCTTTCAGCCTTTCTTACCTTGGCCATGTCTCTGAGTATTGCACACCTTGTGCTTTTGGGCACTCCAGTGATGTTGCAGCTCTGAAATATGGCCAAACTGGTGGCAAGTGGCATCGTGGCAGCTGCACGCTTGACTTTTCTCAGTTCATGGGCAGTTATTTTGCGCCTTGGTTTTTCCACACGCTTCTTGCGACCCTGTTGACTATTTTGAATGAAACGCTTGATTGTTCGATGATCACGCTTCAGAAGCTTTGCAATTTTAAGAGTGCTGCATCCCTCTGCAAGATATCTCACTATTTTTGACTTTTCTGAGCCTGTCAAGTCCTTCTTTTGACCCATTTTGCCAAAGGAAAGGAAGTTGCCTAATAATTATGCACACCTGATATAGGGTGTTGATGTCATTAGACCACACCCCTTCTCATTACAGAGATGCACATCACCTAATATGCTTAATTGGTAGTAGGCTTTCGAGCCTATACAGCTTGGAGTAAGACAACATGCATAAAGAGGATGATGTGGTCAAAATACTCATTTGCCTAATAATTCTGCACTCCCTGTATAGTCTGTAGTTGTGATTCATCCTGAAAGGTTTCCAGCTGGGGGAATATTGTTCCAGAGTCCTCTTCTATGTGGGTATATGGTTTGCTGTGTGAGGGTTATCCTAAAGGCAGTGATTATAAGAGGGGGGAGGGGTTTTCATGACCTTCCAATCTAAATCTAAGTTTTTGGTAGATCGCCTCTACAAGGTTGGTAACAGGTATACCTCTTGTGCTTAGCGGATGTCGTATTCTTCTAATGACTATCTGTAGCTGGAGTAGGTAAATGTACCATGGCATCTCTACGGCCTGATCTAGGCGGCTAAGGGATTGGAATCTAGTGTTGTAACTAGGGTGTATTTCCCTAAGTAGAAATTTTGCTCTAGATTATCCCTTGAGTATCATGCATTATTCTTGAATGGTTGGATTCAATCCTTTGTCCCAGATTCCAGAGTTTCCATGTTCATCCCGGTGTTTACTGTACAACTTTTAAAAAAGTATGAAAGAATGAATAGCAGGAGACCTACAACGTACAGACATAAATAACTTACCTTCATGCTTGTGTTGTAGAGAGAGATGTAGTTGGTGAACAGATCCAGGTATCGAGAGGTGAAAACAATGGCGAAAAGGATTTGACTCTTCCCAGAGATGCCTAGAGGAGTATAAAATGAGTACAAGGAATCACTTGGTTTCTATTTGAATACCTGCATGGCCTTTGATTTAACATCAACAAAATTGGTATATGAATTCAAGGAGAGCTGTGACAAACAGGCGTAGAACACTTTAGCATTGTAAATTTGATATAATGCTTAGTACTCTGACAAGGTATACAGCAAGGCAAAGTCGCAGAGTCTCAACATGGAGCAAAAAAGCAGCTGTTAAATCCATTGTTATGTTGCTCACCATGCTACCCCAGTTTGGACCCAGCTATATGCAAATGAATCTTGACCCTGGGAACAGTCCAGCCCAAACTGCCAGGCCATGTCTTTCCTGGACCGGAAACAAGCATCCTGGGACTGGTTTTGGGGTATCACCCCTCATCAGCCAGGCTATCTTGAATCCTGATGCACGAGGCAGTGTTCTCGCTCCTTCCCGTCCAGAGCACTGCAGATCTATTTGCCTGTGTGTGATCATACATCCTCATTGCCTGAGAGCTCACACTGATCGCAATCTGTCTCTCTCTCTCTCTCTCTTCGCCAAACTGAGCGCTCATACGATTAAAATTATCAGTGTTGGCAGCATGTAGCTTAATCATGCATTGAAGTGAAGCACATATCTATTGGCACACAGAGGGGAACTCATTTTCATTGGCGGACATAAGCTTTTCCTTAATTGCCTCACATCTGCTGGCGCAGGTATTAAACCAATTTCTCATATTAAAACTACTGTGGTGTCTCACATCAAAATGGAATTTCATGACCTTATAATCTTGGTGTTATCTTTTTTATGTACTTCATTATTTTGGGTAGTGGATTAAATAATACAAATTAATCATGCACAATGCTAATATTCCTTGCTGAACCAGGTCTGCATAGATTCAAATGGAAACAATGATTCAAGACTTCTTGATAAATACTTGATTGCAATTGATGGTTCTAACTATGATCCCATAAGGAAGTTTTCAATACAATATAATTGCTTGAGGTCTGAAGGTCAAATAAATTTTTCTAATTCGCCAGCTGTGATTCCTCCACCAGAAGTTGAGTTGGACGTTTATGTGGAAGCAGTCAACAGACTATAGAATCATTTTAAAGATGACATGAGCATAATTGTTTTCAAATGTCGCCAATTATAGCATGAAACAATTGACAGTTTGAGCCAAGCTTCACATTTTGGCATCTACTTGTGAGCTTGATGGCAATCTTGGTAGTTCTTGGAGAGAACAAATAGTTGTCAACTGTAAGGACAAAAGAACTCAGGAAAAGAATGCTGCAGAAATTCAAGTAGTGAGGAAATATTAGCGAATCCAAGAGGTATAGAAAGGCCTATAATTTAGTCTAGAGAACAGAATAAATTCAAACCTATGTCTCAAATGGAAAATGTCAATGCCATCACTAACGAAACCAAGTCAAATCTTGATTTTGCAAGAGACTACCAGAAACTTGAAAGGACTACTTCAAATTAACTGAACATCCTCATTTAGCAAATTCTAAGTGGTATCCAGCCATAAGAAAAACCTATTTAGAATGTAAAAGGGTGCGCATTTTGCCAGATTCTTAAAGATTATTCAGAAGGTTGTGTTTGGTAATGATCATGATTCATCCACCTGGAGTACGGATGACACAGGAGAACACAACAGCAGACTAGTGTAACCGATCAAGGTAGTGCAAACCTCACAAAACCTTGATAAAGGAGGCAATTCTAGCTACACAATATGTGCTGGTGACGTGCAAATTGAAGTCACTGTGAAACCCGACTCTCCCATCACTACTGTGACTGCTAAGTTGTATCTGAAAGAGGGGAGTTTGGTTCATTTATACTCTCCTGAAATTCGTACAAGTACCTCTGGCCCCCATTTAGTGATTTTGAGGGTGTACCCCCTCCTGTTGTCCTAATGACGACCCAGCTCTAAAAACAAATGTATACATACAGGTCGAAATGTCAACACTGAGTTTTCAATGAGCGTGGTCTATTTGTGGACTGTTCCGATATTCATATTATAGCTTTTGGGGGACTTAATACTGGCATGATAGTTTATTCTCCTGAAAAGAACACATATGAGGATAGGACAATTTACACCGAGGTTTATGTGGCTAAGAAGGGTCACAGTGTTTTGGAATAGAGAAATTAAGGAGCATTTGGGATGGTAGTGAGACAGGGTACTGAGTTTTCTATCTCCCTAGTTAAGGTCCTCTATTTTCTAGTAAATGATCTTGCACAACTGCTTGACATATACAAGTCTTTACTTGAGGACAAATTAGGAATTATATATGAATTTATGTTCAGAAAAGGTTATAGAAACCAGTTGACTCATCTCAATTGATGTTTTCTACTGTTGTCAACAAAAAGAACAAGCATTTGCAATGCAATAGGTCTCACATTTCATTGAGTTAGTGCTATTGGCATTGTAAATTTATAACTGGACTTTTCTTGCCACATAAATAGGTCAACCCTGCCTCATAATTTTGTATTTTCCTGCGATATAATTCCAGTGGCACTGCATATAACTGAAGCTCTTCCATTTACCTTCTTCCTCTATCTGCAGCAAAAAATGAAAATGTTGCCATTTGGCATCCAAATGTAAAACTGCCATGCTAAGTCCAATAGAATACCACTTTCACCACCCCACCAAGAGAGTCTCTGGCTGGCTAACACAGTTCCCCCAAAAAAGACACAAGACAGCCACAGAGGAGAAATATAATTTAGAAGGGTTACCCAAACATATCAAGAGTGTTCACACACTCAGAGTGCAATAAGGATATTAAGTGGGCCTGAATCACGGTCATAATTGTAATAAGGAGAGATTATTAAAACATATACATAGGGTATCATATAAAACGTTATCAGAAATAAACTTTTGACATTAAACTTTAATGCTGAAAACAGTTCCTAGAGGGCACCATAACAAAAATATAATTTGTAAGAAACATGGTCATGTAACCATATTGTTAGCCCCTAGAAGGCATAACCACATGAAAAATACATGAGAAAATAATGCAGTGTAATGATATACTTATCCCTCTGTAGGCGTTTTTAGGGCTAGCAGGCATACTGCAATGATATTACAAACACGGTCTTCAAAACAAAACTTCTCCCAGCTGTAAAACAAAAGTTCCAGCCATGAGAATGCTTAAAAAGACAGTGAATGGTGGGAGGGGTTATCATTTTGAGGTACCCACTAACCTAGTGTGGGAACCCAGAGATTATGTAGACAGAAAGAAGACACTGTTGTGAACGTTTTGGTGGTGGTCCCATTGTCTTAGTTATGAGCAAAAATGTTTTGTTAAAGTAATGCCTGAAAGCATTATGGGGCGAGTTTCCCAAGTGCAGTGAATATTGTAGTATTGGCTCTCCCGCTGTGCCAGGACAGCCACTTTTGCTTTGAGGATTTCTGTTTTAGGTAAATGATTTACCAATTTCAAGTGTTTTAAGGGGGAAAGCCACAAGAAATGACCCTGATTAGGTAACTGTGAGCAATTTGACTAGTGCTTCAATACCGCCAATCGAGTTCATGCTGTTGTGCCTGTTCACCCTGTGAGCACCATGGCCGCCATGCAGCACGAAGGGGATAGACAAAAATTTTTTTTTTAAAAATAGTTTGCCCACACTGAAGGATATTGGCAATCATGCAATAATCCTTATAACAGGGGCAGTCTGCAAGACATGACAAAACAGCCTCAAGGCAGGACAAATGTAAAGCATTTACCAATGACATCATGTGATTTTTGAAATTCAAGTCCAGGAACGAATGGAAGTGATGGGCATGAGGTGGGCGTGGTTAAAAGCCCACAATACTTACAACAGGTCAAAGCTCTATGCAATGTATATATATATATATATATATATAACTAAATTGCAAACTGCACACACTTCCGTGTACATGCCACAAACAGATGGCTACTGGTAAGTAACATTTTCCATTCAATGGCATGTGTAGCTGTAGATACACATGCTGTGCATAGTCTGTAAAGCAGTCCCTCCATAAAGCAGTGGCTAGTGTGTAGGGGTTGCAGTTGTTTGAAAAAGTGTTTTAACTACAGCTTGTCCAACATTTGCCTGTTGTCTGGCAAAGACGTCTACACAATAATGTTTAGTAAACGTGTGTGGTGTAGACCATGTTGCTGCCTTACAAATGCCTGCCGTAGGTATATTACCTAAAAAGGCCATAGATGCACCTTTTGTTCCTAGTGGAATGTGCTCTAGGTGGTACTTCGCTGTAGTATAGCAAGTTTGAATGCATTTGACTATCCATCTTGCTAGAGTGGTTTTGGATATTGGTCTCCTTCGTGTGGTAATGAGAAAGCCACAAAAAGGTTTTTTTTCTTTCTTCTAAAAGCTTTTGTCTTGTCTGTATATAATGCATAAGATCTCTTAACATCTAGATTATGTAGAGCTCTTTCCACCACTGATTCTGGTAGCAAACTGGCAATTCTATTGTTTGATTAATATGAAATTGCGAAATGATTTTTGGATTTGTTCTTAATACAATCTTTTCTTTATGAACTTGAAAGAAAGATTCTTCCAAAGTTAATGCCTGAAGCACACTGACACACCTAAGAGAGGTGATAGCAATTAAGAATGCTACTTTCAATGAGAGGAACTGTAAGGGACAGGAGTGAAGTGGCTCAAATGGTGGAGCCATGAGTCTTGGGAGTACAATGTTTAAGTTCCAAGATGGAGCTGGAGGAATCCTTGGTGGAATTATTCTTTTTAGTCCTTCAGTAAATGCTTTGATAACTGGAATGCTAAACAAGGAATATGTTGTCTATTTTGCAGATATGCAGCTATAACGGCTAAATGTAAACGAATAGATGTGTATGCTAAATTAGCTTTTTGTAAATGTAATAAGTATTGTACAATGTCCTGTACTGTTGGTTGAAGAGGGTCAATGTTTTTTGTTTGAGAGTAACAAACAAAAAGTTTCCATTTTGCTGCGTAGCACTGTCTAGTGGTAGGTTTACATGCTTGTTTAAGGGTATCAATACATTCCTGTGGTAAATGTAAATATCCAAATTCTATGACTTCAGGAGCCATATCGCTAGGATGAGTGATTTGGGATTTGGATGTCTTATTTGTCCCTGCTTTTGTGTTAGAAGATCTGGTCTTCTGGGAAGTTTTTGATGAGAAACAGCTGAGAGTTCCAAAAGTGTTGTATACCATGGCTGATGTGCCCATGTAGAGGCCACTAAGATCATGCTGAGGGAAGATTGTTTGATCTTCTGTACTAGAAATGGTAAGAGTGGGAGAGGGGGAAAAGCGTGAGCAAATATCCCTGACCTACTCATCCATAGAGCATTGCCCTTGGACTGAGGGTGTGGGTACCTGGAGGCAAAGTTTTGCCATTTTTTGTTTTGATTTGTTGCAACCAGATCTATTTGAGGTGTCCCCCATTTTGTGAAATATTGTTGAAGGGCTTGTGGGTGGAGTTCCCACTTGTGTGTTTGTTGATGCATCCTGCTTAGCAGGTCTGCTAAATGGTTGTCTGTCCCCAGGAGAAATTGTGCCACTATGTGACTATGGCAACAAATCACTGATTTCCATACTGATTGTGCTAGTTGAGACAGTTGTTGAGATTGTGTCCACCCCCACCCCCTGTTTTTGGAGATAGTACATGGCAGTCATATTGTCTGTATGTATCAACACTGTTTTGTGATGCAATTGTGGAAGGAATGCTTTCATTGCCAGAATATCGCTTGCAGTTCGAGGTAATTGACATGAAGAGACCAGTGAGTGTCATCCCATATTCCCTGAACTGTTAGGCTAAGGAGATGAGCTCCCCAACTGTTGCTTGAGGCATCCGTTGTGAGAGTAGTCTGAGGCACACGGGCTACAATGGGCCGCCCCTTCATAAGGTCTGTGGGACTTCACCAATGTAGAGAGTGAAGTTTGGCCGTCCAACAACACTAGATCTTCCATTTGACCCAGTGCCTGAGACCACTGACGAGAGAGATACTGTTGAAGAGGACGCATATGAAGTCTGGCATGAGGCACTATGGCAATACAAGATGCCATAATCCTAACAGTTTCATATCAATTCTTACTGTGTATGTTTGGTTCTGTTTTAATGTTGCAATTAATGTTTGAAAAGCTTGTACCCTGTTTTGGTTGGGAAAGGCTAATCCCAATTGTGTATTGAGGATAGCTCCTAGATATGGTTGTGTTTGCAGAGGCTGGAGATGAGATTTGACGTAGTTTATGGTGAATCCTAGAGAATGTAGGAAAGAAATTGTAGTTTGAGAATGTTTTTGACACTGTGAAGAATGAACTGGCTTTGATGAGCCAATTGTCCAGATAAGGGAAAACATGAATTTGTTTTCTTCTAAGATGTGCTGCAACCACTCCAAGGCATTTTGTGAATACCCTGGGAGCAGTTGTGACTCCGAATGGTAATACTTTTAATTGGTAATGTTTTCCTGCTACTACAAATTTTAGGTATTTGCGGTGAGCAGGATGAATGGGAATGGGAAAATAAGCTTCCTTTAGATCTAAGGCTGTCATGAAGTCTCCTGTTTGTAATAGAGGAATAACATCCTGAAGAGTGACCATATGAAAATGTTCTGATAGGTTGTAGTGGTTTAAAGGTCTGAGATCCAATATTGGTCTGAGAGACCCATGTTTTTGGTGGATTAGAAAATACAGGGAGTAAACTCCTGTTCCTTGGTATTACAATGGTACTGGTTCTGTAGCATCTTTTAGAAGAAGGGAATGTACTTCCTCTTTGAGAAGAGTTAGATGGGCTTGTGTCTGTGTGTACCTGGGGGTATATTTGGTGGTGTGGAAATGAGCTCCAGACAATAACCATTTTGGATAAATTTGAAGTACCATTTGATCTGTGGTAATTTGAGTCCATTGGGGGTAAAGAAAGTAATAACCTTTGCCCTACAGGACTGATGTGTTTTAGTACTGTGTCTGTTAAGTCGATGCATAGTGATGGATGAGGAACCTCTAGATGTAGATGGTTTTCCTCTTCCTTTATTATTGTCTCCTCTATATGATCCTATAAAGTAACCTCTGGTGTAATGAGAGGTGGGTTTAGTTTGATTTGTGGCTTGTTCTTGAGATGATGACCTAAATCCTCTGCTAAACCCTGCACAACGAAAATTACTTCTATGTGTGCTGTCTTGTAAAGCTCCCATAGCTCTGGCAGTTTGATTGTCCTTATTTAATTTCTCAAGTGTGGTATCCACTTGTGGACCAAATAAGTGCTCCTTATCAAAGGGCATATTTAAAACTGCCTGCTGTACTTCTTGTTTAAAGCCTGAACATCTGAGCCATGCATAATGTCTTATGATGACACTTGTGTTAATACTACGTGCAGCTGTATCAGCAGCATCAAGTGCACATCAAATGGAGTTTCTGGATACTGTTTGTCCCTCATTTACAATCTCTTCCACTCTTTTACGATGTTCTTCTGGTAGGTATTGTAAAAGTTCTTCCATAGCATCCCAGTGAGCTATGTCTTTTCTGGAAAGTAAAGCCTGATCATTAGAGATCCACCAATGATTGGCTGCTTAAGCTGCCACTCTCTTCCCTGCAGCTTCTAATTTATTACTTTCCTTGTCAGGAGGAGGTGTGTCTCCTGTTGACTGACTATTATCTTTTTTCGTGCAATAGATGCCACAATAGAGTCTGGAGGAATTTGTGCTCTTATATATAGAGGATCAGTGGGTCCAACTTTGAACTTTTTAATCAACTCCAGGAGTGATAACCCTTGCTGTAACAGGCTCTTTAAATATTTCTTCTGCGTGCCTGATCATTAAGGAGCACTGGAAGGAATTGGCTTTCTTTTTGTGTTGTGCCTAGGGTGTCAAATAAAACATCTTCTTCTATTGGATCAGTGCACATATTTACATTGTGATATGCCGCTGCTCTTGCTATAACCTGTTGGTATGATGTGGAATCCTCGGGTGAGGTCTAGATGGGTAAACATCTGGATCATTTGGTGTAATAGGATCCAGATCGTACTCATCCCATGGGCCTTGCTCTTCTAACTTATTCCCTATATCGTGCGACTCACTAGGTGGTGTGAACCCTAAATGAGTGGGAGATGTTGGTGGAGTACATTGTGGAGAAGTAGGTAATGGTGGAGATGTATGAGAAGAAGTCTTTTCTTTGGAGGTACACAGGAATCAAGACTTTCTTCAAAAGTTAATTTCCTCTTTAGATGTGGCAGAGGTGATGTTATAATCCACCCTCTTAATTGCTGAATTCAAAGTCGGCGCTGCCTAGCATCCATAATATCCAAATTGGGTCCACCTGTGATGTAGGGGATGTTATAGACTGTTCAGAGTCACTGAAAGTCTTTCGGTGTTTTTTTGCGGTTCCGGTCTTTGGGGATGGAAAATGTTTGGTGCCGAAATAGCAGCTGCCTGCTGTTTCTTTTTCGGTGCTGAAGTGGTCAGTACCAAAGCACCATATCGTTTTTGTTTTGTCGGTGCTGAAATGGAGGTACTGGAGGTCGATGCCGAAGACTTCTTTGGCTTTTTCCAGTGCTGAGCTGGTATGCAGTGCATCCAAATAAGTTTCTTGGCTCCGACCATGGCTGGAAGGCAGTGGCGGACCGGTGACCTCTTTTGTTTTATCCAATGGGAAAGGGGGCTTTTTACTTACAGTTTGTGCTGCTTGTAATGGTTGGCTCCTGATGTCCGACTGCACATCAGAGTCCGAAACTTGAACAAAGAAGACCCCCTCTTGTTCCACATCTGCTTGCACGTGCTCGTCTCTGAAGATGTCCGGCGTATCTTCTGTCTGTCAAGATGCCATTTCAATTCGACGAGCCCTTCTGTCTCTAAGCGTCTTCTTTGATCGAAAAGAACGGCACCCTTCAAAGGACTGATCATTATGGTCTGGGGAAAGGCACAAATTACACACCTGGTGTTGGTCAGTGTGTGGAAACTTCAAATGGCATTGAGGGCAAAACTGGAATGTAGTACGTTCCATCAAGGCTGCATTGTTCGATACCACGTGGAAGAGGTAGACCCAAGAAGGGCCCGAACAGGCCTTTCTGTTCCGAAAGGCTAGAAAAATAATTGATTCTGAGTGTAGAAAAAGGAACCGAGAGTCAAATATTAAGTAATACGCGTTCGGAAACAATACTGACGATGATACGGAAAGAATCCTGTTTTATACTGTTTGGAGCCGAGAACTTGAAGCAAGAGGGACACACATCCGAACCCGACGGCGGAGACAAACAAACAATCTAATGAAGGACTTGATGCCCATGTGCAGTATTACCGAGAGGAGGAGTTACTCGATCCCGTGACTCGAAAATTTTCTTTTAACAAAAACAAGTTGTACTATTCTGAACCCAACACTACATGGAAAGCTTATGCACAGCATGTGTATCTACAGCTACACATGCCATCGAACATGTATTTTCCTCCCTAGAATTAAAAGCTGCGTACCACCAGGTTGAGCTCAGTAAGGATCTACAGTCTTTAAGTGCTTTTAACAGCCTGTTTTGGGCATTCAGATTTCTTTGCATGCTGTTGGCTTACACTCTGCAGCATCTGTAGTCCAAAAACGTATGTTTAACATGCTTGAGGGCTAAAAAATTTGCTGGCGTACCATGATGACATTCTTATTTTCACTGATACTGAAGAAAATCACATGCAAGTTTTAGGTGAGGTAATGAACAGTTTGCACGATTATGGAATTACAGTCACCATGGAAAAATGCCAATTCTTGGTGACAGAAGTAGAATATTTGGACCATCAGGTTTCAGGAGAGGATATTAAATCTATGACTCATTTAGTGGGATCTTTTTTAGGGCTATGTGAATATTATCCCAGCTTCATAGATAACTTTGTATTACAAACCAAACTTTTAAGAAGATTATTGCAAAATGGTGTTAAGTATTTTGGGGGAATGGAGGAAAGTAGTACCTTTAAAGGTCAGACAAATGTAATCATTAATGCTCCAGAGCTTTATGCCTTCAGAGATGGTGTAAATTCTATAGTGACTGTAGATGCCAGGGGAGTGGGACTTCAGGCTGTTCTCACCAAAATAGTGGATGGGAAAGAAACCCCTATAGCTTTTGACTTTAGATATCTCTCTGAGGCTGAGCGCAATTATAGCACTATAGAGAATGAAGTATTAGCTTGTGTTTTGGCAATGAAACATTTTCCTCTTACTTATGGGGAAAGAAATTTTACTTAGTTACAGATCATAAGCCATAGATTTATCTGTTGCCAGACAAAAGCCCTAAGAAGACATGTCCAAGGCTGATGAGGCTGTTGTTGAAAATGTAGGAGTTACTTTAATATTAAACACATATCTTGAGGGGAAGATTTAATGGAAAATGTATTTTCCACATGTGCTATTGAAACATTTCCTGGAGATCAAACTGAGAATGATTTGGAGTGTGTGGTTGGGCTAGTTGATGGAATTACTGTTACTGAAAGTGCCATAAAGCTCCAAGAATAGAAATATTGCACTGCACATAATGATTGTCAAGTTAAACTGAAGAATGTTATTGTTACGGGATGACCAGAGGAAATTAAAATGTAGAAATTAGATTAAATTGTTCTATAAAGTGAAAGTTGAGTTGACTGTAGAGAGGAAACTAATCTTCAGTGGAAACTTGTTAATTCTACCAGCATGTTTAACGTCACACATAATAAAGGTTTGCTTATCAAGGGCATGCTATGTTGACCAGAAACAAGAAGAGGCTTTGCACGTACTATTAGTGGCCTGGCATGGATACTGAGGTGGAGGCATTCTGCTTACTGCAGAGAGGCAGACAAATTTCCTCTTCCCTGTGGAGTTCCCTAAAGGGCAGTGTGAAGCATGACTGAGAGGACTGGTGGGTTGTGCTGTTCCACATATTCCTGTGCTTGTTTTGAGAGTGAGTATTTTATCTGTGTAGTAAAGGTTCAATTTTGGTCTTCGGTTGGATGGGATATCAGGGAAGGGTGGGAGTTTCCTCAGACGCAGGGTCGGTCTTTCTAGCTACTTTCATGCATGCGGGGATTGTGCCACTGGTGAATGAAGCATAAAGAATGTCTGTGCTTTTTGACCCAATTTTGGGATAGGGCTGATGAAAAAGGTAGTTAGCCACAGTTTTGATGGCATACCGGAGGACTTGATTAGGTTAGCTAGTTTACTCATCTCTTCCAATGTCATGGTTTTGATGAACAATAGTGGTGAGGTTTAGGCAGAAGGAATGGACAAAGGTTGTTCAGGCTATGTGCGCGCAAACATTTCACATTACAATAAAGGTTAGCAGATATTCGCAACTCAGGTAGAAGACATTTCAGACTTTATGTGGAGCAGTTACCTGGTGGAAAATGGTCAAGATAACCTAAAGTGATTGTTTTCTTACAAATGACTCCAAGTGAATTAATCATTTATGCCAAATATAACTTTTCAGTCTTGCCTGGCACTGCACATCCATTGTATGCGCTCTTGCTTACAATAAAGAGCTTTGAGCCCACCCATAGTTTATTATTCACTGGCTTCACTGTCACTCTTCTTTGCTGCATCCTAATAAGCCTGAATGTCTCGTTTCCTTCTGTGGAACATGGACCAAGCACAGATTGATTCAGCCTAATTATTGTGAGTCCGCTGGTTACACTGTGATTTAGATCTGCGTTACCTGGCACTTCCTTTTTATAACAGTTCTCGTTCTGTTTTCTCCATTCGTTCTGTTTTCAGATGCATTTTTGGACTCTGTTTATCTCGTGCTCTTTTACATTTTACGTGGCATAATGTATAAATTCCAGACTAACACATTTACACCTTTTATGATGCTTACCACCGCACACATATTTTAGTTGGCTTTCAGACATTCATCCCTTTATGCCTCATAACTCTGTGTTGATATTCATTTTGGTTCCCTGTTTAAGTTTCTTACACCCACAACTGCACTATTCTACCCTAGTCCATTCTACACCATTCCATTCCACACTGTGCCACTCTTCTTTATGCCATGCCACCATTGGCCATGTGGAACAGCAGTCACGGCAAGACCAATTGGCTTTGCCAGTGCTTGATTTTAATTATTGAGTCTGCACTTAACCAAGTATCTAGCTCTATTGAACAAGGTATTTCCACAGCGGGGTGTGCTTTGGTATCCACCTGAAGTAGTGCGCTACGAGAATAGCCAGCTTACAAAACCACAAACATCATAACATATTAGACTCAAACTTACCCAACAACACACCCTGCGAACTCAATCAGGATGTGCCATGCCATCCATCCAAAGTAGTGTACTCACCCCACGCAAATAAACTATATAGCAGTCGAAAACCACCACTGCACAAACTTATCCAAGAACATACACTGTCACTGCACTTAGGTTAGGGCGTCATACTAACTTTTTTCCCTCATAAGGTGTGTCCTGCGGTGAAGAGTACAAGTATTTGTATACAAATCCAGATGCGTCACACTCATTGTCTATTCAATTTTCAGGCTTCCCCTTTCAAGTTGGCGCAATGCCACTAGTTGGTAAGTTTAGGACAATGGTGGTCTACAACCTCGGCGGTCTTTTTACAAGACCGCTGAGGGACCGCCGTGCTGAAGACCGCCAGTGCAGGCGGTTTTCCGATTGGCGCATTATGACCGCTGGCAGCCCTCCGTCCTTTTCCTGACGGAGAGCCGCCAGCAGCCTTACTGGGGGACGGCGGGGAAGTGGAGGTAGCTCCACCTCCACCGCCACATCAACAGAACACCGCCCACCAAATCACGTCCTGTGATTCGGCGTGGCGGTGTTCTGTTGAATTGCTGGCGGCGGAGCTGCCTCCATGGATCCCGTCCCCTCCCGGAGGATCAACGGACCAGGTAAGTTGATCGTCCGTTAGGGGAGTGGGGTGGAGGGGTGTTGTGTGATGTGTGGGTGCATGGGGGTGTGCGTGTGGGTATGTAGAGGGGGTGTGTGAGTGCGTGTATGCATGCGGGTGTGTTGTGTGTTTGAGTGCGTGTCTGTCTGTATGTATGTCTGTATTGGTGTGTGCATGTATGTCTGAATGTGGGTGTGTGCGTATGACTGTGTGTGGCTGTTGGCATGTATGTTGGTGTGTGTGCGGGTATGTGCGTTGGTGGTGCCTGCGTGCTCGGGGTGGGGGTGGGGGAGACCCCTATCAGTGCCAGGGAAGGAATTCCCTGGCACCGATAGTGCTCACCGCCATGGATTTCATGGCGGTTCCTAACCCCATGAAATCCATGGAGGTCAGCTGGGTCATGATACCACCGGCGGTATTGTGACGACCGCCGAGCTGGAGACCCTGGTCTCCAGCCCAGCGGTCCGATCGGAGAAGTAGCGGATGACCATGGCGGTAACCGCCATGGTCATAATTCCAAACATTTCACCGCCAGCCTGTTGGCGGTAAGACTGCCGTTTCTCCGCCAACCGCCAGGGTTATAATGAGGGCCTATGTAACATCAAGGGTACGATTATGTCAAATGTCCTTGCAACATTGAGTTAAAGACCCTCTAGAAGGCTATTCAATATATTCCATTAGTTTTAGGAACAAGTACAACTTCTTGACTGGCACTGGAGGGGAAGAGCCGAAGGGGCCAATTCGATGTCAACAATCACAATAAAATCAAAATAAATAGAGCACCCCTCCATTCTGATTACCGTAAACTACAGTAGTGAAGCTTCCCAGCACAAGCTGCACAGTGTGTACTCCCGACTGCTGTGTGCCACCAATTTTCTGCTGGAACCCAGAGTCATCCCACACCTCCCCATGCGCCCCTAATTACCCGCCAGCTCCATATAGAGAGCTACAGCTGCCACAGTGAGCTACATGTAATGAGCGTTAGAAGAGGGAATAAAAGAGCTAAAGTTCATAAAAAATAAAAAAAATTGAAAGCAATTTGAGTTGCACACTAATAAAAATGGAGAGGCGTCTGCGTTGTATGATTGTTCCGAGTCAGTAAGCTTCCCAGCTGAAGAGAAGCAAGCAAGATGAAGAGACTCGGTCCAGTTGGCTGCAATTTTTTTCTTCTATTTTGACGAGATGGGCTGTGAGGAGTTTTGATGCAAAATACCCAGCTTCTTACTAGCAAAGACAGTCCAAATCATTAACTAATGCAGCACTGCAGGGATGTATAAACAGCAGAACGGAGCAAGAATTTGTGTATTTTATGGACCTCTCATCTAAAGCCTTTTCACATCATATCCATGAAGATGTATAACATAACTGTGTTGTGGTCCAATCGTGGTACTTTATCAACTTTCCCACTAAATGACACAACCGTATTTTTGCTCTCGTGAGAAGTTAACTTCTAGTTTTTATCTTATTCTGTGAGGCATTGCAGTGTAATTCACCTAGTTTCAAGACCCCTTTATTCGAAAGCAGGTTATATTACTTAAACTAGGGCCACTGTAAAAGATAAATAACTAAATTAAAAAGAAAAAAAACATTTCTGTTTGGTAACACAATGGGGGTAGCAGACAGTGGTCCACTTCCTCCAAGATCACCCAATGCAACTCCCAACGGGAGAAGTGTTCAGAGGGAAGAGCTTTCACTATGCAATTCCTATCTCAAACCATCAATCCACACTATTCCAAATCGAAATTAGAAGAGGATGCCCATTTTACGCCCCTTCCTGTGTTTCGGAATGGGTCAGTAAACCCATCCAGCAAATTAGAAATGCTTTACTGACTCACAAAATGGGTTTAGGACATAGCAAAAAGCCATTTTGCAGTTGGAATACCAGAGAATTTGCAAATCTCAAGAGTTTGCAGACACAAATTAGCACTTGTACATCTGGTCCCTGGTTACGCAGTGCTCAGCTATCAAAGGATACGAATGTCAAGCTGCATACTGAAGGTGCACTGTGGAACAATAGCATAGACCTTACTATTTCTGCCCTTGTCAATACATTTACTTGTACTAGTTGGATGTACCAAGTAAAGAAACATTCATATATTCTGGTAGCATACGAGACGAATGCGATAGAGTTCTACCTACTTACTAGTCCCCACTATTCCTCTATATTACTATTTGCTCTTGAATGGCACTACTAGTTATAGATTACATCATTTCTTTGCAAATTTACATGCATGTGCTAGAAATGCTATTCGTTTTTTTAACTGGACGCGAGTTATAAACCTTAAAAGGAAGCAGAACTAAAATTAGTGTGAGAATAAATGTGTGTAAGCAAATGTTACTAAGAGAAAATTAGACTCCTTGTGTCATTCAATCTAGACGTGGATTCAATTCAAACCAGTCAGTCCACAAAAGGAGGACTGCCACATCATATGATCCTACGTTTATTCTACACCTTAGTCCTTTTTTGCTAGGGAGCTTTACCTTTCTGGCAAGTGATCGCTTTCCAATAATTGTTTGATCACAAAGCCCCCAATTCAAGTCCATAAAAGATGGGAGTCAATGCTAAAATGTATGGTAGTAGAATAAAAGTACACATGCCACATGTGCAGTTGCGTGCAGCTATATTTCAGTCATGTACCACTGTGGTAGCCACAGTAACTTTTGTACGTTAAGTTAGCTTTAGTTTTTTAGTGCTTTTGTCAAGTGCACAATGGTGTAGGTTTGTATGCTGCCTTCTGGGCAATCAGTTTCCATCACATGGGTGACCACATAGGTGCTGGCAGTCATGCCTCAGTATGTGGTAAAGTATCTTTGTTTGGAGTTCAAGTATGTGCTGTGGACAAGGTATTTTATGGTATGGTGTGTTTTAATCTTGGGTACAATGTTTTCGCCCTTGTTTTTAATAGTTATGGTACTAGGAGTGTGAGTCTTACTGTGTCCTCTAATTGCTACTGTCTTTATATAGAAGATAACTGTGTCCCATTCTGTATTATTTCAGTGACTCTAATGTAATGTAAGGTGGATTTGTAGAGCGCTGCTTATCAACCATGAGAGTATCCAGGCGCTGAACTGTCTCTGGGTCATGGAGAAAGTTATTTTATAATCTGTATAAAGTGAGTGTTTTGGTTGAAGCAGTTGTCGAGTGGGCTGCAAAGCGGTATTAAGTGGGCTGTGCCCCTAGTTCTAAAGACAGACACATTAGAAACTCAACAAAGCAAAATATGTCTCCTATGGCAAATGGTTCTATTCATAGACAAGCACTAGCAAAGCCAATAGGTCTTGTATACGTGAGATCTATTGGCTTTGCCAATGTTTTTTTGCCATGGTGCAAGTGGCTGAAAGTAAAGATAATAATCTTCATGACACAGCCAGCATTGACTGAGTTATAGCATTTTTACTTGCAGATATGCTGCACTGAAGCCAGGGCTGCTGTATAATCTATACTACAATGTCCTTGTTGATCTGTAGTCTGGGGGCCGCAAGCGCACTCCTGACCTTTGCACGCGGTCCACTCTAAATGGGTAAGCATTTATTTACAAGTTCATCTACGTGAAAGAAAGCAAGTAACTAGGGTGTCCTGCACAGTTAACTTTTGGGCCACCTTCATTTTTAAAGACATTCTGCAACAAACGTGTACAATATGAAAAAAGTCTCTTAAAAATTTCCAAAAATGTATTTTATCCACATGCAGAACCTTTTCATCTTAGTAGTAGTACATCACACTAAATCATTGCAAGCATTTTTAAAGCAGTAGTTTTCAAACATAAATTTTGAAACGTCAGCTTCCACTCACCCTCACAATATAAATAGTGAACTAAGAGGCAAGTCAGTTACGTGCATCCTTTTGATGGCCTGGGTTGCTGTCCAACATGGACAACATTTTAGTAAAATCAAATGTTGGAGAGGTTTCTGTACAGTGCACATCCTGAAGGTATGTATTTCAAGATCGTATTATATGTAATAATAGAGAACAAACATTCCCAAAGCCAATAAGTTTTGTTTATGTGGGATCTAACGGCGAAGCCAAAGATTGGTTGATATATATATATATATATATATATATATATATATATATATGTCACTTAAAAAAACCAAAGGTTGCAGGGACGTTATGTTAGGCTCACATTTTAAATGAACAAAACCATAGAAATTCACCTATTAGAGTGACTATAACTCATGCCCTAAGGTAACTAACTCGCGCCCCAGCCATGCACAGTATTTTCATAAAAAATATTACTACAATATTTTCATTGATATTATCAATTATGTTATCAAAGGTGTCATGAGTGCCGTACTTTTTGGGGTAATTAGTGCATGACAGGGGTCAGAGTTATAGTTACCTTAGGGCATGAGTTATAGTTACTTGCGATAATTCTAACTATTACAGGTGAATTTTTATGGTTTTGTATGTTTAAAATGTCAGCCTAACTATACCGTCCCTGTAACCTTTCTTTTTTTAAGTGAATTTCTATGTTTTTTAAAATTCTATTTCCTAACTAGAACGTCCCTGTAGCCTTTGATTTTTATAGTGAATTTCTAGGTTTTAAAAAAAAAAATTATGTAAAGTAATTTTTGTTACTATACGTTAATCCAACCACCGGCAAATTGTCCACAGGCCGTACACAGCAGGAGATGGCCGCAGGACCTGGCCTGCGGCCAGACACTGCAGGCAACTCCCCTAACCACCCAACCCCATGCTACGCACGACCTTTGGCTGTGCGCAGCAGCACTTGGCTACGGCCTGTCTCTCTGGGTGTGAAAATAGGTATGACGGTGTATCTGGCTGTGAGAGTGGCTGAGAGAGTGGCTGTCACGCACCCACTCACATTAAGGATAATTAAAGGATTTACATCACTGTTCACCGAATTGCGCGTTATCGTTAACCAGCAAATGAAAAGCAAGAAAACGTGAGTAACAAACCACAAAGCCACTGGCAAGCAGAATGCACTCCCAGGTCAACTTTATGAAACTGTCCAAGATGTCTTTCGCATACCTAGGCAGCTTATCTGTCTGGTAGGCTGCGACCTAAAATCCATCAACAGATGGGAAATACTTAAGGAATCATTACATTTTTTAACATGTAACCTAAAAGATAAAAACAACATTTACAAACTACAAGGTGTGGGAGGGAGGGAGGAGGAGGGGGGAGAGTGAGTGTGTGTGGGGATAGGGGGAAAATTAGGAAAATATTTAAAAATGATCCCCAAATTAACGGGAAACAATACCCTCAAAAAATAGATCAATAACATAAAATTGCCAAGAATAATTCAATTACCCTCTTACACCTTGCTGCTTTTAATATTTATTTCTGTTGTTTGGGTTGCTTGTTAATAACTCTATAAGTGTTTTGATAGTTGTTACAAATTCAATGAGGTAAACTGTTATTTCTCATCTCACATTTCTCTAAAAATTGAACAATTTTACATACTGGACATTTATTTGCTTATTGAGTATCTTGGCAACTATGCCCTATGGGGTATTTAAAGAATTCACTTAAGAAAATAAACTATTTGTAACCTAATCCAAGAGTAACTGGAATAAGCCCTAAATTACAACAAGCCACTCCTTTCCTCTATTTACTAACTGGGATCTTCAACTTTTAAAATTATTCTCCTCCAAGAAGTGGCCTGGGGCAAATATAAGAAAACCCTGGCAGACTCCATCTATGATGATTCCACCAACCATGCGTGCAGCTTCTCCAAGGCTGGCTCTGGACAACAGATAGTCAAGAAGTAGTGGGGGGGCACTGCTTACCACTTAGTAATGGATATGTGTGGGGGAGCAATGCTCCTAACCCGATTGCACTGAGTTTCTTTCAGGGAAGTAAAGGTGGTCATTGCAGAGTGTCTACCCTGTATGGGCTTGGATGGCGCACCGAGAACTCATCTTAACTAGGCAATGGTGATGCAATGTTGCTGAAGCTAGGACCTTAATACAAGGATCTCAGAACTTATTTTGCCAAGATGAATTGTTTTCTATGGATCTGTACTGTAGGACACTGGGTATACAGAGGAGCATTTCAGAAAGTCAAGTTGTTCACGGAAACGAACTCAACTATTTTTTAACTAGGCTAAGATTGGGAGTCGTCGTATTTACCTAGGTCATGCTATCTGTATTGTTATAGCAAGATAATTACCCAGGAGGGTATCCTTGTGCTTGTAGCAGGGGTGTGGGGACAGCCTAGTGGGCTTACTTGAAAGGCCAGGGCTCTGATGTGTTTGTAAGGTCGTTCCAGGCTTTAGGGACCAAGTACGAGGAGACACAAGCCCCCGTCCTGCTTTTGTATATGCTTTTGTGTATCTGTGTGCTAGTGAGAGTCCGGCAGAGTGGAGGTGTCTGGAAGGTTGGCAGAAATGAAGGTGGCTGTAGGGCTGGAGTTGTGCAGTGCTTTGTAGGTGTGGATAAGGAGTCCGAAGTGTGCACGCTTGTGTATCAGGGGCCAGTATAGGGCTATTCGGAACAGTAAAGATGCTTCGCCTAGACTATGTTGCTCATGCTACGTATGTCAACGTGTAAAGTATTAAGAGGTCTATTATGTACATATGACTTGCTAAGGAGAAGGACAGTGGTGTATTAAAATTGATGATTATTGTACAGGAGCCCAGAGGAAACTGTAACTAGTGTTGCACAAAGGGAGCACAGTACCAGAGCCTAAAGTAGTTGTTCAAGCATAAGGAAAAGTGCTTATGAACATGTATTTGAAGTCCTCATTATTGTTTGTTTAATTTTCAGGAACCACAACAAAGTACAGACATAATGCCAGGTTATATACACTCACTATTACAAGATATCTATTTACATTCTAAGTATCCACTGCTTCCTGCAGGAATTCTTGATCAACCAAAGTGATGATTCGCAGAGATGGAATCCAGCATTTCTATTGTTTCTCTTGTCTTATTCCCTTTTCTCATTTCTAACAGTGGCCCTCATACTGCTGTCAATGTGGTCATTGGTGGCGGGGATGAAAGATGGAATAGGGCATCACACTCACTAGATTCAGAACAAGAGGAAAGTGTATCCGGACACAGAGACCTATACCAACATTATAAGGAAATCTTTATTGTGAATTTATGGCCTTTCTTTACTTCAGTGATTCAGCTCAGGGACTGTTCTTGGGCTCGACATTCAGATGTATGTGAACACCAGTATGACTGTAGTGTACTGTAATGACGTTCACCTCAGAATGTATGCACTCATTGGTTGACTGCACAGTCAAAGGGTGAAATGAGAAAAGTTATTTTTTTCTGCCGAGATGATGGTCATGTACTAAGTACACATGCACAGAAACGCCTTGCATAATTAAAAGTGGCTACTCGTAACTTCTTTTTTTAATTACAGGAAATTCATTTACTACTTTGGTGATTTTGCTCAGCACCAGAAAAGTACCCCCACAGTAAGAGACTGAGAAAATTAGAGAAACCTTCTGCATGAATATATTTGAATTTCTGCAAACATGTTCAGATCTGCTGGAGAAACATAAAAAACCTGAGAAAATCCATTTTGTAGATCAATGCCAAAAAATGAACAAGCATTTGCAATGCGATAGGTCTCACATTTGCTTGAGTTAGAGCTATTGGCATTGTAAATTCATAACTGGACTGCCACATACATTGGTCAACCTTGCCTCATAATTTCGTATTTTCCTGCCATATAATTGCAGTGGCCCTGCATATAACTAAAGCATTTCCATTTACCTTCTTCCTCCATAGCCAGGGAAACTAGAAAAGATTATTCTGCCACTATAGCTTTTTTTTTTTTTTTGTAAATATGAATTTCTTGCATGTGGCGCATCATCCATAATACTATTTCTAGCTCAAATAGATCAAAATCTATCGAAATTTGGGTGCATGGGCATGCAATGCTACACCAGCCACTTTGCAAGAGTTAACCTTTCACCTCTCTGCTTCTGATGGCTGTATTCAGCTATGTTCAGAGGTTACAAAGTATTTCAGATGGTTTAAAAATCCTCACATGATGGGATGGAGTCAAAGATGATCTCTTCTTTCTCATGAAAATATTCTGTTTTACTAGTCTCAGAAATCCATGCTTACATCACATTGTTCCTAAAGTAGCATTTTTGTAGTAGAAAACTCAAGACTTTAGAAGATTTCCAAACATGTCCCATCTCTTTTTAAAATTCAGTATCTTCAGTCCTAAAGGGCTACTTCCTAACATAAAGAGTGGGTTTATGTCACAATATTTTGGTGGAAATATCGACCTATGTCACATTACCTTTATCGATAATGACTATACAATCAAGTTAAGTTTATATAGGAAAGTACAGCTCTGCTATTCCTAACATCACATCTCCATCTCTTCACAATAATGTGGTAGATGATACTGCGATGCAATCATGATTGTAGGTCAATATTTCATATTAAAATATCACAACAGCAAGATAACAGTACCACATAATTAACTGTAGAGCTTATCTTTAATTGTATGGTATGTCATATAATTTTTTTTCCTTGCTGCGCCATGCGCTTTTCAATACTTGATAATTAAGTGTACCTGCTACATTAATTGGTCATCTGTTGCCACATAATTCCAGTGCCACTTACTATAACGCAAAATTAATTTAGTTACTAAGGGGGACTTTATGAACTGTACATTTTCTATCTAAATTCTGAGGCGCCTAAAGAATACTTCCCATGGTGTGACTCCTCCACCCAGCAAATCCGGAGCCCCCTTTCTAAACACACTTTCTTTCCATCATTTCTCTTACACGTTGTTCAAAGGAGCCCAAAACCTGCTTGCTTGAGAGCTACCTCAGCAAAGGCCCAGTAATTCTGCCAAGATCGGAAATCACATGAGCCACTGGAAACCCCATCTCGTGTTCTGTTTTCATCAAGCTCAAAGCAAAACCAAGAAGAAAACTTCCGGGTGTTGGTGAAAAAACATGCACGAATCAGAGCAAGAACACAGATTACAATTGTTATTACACCATTCACATTAAAAGGTTTCATGTACTATATACCTCACTTTCAGCAAGCATCTTAGGACTCCCTTTATTCGCTAGTTCATGAACTGATATCTTACACACAAACTGGTCACGGTTCCTGTTTCACTGGTGATTAGCTGATTTTTGGACTTTTCCTACTTTATGTGAAGCGCCCTTTTAACTGTCAATCCAGATGAGCTGTATACCTAAGCGAAAATAAATAAAAACAAGCCAGATGCAAAATCCGCATGATTTCCCCACCCACACAAGAAATAAAAAAAAAAAAGCATGGACGTTATTTTAAGAGGGATGAGTGCCGGTAACACATCGTGTTTTTTTTTTTTTTTTTTTTTTTTTTTTTAGACTTTGGAGGGTTAGCAAACCAGGCAGAAGAAAGGAAAGAAACCGGTTTCAAATTCTAACTTAATTCCGGTGCTCTGGGTTATAGTAGTCCCACCATGTTCATCAGACGCAAGGAGGACAAGGAGCTGCTGCTCAGTGTTGCCAGATTTTACAAGCCTTCTATAGCCCAAAGCTGTTGAACAACCAGCCCAAAGTAAGCCCAAATGAACCATTCCCAGCCCAAAAATTAGCCCAAACTTTTAACACCGAACTAATGCAATCGTAGGCTGAAGCAAACATTTTAAAGCATAAATCTAATTTCTATTGTAAGCAAATATGTGAATATGTTTCAGGCAGACAATTGACTCTTTGGATTTGTCATGATTTGAAATGGGGAATGAGCCAAAGGATGGCAACTCCCTCGTATTCAAGGTTAAGTAAGAGGTATGCTCTAGCTTTCAAACTGGTTTTACAATAAACAACAATTCACTGATAACAGCAAAAGGTTATACATCTTAAAGGACTACCCCTCATACTTACTCAACTTTTCATGCCGAACTCAAGTTTGTGGAAAGCAGACCCAATGCGGTTTTCCCTTTGCATTTAACAGTTCAAGTCCTGTTAATCGCAATATGTCAGCCCCAACATGCAAAGATAACATTTGCTACATTAGCTCAGTCATTAACCTATGATAATCAACACCCCCCAAATGGATTCAAAGCACAACCTTTGTTCTTTTCACTGCCTTTCAGATGCACACGGTAGATAAAGGTGAAATGCAAGTAGCCATCTAGCATTCCCAGTGTGTATCTGCAGTCTGCTCTACTACTGTTCTACTTTCTGGACTTTTCATTAAATGGGCAGCAGACCAACATTTCACTCATTTCCTGCCTCCTTCGGACGTACTCAGGCACTACCCCTACACTTGTTTTAGAGGGCTACCTCTACCCTGGACAGTGGAGGTCAACAGGGCCCTGCAGAAACATACATCCTTGTGTGAGGTGAAAAAGGCTGTTTGTGTGAGGCGATAAACACCCTTCTGCAAATTGCTACCAGAGGCCAGAACACAGTAACCCAAACTCCATGAACTTGAACTTAAATTATTGGTAAAGGCTAGTGTTTCGTGTCAAATGCAAGCAATGGCTACACTGAGCAGAGCATGACTACAAGTGATGTCAATAATTTAGGCACTAAGATCACGAACAGAACCATGCAGTGAGGCTGTGCACTGACCATGTACCCTCATTTCGCTTAGCTCAGCCAATGAGACCACATTTGTGCTTGCACTGCCTGCAACTGGAGTGAAATAAATGAATAAATCAGCTGAGCACACAGCTCAAAGTGCATTAAAAAAAAGTATGGGAACAGTGATGCTGCATGCAATGGGCCAGGGTTAAACGTGTGGCAAAAAAATATATATATATATTCTGTTTCAGGCAGCCACATACATAACTCATGCCTTAAAATAAAAAAAGTTAAGCTAATCACTGTACATTATGAAACCTTTATTAGTTAATGCACTGAAAGGTCTGTGTGTAACCAAAAAGCCACAGAATTAAATCTTCACTGCTGCAATGGAGAATTGTGTATTGTGCAAATGTAAGTCATTAGGTTAAACTTGCATTACTGGCAGTAGAAGACAGACTGCTACCAAAAGTGCAAAAAAGTTTCAGATAAAATGGTTTAAGTAATACCCAAACTGAATGATTTATTTTTATTTAAATGCCCTGCAAAGCACACACTGCACAACTCAGCTGGTAACCCCTTTGCATTACCAGACGAACACAATAACTCTTTGTCATCACCAATCTTCATGTGATTCCACCCAGTGCTTAATTTGTGCTTGTTGTTTCCGGTGCAGAGTACTGGCACTTATTTTTGAGGGACAGCACTCTTTGTTCCTGCCTCAAGCATTTACTGCAAGCAAAAGACACATATGGGAAAGACGGAGGAATGCAAAAATGAAAAAGAGCGCCAGAAAGGGAGAGAGCAGAAAGCTGCAGGAGTGAGGTGAAATGGCTTAAAATGGACTAAAGAGGCCCAACATGGCTTTAGGATTACGCTGCCCTAGTATTCTGTGTTTGCAAATTTAATTGCAGCAGCTGCGTGTTTAAGAGGAGAGCTGTGGACACCGGCACGTTTTTATTGACAAATTAAGCACTGGCTCTGCCACTCATTCTTATTCAATCCTGCCATGCTTTAGATCCTTTGCACTCTCAATCCACAATTAGTCCCTGAATATAAAAAATAAGGAATACATCTACTCACAACAAGTCACAAAGGTACAAATTGAAGGACACTTACCTTGTCTTACGCAGCTGCGCACCAACCGGCCGCACGTCAGTGTAGGTAGGGGACGTAGGTAGCACCTACACAACAGGAAGGGGCCAGGGGGGGTGTCTCCCCTCTACCGGGCCCCAATCACTCACTCTGGAGCTGGGCGCTGGCTTTAATTTGGGGTCCAAGGCTGAAGCGCACAACAAAAGAGACTTTTCCAGGGGGGGGTGGGGGGGCACCACACCTGTGCATGCTGAGGGCTGAGGCTCACGGCAGGGCCCAAAAAGAAAAGAGCCACACACCAGAGTACACCACCACGTGCTCAGCGCAGCCAGTGAGTCAACAGTGTGCCACACATTGGCTCTCCACGTGGCGCCCACCCACGCAGGCATTTTAAATAATGCCGCGGGGGCAGGCCAATACTTCTTCCCAGGGCCATCAATTGGTAGCGCTTTCGCGCGCTACTAGATTGATGGCCCTCTGCCCCCATCAGCTAATGTGTGGGGCGCGCTGCGCCCTGCCGGCTGCTGTGTGCCGGGCGGCGTGTGCGCCGCCGCGCAGTGTCGCACCAGGGGGCCGTCAATTGGTAGCGCTTTCGTGCGCTACTAGATTGACGGCCCTCTGCCCCACTGAGAGCTCCATCGAGCTCTCAGTGGGGCAGAAGGCCGTCAATCTAGTAGCGCGAAAGCGCTACCAATTGACAGCCCCCTGAGACACTGCGCGGCGCACACGCTGCTTCCTGCTGCTGTGTGCGCCGAGAGTCCGAACTCGCTTTCTCACGGGGCGGGGCCTGGCCGGGGCAGTATCTCCGGCGGCGCCGCCCCGCGATTTTTCCGCACACAGGGGCTAAAATAGCCCAACAATCAGGGTCCCCGCAATTGGGTTTTTTCCCCGCACAAATGGGAAAAATATTGCCCATTTGTGCGGGAAACCGCCCAATCTGGCAACACTGCTGCTGCTGCCAGTGTTGCCAGATTTTAAAAGCCTTCTATAGCCCAAAGCTGTTGAACGACCAGCCCAAAGTAAGCCCAAATGAACCGGTCCCAGCCCAAAAAGTAGCCCAAACTTTTAACACTGAACTAATGCAATTGTAGGCTGAAGCAAACATCTTAAAGCATAAATCAAATTTCTATTGTAAGCAAATATGTGAAACTCACAGTGCCTAGATTATTCATTGCATTACACACGCCGGGGCAAGTGATTTGTTTCAGGGCAGACAATTGACTCTTTGGATTTGTCATGTTTTGAAATGGGGAATGGGCCAAAGGATGGCAACTCCCACGTATTCAAGGTTAAATAGGAGGTATGCTCTAGCTTTCAAACTGGTTTTATAATAAAGCAACAACTCACTGATAACAGCAAAAAGGTATACATCTTAATGGACTACCCCTCATACTTACTCAACTTTTCATGCCGAACTCAAGTTTGTGGAAAGCAGACCCAATCCTGTTTTCCCTTTGCATTTTACAGTTCAAGTCCTGTTAATCCCAATATGTCAGCCCCAACATGCAGAGATAACATTTGCTGCATTAGCTCCGTCATTAACCTATGATAATCAACACCCCCCCAAATGGATTCAAAGCACAACCTTTGTTATTTTCACTGCCTTTCAGATGCACACGGTAGATAAAGGTGAAATTAAAGTAGCCATCTAGCATTCCCAGTGTGTATCTGCAGTCTGCTCTACTACTGTTCTACTTTCTGGACTTTTCATTAAATGGCCAGCAGACCAACATTTCACTCATTTCCTGCCTCCTTCAGACGTACTCAGGCACTACCCCTACACACTTGTTTTAGCGGGCTACCTCTACCCTGGACAGTGGAGGTCAACAGGGCCCTGCAGAAAAATACATCCTTATGTGGGGTGAAAAAGGCTGTTTGTGTGAGGCGATGGACACCCTTCTGCAAATTGTTACCAGAGGCCAGAACACAGTGACCCAAACTCCGTGAACTTGAACTTAAATTATTGGTAAAGGCTAGTGTTTTGTGTCAAATGCAAGCAATGGCTACGCTGAGCAGAGCATGACTACAAGTGATGTCAATAATTTAGGCACCAAGATCACAAACAGAACCATACAGTGAGGCTGTGCACTGACCATGTACCCTCATTTTGCTTAGCTCAGCCAATGAGACCACATTTGTGCTTGCACTGCCTGCAACTGGAGTGAAATAAATGAATAAATCAGCTGAGCACACAGCTCAAAGTGCATTAAAAAAAGTATGGGAACAGTGATGCTGCATGCAATGGGGCAGGGTTAAACGTGTGGCTAAAAAAATATATATATATATATTCTCTTTCAGGCAGCCACATACATAACTCATGCCTTAAAATAAAAAAAGTTAAGTTAATCACTGTATATTATGAAACCTTTATTAGTTAATGCACTGAAAGGTCTGTGTGTAACCAAAAAGCCACAGAATTAAAACTTCACTGCTGCAATGGAGAATTGTGTGTTGTGCAAATGTAAGTCATTAGGTTAAACTTGCATTACTGGCAGTATAAGACAGACTGCTACCAAACGTGCAAAAAGGTTTTAGATAAAATGGTTTAAGTAATACGCAAACTGAATGATTTATTTTTATTTAAATGCCCTGCAAAGCACACACTACACAACTCAGCTGGTAACCCCCTTGCATTACGAGACAAACACAATAACTCTTTGTCATCACCAACCTTCATGTGATTCCACCCAGTGCTTAATTTGTGCTTGTTGTTTCCGGTGCAGAGCACTGGCACTTATTTTTGAGGGACGGCACTCTTTTTTCCTGCCTCAAGCATTTACTACAAGCAAAAGACACATATGGGAAAGACGGAGGAATGCAAAAATGAAAAAGAGCGCCAGAAAGGGAGAGAGCAGAAAGCTGCAGGAGTGAGGTGAAATGGCCTAAATGGACTAAAGAGGCCCAACATGGCTTTAGGATTACGCTGCCCTAGTATTCCGTGTTTGCACATTTAATTGCAGCAGCTGCGTGTTTAAGAGGAGAGCTGTGGACACCGGCACGTTTTTATTTACAAATTAAGCACTGGCTGTGCCACTCATTCTTATTCAATCCTGCCATGCTTTAGATCCTATGCACTCTCAATCCACAATTAGTCCCTGAATATTAAAAATAAGGAATACATCTACTCACAGCAAGTCACAAAGGTACAAATTGAAGGACACTTACCTTGTCTTACGCAGCTGCGCACCAACCGGCCGCATGTCAGTGTAGGTAGGGGACGTAGGTAGCACCTACACAACAGGAAGGGGCGGGGGGGGGGTGTCTCCCCTCTACTTGGCCCCAATCACGCACTCTGGGACTGGGCGCTGGCTTTAATTTGGGGTCCAAGGCTGAAGCGCACAACAAAAGAGACTTTTCAGAGGGGGGGGGCACACCACACCTGTGCAGGCTGAGGGCTGAGGCTCACGGCAGGGCCCAAAAAGAGAAAAGCCACACACCAGATGACACCACCACGTGCGCAGCGCAGCCAGTGAGTAAACAGTGTGCCACACACTGACTGACTCGCTCGCTCCTCGCTCACCACGTGGCGCCCACTCACGCAGGCATTTTAAATAATGACGCGGGGGTAGGCCAATACTTCTTGGCAGGGCCATCAATTGGTAGCGCTTTCGCGCGCTACTAGATTGATGGCCCTCTGTGCCCCCATCAGCTAAACACCGTGGGGCGCGCTGCGCGGCTGGCGGCTGCTGTGTCCCGTGCGCGCCGCGCAGTGTCGCACCAGGGGGCCGTCAATTGGTAGCGCTTTCGCACGCTACTTGATTGACGGCCCTCTGCCCCACTGAGAGCTCCGTGATGTACGGCCGCGCTCTCAGTGGGGCAGAAGGGGGTAGGGAGACCTGTTGGAGGACTTGCCCGAGGAAGTGTGGCTGGTCTGAAACACACACCCACAGAGTAAGATGAGCAGGCAAACATTGAACAAAAAGTTCCCTACAAAAGAGATAAACAGGACAAAGTGTAATTATACAGTAGTTGGTACCGGCTCTGAAAGAAAAAAAGGAGGGACAAAGAGGCAGAACAGACCACTAGCAAGCAAGCATTTTTAAAGGACGCTGCTACCAACAAATGAAATCGCTCTAAGCCCACAGTATAAGTATACTTAAAAGTATACAAGAGGTCAAACGATTACGCTTGACCTAAAAAGGTCATCAAACTGAGCTCACATATTTTAAATATACCTGAATGCTTACAAATTAGGGAAGGACTCGCTCACCCTTGTACATACTTCTTTAGTTTAGTTGTGAGTTCTTATGTGAGAGTCTCTTTTTTCCTCTTACTCTTCCTTTTACTCTCTGTGTTTTGCTGCCCTGACGGTAAGATATGTTCTCCCTTACCTACCTTTAATCACAATGCCTTTACACGTTTCACACTGCACCTGTGCTTGCTGCATTGCTTTACTGAGGAAAGACACATTTCATTTGGGTAACTCAGTCACTCAGGAGCCACAGCTTCTCTTACAAGGATCACTATGTAGACATCCACTGCGCAACCTGACCTATTTGCTATTATGTTATGATTGCTATTTTTGTAAGCACATTAATAAGTGTAGGCAGTGTTGGTACCTATGATGATAGCTGCCACTTTGATCCAACCCTTCTTCGGCATGTGTCATTCAGTCTTTGTTCCTGATGCTTCTGCACACTTACAGTGCTTAGAAATACAGGCAGAAAAACACTGCACAAAACTTCCAAAATTGCAAGAATCTGCCAGATATTTGTCCAGTGTTAAAATCTGTAAGGGACAACATTCTGTGCATTACATTGAATAATGTGTGTTACATATCTGGACTGTATATATAGTTAAATTAAGTACTCTGCATTGTAACTTTACTTCACCTGTGCCAGTTGGCATTTGACCATAGAAATAAGCCTTTGTGTTTTGGCCTGAGCTACCCATGAAGTGAGCCAGATGGCCTCTGCCTGTAGCCAGCTGAACATTGTCACTTTGGGAGTCCAGCTGATACGTGCCAAGGCTCAGACCTCTCTGGCATAAAACACTGGCTGCAAATGGAATCCTCAAGAACCCTGCCAATTCCAGTCCCTCTGGGGGTTCCACAGTGTTCTATTCTCATTCCACTAATGTTCAACTTGTACCTAGAGCCAGTAAGAGGACTTCTCATCCAACAAGCATTTGCTAGCCACCAATATACACCCAACTATACATTAAAGTGTCATCAGACAACATCTAAGATCTTGTCTGGATGTCATTCAAAATTGGATATCTACAGCTTACCTGAAATTCAACAAACAAAGCTTTTCCTCATAAACAAAGGAACCCTTGGGACCTGATATGGTTTCTTCCCTTGCTTGTATTGCTCTCATATGTGCTTGGGCTTTCTCAGTGATCACTCTCTGTCCTTCAAGGACCATATCAAGAATTCCATCTTGTATTATAGCGAAATATCAAACTCTTCCTCCCGCCTACATGCTTCTAGTAAACAGTTATGGTCCTCATCTTATCACACATCGATAAAGCTAATGCCTTACTCACTGGCCTCCAAGGATCACTGACAACAGTCAAAGCTGTTCTTCATGCAGCACCTCGATTAATCTCCCATCTCAAAAAGTTCTGCCCTACTTATAAGGAATGGCATTGGAGGGGGTCATGGCTAGATGCCGATGCAGTAGGACACTAGTTTCTGTGCTCCCACCAGGCGACCCCCCATCGGGTGTAACAACAGAAATTCCCCCCCCCCAGACAGCACCCACAACACCCCCACCAACCCCTGGATGCAGTGATGATCACAAAGGGCTACTACGGTGCCTGGGGGGCCCCGGAAAAGAAGTTTGCGGTCCAGCACCTGAGCCCGCAAGAGACACAAAAGATTGCGGTGTGTGAGACCTGCTTCCCCAGTGCACCTCCCATTGAGATATAGCCATGAGGGGAAGAGGATTACTGAGAAGCCACTAAGAGCAGTAATCCCCCTCCACACTCGAGAGTGGAAACCGCGTGGGGAGCCCAAGGGAGCGCCAGGCCTCCAACTGAGTCGAGAGAGCAGCGCACCAGATGGAGGCGTTGCCAGAGGCCATACCAGGCCAAAGCGGTGAGCGCACTGCCGCCTGCACTAAACTTGCCCCTGAATAGCAAGGAGAAGGGTAGGCGATTCCTAAACACTTAACCGCCGGGACTCAGGGAGCGACTCATGAGCTGTAGAGCGGACTGTCCCTGGAAAGACAGGTGCACTGCTGACAAAGGGGTCTGAGAGGCAAAGCGGAGAAAGGCCTACACTACTCCCCCTAGGAACCGATGGGGGAGCACCACCAGAGAGTTACGGGTCACTGAGGTTCTCTGGCGAATCAGCCCATGGAAGGGACCTGCTGTTAAGAGGTTCGGGGGCCACTAAAATCCTCCGGGACACACATTGACGCTGCATGGGAACATATACAGGATGGACCTACCCTTCAGAACATCATGCAAGCAATTACTGCCACCTGTGAAGCACTGGAAACCAAAATCGATACTTTGGGACAGATTTAAGCCTCCTGAAGGATGATCATCACCGCCTTGCCGAAAGGATCACAACTACAGAACCGACGATGTCTGAAGTGAACCAAGAAGTAACAGTCCTGCAAGAGCACATCATTTCTATGGAGACCAAAAAGTGTACATGTTGGAACTCAGGGCTGAGGACAGTGAGAACAGATAGAGGAGGAATAACATCCGAATCATCGGACTACCGGACAGCACTGAAAGAAATAGCACGCTGACCTATTTGAAATGCTGGCTGCGGGAGTAAGCAGCCCAGGAAGGCCTTTTCCCATTCTATGCTATAGAAAGAGCGCACAGGGCTCCCTGCCCCCCCCCCGGGGGCGCCACCACAACCAGTGGTGGCAGGCTCCTCTATTATAGAGACCAAGATCACATACTTGCTAGTGCCAGAGCTAAAGGGGATGTCAAGATAGACAACCATAAAATTGTGATGTTTCCGGACATCACACGGGAAGTTCAGAAACAGAAATCTACTTTCACTGAGGCTAAACGACAGCTCCGACAAATGAGGCTGCAATATGCCATGCTATTCCTGGCCGGCCTGTGTGTGGTGATACCGGAGGGTGTGAAGTTCTTCGAGGCCCCATACGATGTGTGGAACTGGGTGGAGACGCACCCACAGGCCGGACCGAGCCAAGGGTCCTCGCAGGAGGTGCTGAAACCCAGGAGAAAGAAGCGTTGTCAGGTGAGAGGCAGGTGAGAGTCCCCCGATGACATTGAGGTGTGCAGAGGACAGCAGCGAGCAGTGGAGATGGTGGAGGCAATGGGAGGAGAGGGGGGCCTCGTTCGCCCTCTGTCGGGAGGACAGAAGAATCGAGACTCAGATGGATCCAGTGACCAGACTCCACAGGATGCTCAGACACCTCGCACGGCGTATGAAATTTTCTGAAGCAGCTGCGGTGCTATGAGACAGCTTTATAGTGAGGGGTATGGGGTTCCCCCTTTAAAGTCCTATATTGCTTTGTGTTCCTTTCCTTACTGAGATATGAGCATACCTGGCGCCTGATGATTACCTCCTACTTTTATAGACAGGTGGGCGGGCGAAGCGCAGTGGATGAGTCACTGCCTCTATTGCTTCTTGGTTTCAGTGGGTGCTCTCACAAATAGTTCTAGTTGTTTCTTTTTGGATGAGTGTTTGGATGGGAGGTGATTGCCTGCTCGTCCTGGGGTGGGGGAGTTGGGTAAGTCTGTGTTGGTTTGCAAGGAATTGGTGAGTGGTGTGGGCCCCAAATAGATACTACTGCAAGGGCACCCAGGAGCCACTTCAAAGGGGGAGGGTGGGGTGGCACAGACACTCCTAGTGGTTCCTGGGTCAATAACCTACAATTCCAATGGAGTCCACTGCAGCTTATAAAATTCTAACATGAAATATCAGGGGGATGCACACTATGACACAAAGGGGGTCATTTCAACCCTGGCGGTACAGGACCGCCAGGGCTGAAATGACGGAAGCACCGCCAACAGGCTGGCGGTGCTTCCAGGGTCATTACGACTGCGGCAGAAGCGCCGCGGTCGCACCGCCGGGGCCGGCGGTTTCCCGCCACAATGGCCCCGGCGATATTAATCCGCCAGGGCAGCGCTGCTAGCAGCGATGCCCAGGGGATTACGAGTCCCCCTACCGCCAGCCTTTTCCTGGCGGTTTGAACTGCCAGGAAAAGGCTGGCGGTACGGGGAGTCGCTGGCATGGGCAGTGCAGGGGCCCCCTGACAGGGCTCCATGCGGCTTTTCACCGTCTGCTCTGCAGACAGTGAAAAGCGCAACGGGTGCAACTGCACCCGTCGCACGACCGCAACACCGCCGGCTACATTTGGAGCCGGCTCCCATGTTGCAGCCCACATCCCCGCTGGGCCGGCGGGGATGTCATAATGGGCACCGCGGGAGTGCGGCCGCACGGCGGTTACAACTTGGCGGGCCGCCCGCCAATGTTGTAATGAGGGCCAAAGTCTTTTCATACCTTAACTGGAAGGGCGTACAGATAGTGTTCCTCCAGGAGACGCATTTACATATGCCATAGGAGTGTTAGTGTGGGTTTGACCCGGAGACCCCTTCCAGCCCACTGGTTACCTCGTGGACCCGGAGGGCTGATATGTTTGGTCACTGAGCACTTAGATGGCAGGGACATAACCAAAGGAAACATATGGGCCCAATGTGGACCAGGCAACGTTCTTTGCAAACCTTTCACAGGCACTGGCCCCTTACCTAGTGGGTTTCGTTATCCTAGGAGGCAAATATAATTGTATAGCAGACCCTGCACAAGACAGATTTCATCCCCCGTTGCTGGACTCACCAGCCTACAGAGTAGCTCAAGCTTTTTCCACTTGGCAAATGTAATGGGGCGTACTGAACTCTTGGCCCCTGCATCACCCTGGGGAACAAGACTATTTCTTCTTTTCTGCTCTGCATGAGCTCCATGTATGGTTGGATGCGGTCCTTTGCTCACCGGAACTACATGAGCGGGTCTGCACCATGGAATATCTTTCCCGCACTATAACTGACCACAATCCTCCGTTACTACGGCTTGGCTGGGAAAGGGATAGTACTTGTATACCAAAGTGGCATCTGCGCCTGGAAGACCGGGTCTTTTGAAATATGATAAGGACAGCCCTAAAACAGTATTTCACTGAGAATGCTGGAATAGCTGCATCACCTCTAGGAGAATGGGATGCATTTCAAATCGTCCTTAGAGGCAAGTGTATATCAGAAACAGTAGGAATCCGGGCCACACTCCTGCAGGAGACTGCGGGCCCCGAGGCCATGTTGGAACACCGCAGACTAGGGTATCCTGAAGTGCAATCCGATCTACCAGAAGTTCGGGACAAAGCAGCTGAAAATGTTGAGCGCTTTCAATGTTTCGACTATTGAAACTATATGGTGAGAGAACATGCAGAGAGGGATCAAACAGGGGCGATGTTGGCATGCTTGCGCGGCTAGGTGATTGTAGAACTAGATGACAAAAGAGGGTTCCGGGTCTATCAACAGGAAGATATTAATTGGCAGTTCTATGATTACTATGCCACTCTCTATCACAGCGCCTTTGGGGAAGCTGAACCTGACATTGATACCTTTCTGGCACATCTAGAGTTCCCTGGGGAGGAGACATCATGCTACAGGAGATCTGAGCCGCTATTAAAAATATAGCTTGGGATAAAATACCTGGAACAGACAGGCTTCCAATTGAGTTCTACTCCGCTTATGCAGAGGACCTTGCCTCCAGGCTGATGGACCTCTTCCAGAGGGCTAAAGAAACTGGGTACCTGCCGCAATCCATTCGAGAGGCCCTGATAGTCCCACTGTTAAAACCAGGAAAGAGGCACATGATAAAAGAGCTTATCGCCCACTATCGATGTTGAACTCCGATTATAAAATTTTGAGTAAGATCTTGGCAACCCGTCTTCTTTCCCTCATGTGCCAACTCATACATCAGGATCAGGCAGGGTTCATCCCGGGCCGCAATACAGCAAATAAGAGATCTATATATACATATACACACATACCTTCCACGGTCCTAGACGCTACTACATATAACAGGGAGAAAGCATTAGTCTTCTCTGTATAGAGAAGGCTTTCAATAGCCTAGAGAGGTCATTCTTATGTGGCGCGATGACGCAAATGGTGCTCGACTTCGTCGCTGGGACCAGACTGTTGAGCAGGTCCCATTATCTCTGACAGCTACAGGGTGTAACAGGGCACTCTGCAAGGCTGCCCCTTGTCACCACTGCTGTTCGCCTTGGCCAAGGAGCAGCTGGCTTGCTATGCTAGAATTGGTACTGCCTATCACGGTATACAGGTGGGGGCCCAGACCCACCACACTGCACTAAATGCAGACGACTTATTGCTCTTTTTGGGGGATGTAGGGGTGAATTTGATGAGCGATCGGGCCTCTTTGAGCTCCCTTTCTGGCCTCTGTGTCAATTGGCAGAAAACCTGTCTTTTCCTGCTGTGGGAATCTAGGCCTCCCCCTGGTGGGTCTGGGAGCTCAGCAGTGGGAACCCAGCTACCTGGCCTACCTTGGAGTACGAGTCTATCACACCCCTGAGGATGTCCTAGAGGTAAGGTCATACATGCGTTGCGGGCCAGTGCTGAAATTTGGGGGACACTCCCACTGTCAGTACCCGGATGAGTGGCACTGCTGAGGATGGTTGCCCTTCCCAGTCTGCTGTATTTCTTTGTAAAGCTTCCAATCTGCATTTCTAGGGGGCTCTTCAAAGACTTTTAGAAGATCCTCATAGGCGTCCTTTGGGACAGGGGTCATAGACGAGTGGCGCTGTCCACCCTTCAACAACCGGTGTAGGAGGGGGTTTTGGTGGTGCCCACTTTGAATCATATTACTTAGCAGCACAGATGCATGGGTGACCCAATTAGTGGCAGGTAGGCTTGCGGCTGGAAGGGATATGACACTGGAAGGGACGGATGACGCTGCTGAATTTCATGTACTGCATAATTGTTAGACCAGATGCAGACTACCATATTCCTCTGATATCCCAATTAAATTTCTAACAGAGCTCCCATATGGCGGAGATTGATGCTGGTTGGCTCAATCGATGATAGCAGGACAGTGGGAACCCTTTTTGAGGGAGGATAGCTACTTCTGTTTGAAGAGTTTCACTTGCGGAGCGACCTGCCTTCAGGACACTTCCTCTTACATGGGATGATAGCAGCTATTCATAGACACTGGAAAGCGGGGGCAGAGGGGCTGCCACAAGAGGCAAGTTGCCAATACGTAGTTACCTTTTCAAGAACTTTCAAGGCTTCACATGCTTTAACAGGAGGTTGCGCAGTGATATCACCGTCCCCTCTGACCATGCTGAGAGACAGATGGGAGGTGGATCTGGGAACTGAGATTCTGGAACGGGACCGGGGGTTCTACTAGAACGAGTCCCCAAAGTCTTTAGAAATGCCAGGGAGGATTAAAAGATATTACAACATGACAGATGTGAAATGCCTCCGATGTGGGGAACTTACGGCCGAGTTCTTCCATATGTTTTGGAGAGGCCCCATATTGCACAACTATTGGGAGGAGATAGCGAACACATGGAGGTCATAGAAAGGGACATCACCAGCACATTGCCTTCTGGGCTGGCTTCTGCACACTGGGAAAACTTGAGATACAAGCACATTCCAGGACCTGGCTTTTGTTCTTGCTAAGCGAGAGATTCCTAGGAACTGGAAATGACAGGGGGGCGGGGAGTGATGCTTAGGGTGATGGTATGGAAGTGAGCGGCTTAACCCCTACGCTGCCAGGCCTTTTTTTGGCTATTTGGGACAGTTAGCGCATAGGCCCTCGTAACTTTTTGTCCACATACGCTACCAACGCCAAATTTGCGTCCTTTTTTCCCAACATCCTAGGGATTCTAGAGGTATCCAGAGTTTGTGGGTTTCCCTGAAGGAGACCAAGAAATTAGCCATGGGAAAGAAGGGCTGCAGAAGAAAGCTTGCGTTTATTTTCCTGAAAATGGCATCAAAAAAGGGTTTGTGGTGCTAAAATCACCATCTTCCCAGCTTTCAGGAACAGGTAGATTTGAATCAGAAAAACACCATTTTTCAACACAATTTTGGCATTTTACTGGGACACACCCCATTTTTAGGTCGAGCATGGGCTGCTTTTCCGACGTGTTGGTGTGTATCTGGGCTTTTAACAACGCCCACCTCACGCCCATCACTACCACTCGTTCGTGGGCTTGGCCTTCAAAAATTCTTTGATTACATTGGTAAATGGTTTACCTTTGTCCCTCCTTGGGGAGGTTTTGTTACCACCTTGGCCATCGCCCCTGTTACATGGCTAATTGCACTTTTGCCGATAAGTTTAACTGCGAGCGGACTTCTTTTCCTTTCGTGTATCTCTTTACGCTGATGCTCATGGCGGCCGTGGCGCTGTGAATCGGCTCCCTTATGTAAAAGTGTTTACTTTCAATTTATGTGGCAAGAAAAATCGGGTTAGCAGTTTATAACGCTAATAGCTCTAACTCGAGCAGATGCGACACCCATTGCATTGCAAATGTTGTTACTATTTTTTGTGCTTTCAACTTCCTTCCAGTTAGTGACAGAAATGGGTGTGAAACCAATGATGGATCCCAGAAAGCTTTACGTTTCCGAAACGTAGACAGAGTTCTGAATTCAGCAAGGGGTAATTTGTGTAGATCCTATAAGGTTTTCCTACAGAAAATAACGGCTGAAATAAAAAGATATTGAAATTGAGGCGAAAAAAAAAAAACTACAATTTTTCCCCATGTTTTACTCTGTAACTTTTTCCTGCGATGTCAGATTTTTTAAAGCAATATACCGTTACGTCTGCTGGACTCTTCTGGTTGCAGGGATATATAGGGCTTATAGGTCCATCAAGAACCCTAGGTATCCAGAGCCAATAAATGAGCTGCACCTTGCAATGGGTTTTCATTCTATAACGGGTATACAGCAATAGTATCAAGAAAACCTTTATATTTCCGAAATGGGCACAAGATGAGGTGTTGAGAAGCAGTGGTTATTTGTACATCTCTGAATTCCGGGGTGCCCATACTAGCATGTGAATTACAGGGCATTTCTCAAATAGACGTCTTTTTTACACACTGTCTTACATTTGGAAGGAAAAAATGTAGAGAAAGACAAGGGGCAATAACACTTGTTTTGCTATTCTGTGTTCCCCCAAGTCTCTCGATAAAAATGGGACCTCACTAGCGCAGGTAGGCCTAATGCTCACAACAGGAAACACAACATGGACACATCACATTTTTACATTGAAATCTGGCGTGTTTTTTCAAACTCCCTAGCTGTAGATTTTGGCCTCTAGCTCAGCCGGCACCTAGGGAAACCTAACAAACCTGCACATTTTTTAAAACTAGCCACCTAGGGGAAACCAGGATGGGATGACTTGTGGGGCTCTCCCAAGGTTCTGTTACCCAGAATCCTTTGCAAACCTCAAACTTTGCCCCCCCAAAAAACTTTTTCCTCACATTTTGGTGACAGAAAGTTCTGGAATCTAAGAGGAGCCACAAATTTCCTTCCACCCAGCGTTCCCCCAAGTCTCCTGATAGAAATGGTACCTCACTTGTGTGGGTAGGCCTAGCGCCGCAACAGGAAATGCCCCAAAACACAACATGGACACATCAAATTTTCCCAAAGAAAACAGCTGTTTTTTTGCAAAGTGCCAAGCTGTGGATTTTGGACTCTAGCTCAGCCGGCACCTAGGGAAACCTACCAAACCTGTGCATTTTTGAAAACTCGACACCTAGGGGAATACAGGATGTGGTGACTTGTGGGGCTCTCACCAGGTTCTGTTACCCAGAATCCTGTGCAAACCTCAAAATGTGGCCACAAAACACTCTTTCCTCACATTTTAGTGACAGAAAGTTCTGGAATGTGAGAGGAGCCACACATTTCCTTCCACCCAGCATTCCCCCAAGTCTCCCAATCAATAAAAATGGTACCTTGCTTGTATGGGTAGGCCTAGTGCCTGCGAAAGGAAATGCCCCAAAACACTATCTGGACACATCCAAATTGTCAAATGCAAAACTACCTGTTTTTGCTGGGGGGCAGGGGGGGCTGCATTTTTGGTCCTGGGCTCAGCAGCCATACAGGCAAACCTACCAAACCCAGACATTTCTGAAAACTAGACACCCGAGGGAGTCCAGGGAGGTGTGACTTGCGTGGATCCCAGTGTTTTCTTACCCAGAATCCTTAGCAAACCTCAAATTTAGCTGAAAAATCAAATTTTTCCCACATTTCTGTGTGGGATCACCTCACCAGGACAAATTTCCTACCACCCAACATTCCCCTCAGTCTCCCAGCAAAAATGATACCTCACTTGTGTAGGTGGGCCAAGTGTCTGTGACAGGGAAGAGCCAAAAACATGTCGAAATTGAGGAGGAACCAAAGCGGGTCCAAAAGGGCAGTTTGAAAAACATTTTTAGGCTGACAAATGAGGCAGAATTTTTATCAGCATAGACAAGACAATGCTGGCTGGTGGGAATTTTGTGGATTCCTGCAGGTTCCGGAAGGTTCCATCACAAAAATGTGGAAAAAATGTGTGATTTCCAGAAAAGTTGGAGGTTTGCAGGCCATTGTAGGTAAGAAAATGGTGTGTGGTGCATGTAAAGCACACCACCCTGGACTCCCCAGATGTTTAGTTTTCAGATGTGTCTAGGTCTTGTGGATTTTTCTACATGCCAGCGTCCTAAAGTTCAAAAAGTGCAGACCTCACCATTCCAAGTGGGACGATTTTGAGAGTTAGCCAAGCTCTCATGGCCCAAATGTAAAACCCAAAATGTAAAACCCAAAATAATCAAACGTCCACTTGCTTGCCAAGGGATAAGATGTTTTAGTGTGCGGGGGGAGAGCTGAAAGACTGTTACCCCCTTCAGTTGGGGTGGGGGCATAACCATGCCAATACTTTTTGGTAGCCACCACCACACAATTTTGTTTTTAATTCCCTGGCATCTAGTAGACTTTCTGCCCCCCCCCGGGTGTGGACCGGGGGTAATTATCCCATTTGCCCACTGGTGGGCAGAACAACCTTGGCCCCATTTATTTGGGGTGGGGGTATGGCCATACCCCCCACCCTCTTATTTTGAAAAAAAAATGTTCCTTGGTCTCTAGTTGGCTTACTGCCCCCCTTGGGGGCAGATGGGCCTTCCAAAAATGGGCCGATCTGCCCTCAAAAGGGGCAGATATGACCAACAGTAATGTGCCCCCATGGGGACCGACCCGTGCCCAAGGAGCTGTCCCCCCAAACAAAACACACACATACACCAATCCCTGGTGCCTAAGTGGTTTCTGCCCTCCCCACCCCCAGGGCAGATCAGCCTAATTAAAAAAAATAGCCTAAATACAATTTGCCCCCCAGGGAAGCAACCCTTGCCTAAAGGGTCACTCCCCATATATAAAAAATGTAAGTAAACAAAAAAAATATTTATATCCCTGGTGTCTAGGGGGGTTCTTATAATAGGCCGATCTGCCCAAGGGCCACTCCCCTCATTCAATAATATATAAAAAAACAATTCCCTGGTGTCTAGTGGTTTCTGCCCCCCTTGGGGCAAATTGGCCTAACAAAAATAGGCCGATCTGCCCCCAAGAAATGGCCTAAAAGTAGTTTTGCCCCCCAGGGAGCGACCCTTGCCTAAGGGGTCACTCCACACATAAAAAAAAAAATTAAAAAAAAAGAAAAAAAAAAAAAGAAATTATCCCTGGTGTCTAGTGGTTTGGCCTAAAAATGATTCCCCCCCCTGGGGAGCGGCCCTTGCCTAAAGGGGTGCTCCCCTTATGCATAATATACCACAAAAAAAATAAACTCCTTGGAGTCTAGTGGGCATTTTTGCTGCCCGATCACATTGCGATCGGGCAGCAGAAATGCAGAAAAATACATCAAAGGAAAGGAAAGGCCTTTCCTTTCCTGCCTCTCTCAGCCCCTCCACGTGATCGGAGGAGAAATGCTTTTGCATTTCTCCTCCGATCGGTGCTGGAAGCTGAGCTTCCATCGCAGAGGCCTCTGATGAGGTCAGCGCGATTGCAGACGCCACGCGGGGATTGTAGGGGGGGCAGTGGTGGAAGGGGAAGAGATTCTCATTCCATCCCTGCCCAGGGGAGGGGTGTGCGAGGCCCCCGGGGGGAGCGCTAGCGCTTCCCCCGTGGGCCCCTACTTGGGTGTAAGAGTTACGCCCTAGGCACCTGGGCGGTGCTGCCCAGGACATAACCGTTACGTCCAGGGCATCCAATGGGTTGAATGGACAGGGTATGAAAGTGATGTGAGATTATGAGAGGCCAAGAGGGGTCAGGACTCCATCAAAATGGGCAGGACTTGGGATGCACTGGTGGATGAACTGTGGCATCCCAACCCTCCGACACTCGAAGAGCATTAACTTATTCCCCCTGCACCCGCTAGAGATCTCCAGGCCAGACAGATGCAACATATCCTTGCCATAGCAACTTCCAGAGCAAGGGGTACATGATTAACAGCACGCTCCTAGGATATTATGGCAGCTATACATGATTGTTAACTTCACACTTAGTTCTACAAGACGCGGGAGGGGGGTGCACTCACCGGGGTGCAGGGGAGGGACAGAAGTGATCACTTACACTGACTCTAAGATCTGTGGGGGTCAATAGAGTAAGAGTCAAGCAACAAGAGCATGCACAGATGTAAAACAGAGACAACAGACACATGTGAGACATTGCTCATAACCGAAGTGATATAATAGCACGATGAAGAACAACTAACTATGATGTCCCATGGGGACTTGAATATACTGCTAACGTGCTTTAAGAGGGGCAATGTTATATTGAGTGTTTTTGCAAAAACCTGATTAAGGTTTGTTTTTAAAAAAGGAATGGTGTTTGTCTCTCTCCCTGCCAGACCTCTTTAAAGCTCGCTGTGAAATCTAAATGTATGTGCAGGGAGGGATATGAGTCGGTCAGGGAAATTAACTTAACAGGTTGGCATTGATCCATGTAGACTGCAAGAGGGATCAGTGACTATTCAGCGGGTGGTCCTCAACCAAAGGAAGGGAACCGGAGGCGTACAAGTCAAATGCCAGGTCCTAGTACAATAATGATAGCACATCCCATTCTATATGTTTGAAACAGAGAAGAGATGAACATGAAAAGAAGCTAAAGGAACCTGGGGTTCAGGTCCAGAGAAAACAATCTGCTATTTTGTGGATGGTTTAAGAGGCAGTCAAGAACATTCAACTAGTCACTTTTGCCCCCCTGTGCCTAGTCATTTTGAAGAGTAAAGATGGGAAGGGATCAATGTGAATTATATTGACGAGGTAGGGTGTGGCAATCTTTAGTTCTACATTTGAGTATTTTTCAGGAAAAAAACAGCTCTACTGATATAAATATTTTGTTGCTGAGCTTTCAGCAAATGTATATTTTACATTTTTTGCCCTTGGTCATCCCACCCCAAGTGCTTCTAGTGAAAATAACACTTTTGTATTCTGTCTAGGAGCATTTTAAGGAAGCTTTCTGACTTGATATTGTTTTTGAACCTTTGACAGCAGATGTTCTTGAAGCTCATCTGATGCACAAAATTTCTAGCCACCCTCCAGATCTTTGAGCTGATTTCACACAATGGTAGCATCATAGAAATAACATGTTGAGTGGTCTTTGAATTAGATGCTACATCAGCAAAGCTTTTTTTCACAGTACGCTATGAATATACCAATCCTGATAACTTGCTTTGAAATAATTAGCGCATGTAAAACAAAAACATGTTATGTTTATTATAGCCATATTTTGGAATAAAGAATACTTTTATGCAGAAAATCTATTTTGAAACATCCACGAAAAAAAGTTTCAATTAACATCAGATGGACTATAACAACAAAACTTAAATAACAAATTCAAATTATGAACAACACCTATTTCAAACATCCACACTTCTACTATCACTAGTCCCAATTTTTAACATTACCTTTACATTAACCATAACCTTAACCCCTACCAGCCCACTATGAGCAACCTCTACCCCTTTCTGTCAATCCATTTTCCCCAATAAGAATGAGAAAAAAAAATTGTAATGCTGCTTAATTTCATTATGGCGACCTAAAATCAAATGTGCTTGACCACTTTGTTTTAGAACGGTTTCTTAATAATGGTATTTCCTAGTTAAGCTTTCTGCATAGCAAGACAGTTCTGCTCATTTCACACACCACAGATCCCCCACAACTCGTATTTAAATCAGCAAGTTTTTATTGAGAGTAAATCCCACAAAAGTAATAAAATAAAAACAATTCCTAGCCCCAAGTCGAGATTCAGTTTTTCATTTCAAATTTTGACAGCTAGGGGAGAAGAACTGAGCTTTTATAGTCCCCAGTGAAAGTAACTTTTTTGACTCGTAGTAAGTGGGAGGGGTGGCTCCTATGACATTAACAATTTGCTTGCCTTCCACCTCAGAAAATAGGTTCTTCACAAGATTATACAAAAAATAAATCAAGGTTGGGGGATGTCCCCTACCCATCTCAACACAGAACATGCAGCTCTCCTATCCCTCAAAGGCAGTGTTTTTCAAACTTGTCATCTCCGCGAACCCCCCCCCTCCCCCAGTGGAGAAAAATAAATGGTCAGGCCCTCTTCAGAATCTTTCTGAACTATTCTATTAAATTGATAATGTTTAAAAATGTATAAACTTATTTAAGCATTGCAGTTAAGTTCTGTTACCTTTTTAAAAATGAAATAAAAAATTTTTTCCGCTTAAAACAAAGTACCATTGTCTGCATAATCCTTCTTTTGGCCAGAGCCAGCCCCCCCCCACCCCCCTCTCCCCACTGCCCCCCACCGTCAGGGATCACTTGAGGCCCCCCACCCAGTTTGAAGACCCCTGCTCTAAGGGCAATAAATATAATATACATAACAGGGTGGATTTAGAGGTGGTCTACAAAGCTTTAGAAAGTGGAGATCAGAGATAGGCACCCTCGGAAAGGCTCAGAAGAAAATGACAAGGTGAGGACCAGAAAGGCAACAATAAGAAATGTGCTAAGGCAGCTTCTGGTAAGGAAGTGATAAAGAATTAAATGGAAAATAGCATTATGTGGGAGGGGACATGGTAACAAAGTGGGAAAGCAGTTCAGGCAGAGAAGGGAGTAACAGTGGGTGGAGGATTATGGTGTAGTATCAGAAATCAGGCTAGGTGGTTAATTAGTAACTACGGAAATAACAATGTAAGTGAATGGGAAGCAGAGAAAAATAATTGTGTGCCTGGTGAGAAAGTTGAAAATGTTATTAAGGGAATAAGAACAGAGTGACATGGCCAACAGGCATTGGCAAAGCTAATAGGTCTCACCATATAAGAGATATTGGCATTGGCAATGTGTTTTGCCCTGTTGTACACCAGTGTGGCTGCGGTTCAGCATGACTAAAAGTTAGTGGTGCGGAGTGTCAGAGTGGAGTGGGGGAGTAGAGTGTCGTTGAGTGGATTTGTTGGAAAGTAGAGCGTCGGACAATTGCGGTTGAGTGGGGTGGGTTAAAAAGGGATGAGGTGGATGGGATTGAGATGGATTTGAGTGGGGTGGATTAGATTGGATTGGGGTGTGTGGTTTGAATTGGAGTGATATAGCTGGGTGGATTGAACTGGAGTGGGGTTGATTAGAATGGACTGGCTTGGGGTGGTGGAGTGGATTGGACTGGAGTGGGATGGATATGACTGGAGTGGGGTGGGGTAGATAGGATTGGGGTGGATTGGACTGGGGTGGATTGGACTGGAGTGGGTTGGACTGGAGTAGGATGGATAGGATTTGAGTGGGGTGGAGTGGGATGGGGTGGGATGGGGTGGGCTGGGTGGATTTGAATGGGGCAGGCTGGATGGATTGGAATGGGGTGGATTGGACTGTGATAAGTGTGGATGGATTGGAGTCGAGTGAGTTAGATTGGAATGGGGTTGGGTAGATTGGATTGCAGTGGATTGAAATGGGGTGTGGAGTGTTGGATTGGACTGGGTGGATTAGTGTGGATTGGAGTGGGGTAGATTGTAATGCGGTGGGATGGACTGGAGTGTGGTGGAGTGGATGGATTGGATTGGAATGGGGTGGACTGAACTGCAATGGGTGGAGTGGAGAGGGGTGGATTGGATTAAAGTGGGGTAGGCTGATTTGGATTGGAGTGCGGTGGATTTAACTGAGATGGGGAGGGCTAGATTAGGGTAGAGTGGGGTGGATCAGGTTGGAGTGGGATGGATTGGAGTGAAATGGGGTGGAATGAACTGAGGGGGTGGACTGGACTGGGGTGAAGTGGATTGGATTGCAGGATGTGGATAGGAGTGGGGTGGACTGGATTGGATTGAGTGTATCTGATTGGGGTGGTGTCGACTGGAGTGGGGTGGATTGGATTGAGGGGGTGGATTAGGGTGGGGTAGATTGGCTTGCGTGTGGTGGATTGGATGGGGTGGATATTGGTGGATAGGACTGGGTTCGGGTAGACTGGATTGGAGTGGGTTGCATTGGAGTGGGGTGGACTGGATTGGTGTGGGGTGGAATGGATTGAAGTGGGCTAGATTAAGGTGGTCTGGAGTGGGGTGCAATGGACTGGAGTAGGGTGGATTAATTGGATTGTATTGGAGTGGGATGGATTGGTGTGGGTGGACTGGATTCGAGTAGGGTGTGTTTGAGTGGGGTGGGATGGAGAAGGGGGCTGTATTGAGGTGGGGTGAGATGGGCTCGATTAGGATGGGGTGGATTGGACGGGAGTGGGGTAGGGTGGATCAGACTGGAGTGGGGTGGACTGGAGTGGGGTGTATTGGATTTGAGTTGGGTAGATTGGACTGTTCTGCACTGGGGTGGACTGGAATGTTGTGGGATGGATTGGGCTGTAGTGGGTGGACTGGAGTGGGGTGACTGGATAGGATTAAGGGTGAGGTGAATTGGATTGGGGCAAACTGTTTTGGAATGGAGTGGGTTCTTTGGGACTGGAGTGGGGCATGGTGGAGTGATGCCGGTTGGAGTGGGGCAGGTTGTTTTGAATTAAAGTGGGGCAGATTGGAATGGGGAATACTGAAATTGATTGGAGTGTTTTGGACTGAAGTGGGAAGATTGTTTTGGATTGAGTGGGTCAGATTGTTTTAGACTGGAGTGGGACAGATGGGCGTAGGGCAGATTGGAGTGAGGAAGATTGTTTTGGATTGGAGTGTGGGGCAAAGTGGTGCGGATTCGGGTAGAACAGATTGTTCTGGATGGGATGGGGCAGATTGGAGATGGGTAGATAGGAGTGGGGCATATTGTTTTGGATTTGAGTGGAGCATATTGTTTTGGAGTGGGGGCGGATTGTTTTGAATTAGAGTGGGGCAAATTGTTTTGGAGTGGTGCAGATTATTTTGGATTAGAGTGGGGCAAATTGGAGGGGGTAGATTAGATTGTGGTAGATTGGGAGAATTGGAGTGGGGTGGTTTGGTGTGGGGTAAAGTGACGTGGTGTGGATTGGAGTCGGGTGGATTCGAGTGGGGTGGATTGGGGTGTCCTGCACGATTATGTGGTAAAGCATCATTTCATAAATTACGTATAGTAAAGAAATAATCTGGCATTGCAATATTTCGAACAAGATAATCTTTTGATAAGAGTGCCCACAAACAAAATAAAAACCGAGTGGACATTGAGAAAAGACGACTTGGCAAAATAAAAGAAAGTTAGCTATATAAAAGAAAACGTTGCAATTTTGTTTGTCCTGCTGGGCACGTTTTTGCCAGTGACAAGCCTTCTGTTTGCACGGTACTAGAAGTTAAAAAGAACAAAATAGTACCTCAAGCATGTCGGGCGCAGCAGACAGGCACGGATTAAGAAGAATCATTTGATGCCTGGTCCCTGTGCCACAGAGAGGAACGGAAATGATGGCAGGCCCGAAGTGTACAAATTACAAGGCTGTAAAGAAGAGTGCCATGAAAACTGACAAATGGTGAGCAACAGGCGGGCTCCAAGCCCTTTATTATCCACAACAGAGTCTCTCAAGCAAGATGCATGCGCTAGTGCATGCACACGAGGCACGACCCTAAAAAGGGAAGTGTGCTAGCTCATTGTGAAAATTCTCTGTCAAACATGCAGGTATTAAAATTTCTTTAGGAAGTAAATAAGGTAACCTTGGTAGAGGTGGCCTAAAATCTTCAAAAACTGCATTGACAATCACTTCTGATATTTGTTTGCTCCCATTCCTTTATAATGCATTTGAAAGCACTCTCATTGGAAAACACTGCAGGCAGTGTTCCTCTTTACTACACTAACAGGAAATAAAATGCAAAGACTGTACAGTGTATAAGCTTCCAGACATCAAAGACCACTCCTTCATGTTGCATTCAAAGTCCCTTTTATAACTAGCAAGAAAGTCCTAAATGTGGAAAGGAAAATTGCGCTAGGAGCATGGAGGGCATCATAAGAGCCTTGTGGGCTTGTAAAAAGAAAGGATGCAATTTGAAAGGACATAAAATACAATGGCACAGGTTGTCTTGGTGGGGATGGAGTGGTAGATCATTCCAGTCAGGCTCCAAACCCTTCATTACTTGTCACCCAGAAAGGTCCTCTCTATTTGTTCCCTCAGTTCATCCTTCCCCCTCACCAGATTTCTGCATCCTGTCTTCTAACACCACCAGCAATCTGAAGAGGCCTTAGAACATCATAACGTTGAGTACAAGAACCGGACAACACACTTTTTTAACCCTCTCCCCCTTACAGATCTACTCATGTTCTTGTTCAAGATGGAGCTGATCCATTTTGAAATGAACTATATTATAAGAAGCTGTGTCATTGGTATCTATATTAAGTCAACTAGTCAAATTTTCATGAGTAAGACTAACAGGCATCAATAGTCATTAATGCTATAATCATGCAACATGGTGCACATATTAGGAATCTGGAATAAGTCATGCACTGGAAAGACAATAACGCATTTCATAGCTTAAGGTTGTAGTCGAGATGCAACTTGATGTCTAGCTGCTTGCATACCTTATTTCAAGAAGATTCTGATTTTCAAAGTAAATTCCGATCGAGTTGCAAAAGAACTGTCTCCACCAACAAAGGAATCCATGGTAATTGTATAAAATTAAAAGTGTGTGAATAAACGTGAAACCTCAAAGTGTGTCAATTTCAAAGGGGACTGTCTTTCACTGTCATTTTAGAAATTCACACACTTCCACTGAAAATTGCCATCCAGTAGGTGGGTTTTGTTATGATGATGTAACAGGCTATTGCATTACCTGAAAGCAACAATTAAACTTTAAATAACGTCTGTATCTTTGTTTTTTAAATCCAACTTAAAAATATGATACAATTAACATTAATTATATTCAATGAGTAGGCACCTAGCCTGCTGGAGGCCAAGTTGACAGCTTTCAATTTGGCCTCCAGTTTCTGCTTGTTCCAGCCTCATCTAGTTGCCACAGTTTGACAAAATGACACTGAAGCTGCCCGGGTTTTCCCGCTCATCATTTTTCCTGCCAACAGAAGCCCCACCCGCCCCAGGAGCTATTTAATGCAGAGTGCAGCGCAACCACGCAGCAGACGCATCGCTGGTGTGCCCGGGGTGCGCCAAGGGCAAGCCCATTTCCGCCTGGAAAGCACCCAGCGCCAGGAACCCAAACCCCACGACCATCCAACTCAACACCACAACCACAGCCGCAGTCACCATCAACGCCAACGAATGCCACCACTAATCCTCCACCATCCTCCGCAACCTCACACACACACACAGGCAAACACACTGCTGCCGCTCATCCCCGAACAGGACAGTATGACCTTATGCCTGCACCCACTGCGATTTCATCGGTGACACCTCAGACGCCGAAACTACCTCGCAACAACCCATCTATGCCACCACATCAACTGTCCGCCATGCTCCTCACCGGCCAATCCTTCAGGAAATGCTCCACCGAAATCTAGGACCTCTTCAACAGCAACACACTGAATTTTCTTTTCCTGACTTTAATATGTCTCAATCCACCCTCCAAACCAGACACTGTCACAGCCATCCCACCCGGCTACAAAATCATGCACTAGGAACGAACTGACAAATAAGGGAGAGGACTTGCAATCATCCACAAACACATGAATGACTGCACCACCTCTACAATATCAGACACCAACCTCATGGAACACTTCCACTTCAAAATACGATCGGACTACAACACCACCCCGAAAGGGACCCTTTCCTTCCATCCCACAGGCCCCAAAGCGGAACTCTGAAACCACACTGCAGACTTCATCGCTCCCCTCACCATCACATCAACCCCTCACATCCTCTTCTGGAACGCAATTTACATCTGGAAGACACCACAGACCCCAACACCACGGCCCTCCTCGACAGCCTCAGCAATTTCACACTCACCCAGCTCATCAAAGGAACAACCCACACAACAGGCCACATCCTCTACCCTATTTTCTCCTTCAACAGGGTCACCACCACCCACATGATCCAACTCACACGGTCCAACCACTACATCACACATTTGAAGATACCTGCCCACCAAGCCACCCTACCGAAAATAAACAAAAAGCATCATCAAGACACTGGGGCAAAATATCCAAAGAAAACAAAACCAAGACTCCACAGAAACGCCCACTCACCACACCGGGAACTTCAATGTCAACACCAAGCTCTTCACTAAGTGGCTCATTGGCTGTGCAAACCACACCACTCCACCAGAAATAAGCGCTCCAAAAAACAACAAACGACTCAGCTGGTACATCAATTCAGGCAATCCAAGAGCTACCGTAAACAACTTGAGAGATACTGGAGACTTGACGAAAACACCACCATAAGTTCTACAAACAAAGCAGCCCTCAACCTCTACCACCAACAATTACGAGATGCAAAGAAAAAGCCCCTAACTCTCACACTTGAAGCCAGCCCCAACAATGCCAAAGAACTCTTCACCGTTGTCAAGGGGTTCCCCAACCCCACAGCTGTTAACATCATCATCCCATCCCAAGCACTATGCAAAGACCTCTCGAACTTCTTCGAACAGAAGATTGCCAAGATCTACAACACATTCAACCCACAGCATACCGATGCAAACACCTAGCAGGACACCTCCCTCATCGCCAAATGGCAGCTAAGCAACTTGAAGCCCCTCTCAAATTAAAAGACCATCACCCTGATGAATATCATCCACTCAGGAGCCTCTGCAGGTCCATGCCCCCACTGCATATACAACCTTGGAAGAACCATCATCTCCCATGCGCTTACTGTTATCATTCACACCTCCAAATCCACCACCACCATCCTGTCTTGCTGGAAAATTGCATATGTCAACTCCCTATTCAAGAAACTAATAGCAGGCCCCAACATTCTCAGTAGCTACAGACCCATCTTGCTCCTGCCTTTTCCAGCTAAAGTCAAGGAGAAAGCCATCAATAACCAACTCGCAGGCCACTTAGTACTCCATCAAGTAGGCAGCTCTCAACCTGGCTTTCGCACCAACCACAGAACAGAAACAGTCCTCACTGTGGCCACCCAGGAAATCAGAGCATTCTTGACCGAGGATAAACAGCTGCACTCATCCTTCTCAACCTCTCCTCTGCTTTCGATACGGCCTTCCACCACACACTTATCAGAACGCTTCCGCACTAGGGTATCTGTGGACTGGCCCTCAAGTGGATAGCCTCCTTCCTCATGGACAGAACTCAAAGACTCTACCCCACTTCCCCCCACACACCTCTAGACCCAAGAAACTCATCTGCGGAATCCCTTAAGGACTGTCACTCAGCTCAACACTCAACGTCTACATGACACCCCTCGCAGACATCGTCAGATCCCACAACATCAACAAAGTATCCTTTGCTGACTACACACAGCTCATCTTCTCCATGAGCATCCATTACCGTCTCAACCAGCAAAGCAATTTTGCCAACTGTATGACCAAAGTCGCTGCTTGGATGAAAAACAAATCCCTCCAGCTCAACACAGACAAAACCAAAGACCTTATCTCTGGCAGCAACCAATCCCCACTAGAACGCCTCTTTGTGGTCCTTAGAACTTGGTCCCCCACCCACCCCTATGGGCCAGGCCAAGAACCTCTGGATCACCCTGAAGACCAACTTCTCCATGAGCAGACAGATCAAAGCTGTCGTCTTATCATGCTTCCACATCCTGCAAATGCTACTCAAGATTTTCAAGTGGATCCCACTTAATACCAGACAGTCACCCAGGCTCTTGTCACAAGTAGACTTGACTACGGAAACGCCCTCTCCTTCGGAATCCCATCCCATGTTCAACGCCGACTCCAAACCACCCAGAATGCCACTGCCAGACTCATACTGAACATCCCGCGAAATAACCACATCTCTCCACACCTCAACAATCTCCACTGGCTCCCAGTCCAGGGAAGGCTACCCCCCTCCCCATGCCTACAAAACACTTCACAACACCGGTCCAGCATACCCCAACCACTGCCTCAAATTCTACTAACCCACCAGACAACATTGATCTGCGTCTCAGGCAAGAGCACATCAAGATGGCCAGAAGCAGAGGACGCTCCTTCTCGTACCTGGCAGCAAAGAGCTGTAACAACCTCCCAGAAATTCAGCAGTTATATTTACCAGCCCTAAGTATAACATAGGCACCCACAATGCACTCTGATGACCTCACATATTACATCACTTATGGCATGGTCAGTGACATCACTGATGACATTTCAAATGGCTTTATGGGTGTATAGTGAGTGGTTGTGTGACTGGCTATATGATTACGTGAATGGGTGTGTGAGTGCATTTTACAAAGAGTGAGTGTTTTTGTGTGTAGTTATAAGGGTATGTTAATGTGTATGAGTAGTTGTGTGAGTGGGTGTATGAGACATTGTATTGGGCCTGTGAGTGAGAGTCTTAAGGAGGGTGATGGTGTCATCAGTGATGTCATTTGAGACGTCATGAGTGATGTCATTAGTGAATTTACCAGTGATGTCACCAGTGATGTCACTGACCATGTCATGAGTGATGTAATATGTGAGTTCATAAGCAGTGCATTGCGGGGGATTAAGTTACAGTTAGTGCTGCTAACTATAACTGCTGAATTTCTATGGTTTTGTGCGAGTAAATTCAGTACCTAACTATAGGTTGTTCTCCTTCTCACTGCTTTCTCCTTGTGCTCAGCCTGGTTTTGTGCCTGCCTGCTGCCCACCTCTCCCTCCTTCTCACTGCCTATTGCTTGCCTTTCCCATGTTCTCACTGCTTTATGCTTGCGCTCAGCCCGGTTTTGTGCCTTCCTGCCTCTCACTCCTTCTCACTGCTTTCTCCTTGCTCTCAACCCGGTTTGCTGCGTGCCTGCTGTCCTCCTCCTCACTGCTTTTTCCTTGCTCTCAGCCTGTTTTTGTGTGTGCCTGCTGTCCTCCTTTCCCTCCTTCTCACTGCTTTTTCCTTGTGCTCAACCCGGTTTTGTGCTTGCCTGCTGCCCGCTTCTCCTTCCTTCTCACTGTTTTCTCCTTGCGCTCTGCCCGGGTATGTGTGTGCCTGCTACCTGCCTCTCCCCTCCTTCTCACTGCTTTTTCCTTTGGTTCCACCCTGTTTTGTGCATGCCTGCAGCCCGCCTCTCTCTCCCTCTCACTGCTTTCTCCTTGCGCTCAGCCAGGTTTTGTGTGTGCCTGCTGCCTGCCTTTCCCTCCTTCTCACTTCTTTCTCCTTGCCCTCGGCCTGGTTTTGTGTGTGCTAGCTGAATGCCTCTCCCGTCTTGTCCCTGCTTTCTCCTTGTGCTCAGCCCGGTTTTGTGCCTGCCTACTGCCGGCCTCTCCCTCCTCCTCCCTGCTTTCTGCTTGTGGCCAGCCCATTTTTGTGCATGCTTGCTGCCGGCCTCTCCATTCTTCTCACTGCTTTCTGCTTGCTTGCTTTCAGCCCAGTTTTGTCCCTGCCTGCTGTTCTCCTTCTCACTGCTTTCTCCTTGTGTTCAGCCTGGTTTTGTGCCTGCTTGCTGCTCGTCTCTCTCTCCTTCTCACTGCTTGTGCTCAACCTGGTTTTGTGACTGCCTGCTGCCCACCTCTCCCTCCTTCTCACTGCATTCTCCTTATGCTCACACCTGTTTTGTGTGTGCCTGCCACTTGTCTTTCCCTCGTTGTCAAAGCTTTCTCCTTGCTGTCAGCCCTGCTTTGTGCGAGTCTGCTTCTTGCCTTTCCCACGTTGCTTTCTGCTTGCGCTCAGCCCAGTTTTGTGCCTTCCTGCTGCGAGTTCCTCCCTCCTTCTCACTGCTTGCACTCAGCCCAGTGTTTTTCCTGTCTCCTGCCAGCCAGTCCCTCCTTCCCACGGCTCTCTCCTTGCACTTAGCCAGGTTTTGTGCATGCCTGCTGCCCACCTCTCCCGCCTTCTCACTGCTTTCTCCTTTTTCTCAGCCCGGTTTTGTGCATGCCTCATGCCCTCCTCTCACTCCTTCTCACTACTGTTTACTTGTGCTCAGCCCAGGTTTGTGCATACCTGCTGTCTTCCTCTCCCTCCTTCTCACTGCTTTCTGCTCGCACTCAGTCCAGTTTTGTGCATGCCTGCCTGCCTGCATCTCACTCCGTCTCTCTGTTTTCCCCTTGCACTCAGCTCGTTTTTGTGCATGTCTGCGTCCTCCTTCCCCTCCTTATCACTGCTTTCTATGTGCACTCAGCCCAGTTCTGTTCGTGCCTGCTTCTCTCTCCTTCTCACTGCTTTCCATGTGCGCTCAGCCCAGGTTTGTCTGTGCCCGCTGCCTACCTCTCCCTCCTTCCCACTGCTTTCTACGTGCACTCAGCTGGGTTTTGTCCGTGCCTGCTGTCTGCCTAAAGCAGATTCACAAAAATGTCTGCCAATACTTCCTGGTTGGAGTGGTGGAAGCCAATCAGATCTCTGCACGAGATTGTGAGTATTCGCGAAGCATTCGCAACTCTAGAAATACAAATTTGTTTTTCTTTTACTATTTCAAAAACTCCTGAATGGATTTGTACCAAAAAAAAATAAACAAAAAAACAAAAACAAAAAACACTTTTTCTAGACCTAGAGCAGTGGTTCCCAACCTGAAGTCCGGGGACCCATGGGGGTCCGCGAAGCATCCTCAGGGCGTCCGCAACGCTTAGAAAATTAAATAATATTAACAGATTAAGATCGCAGCTTTCAGTAATGACCAGTGGCGGCCCGTCCTTTAGGGCGGAGGGGCCATGCCCCCCCACCCCATGAAGAGTGTCTGTCAGGCTGAACAAAGGTCAGCCTGACAGACACTCGTCATGCTCTAGTTAGGCACCCAGGAGCAGACATGCGTGATTTGTGCAGACTCCTGACTGCCTGAGCTGAACTTTGCTGGGCTGAGGAGATCACAGCTCCTATGGGCGTGACCTCCTCGGCCCAGCAAAGGTGCCTCGAGGCCCTCCCCTGGGTGACGAGGAAAGCGCCACCAATTGACACTCTCCCTGGGCGCTTCAGTTTAAGCCCTGAAGCGCCCAGGGCGAGTGTCAATCAGTGACACTTCGTCAAAGAGTGGGGTGGGGTCAGCAGTCTCACTGACCCCATCCCACTCTTTGACGAGGCTGGGACTGCTGCCTTCCCTCATTGGCTGACCTGAGGTCAGCCAATGAGGGAAGGCAGCAGTCCCAACCCTCCTGGGACCTGGAGGCTAAAGGTAAGTGTGTGTGTGTATGTATGTGTGTTATGTTTTACATTGAATGTTTGGTGCGCGCGTGCATGTTTGAATGGAATGAGTGTTGTTAATGGATGAGCTTGCGTGTCTGTGTGTGTGTGAAAGAATGTGTCTGTATGTGTGTGAAAGAATGTGTCTGTGTGAAAGAATGTGTCTGTGTGTGTGTGTGTGTCTGTGTCTGTGTGTGTGTGTGTGTCTGTGTCTGTGTGTGTGTGTGTGTGTCCCGCTCGCCCCCCTCCCAAAGCTGCCGGCCGCCACTGGTAATGACTTAGTTGGGGGGGGGGGGGCCTGGATTCCAATAATATTTCAGTGGGGTCCTCAGGTTCCAGTAATGATAAAATGGGGGTCCACTGAAGTTAAAAGATTGGGAACCACTGACATAGAGCAACTTTCTTGCCAAATGTGGTGTAATTCCGTCTAGAAGTCCGGGCTGTAGTTGTGTCTAAAATCCCTATGGGAATTAAAATAGGAAACACACTTAACCCAACCCCCTCCCCCCAAACCCCCACCGAGGATCACCCTAAAAATTTCCATGGGCACACATTTTTGGGTGAAAATTTCTGAAGATTTGTCAAACAGCATCAAAGATATGGGCAAGTCAAGAAATGCTTGTTCTATTTAAACTAGTTCCTAAATGTAACTACCTACTGGCCAACATATGCATATATACACACACACACACACTTTAAAAGAGTTTCTACTAAGAAATAAAAAATTTACGGAGTTGCCTTTGTTTTATGGGCCACAAAAAGTTAGTGATTACCTCTTAACACAGAACCTAGTTTATAGGGTCGAGCCTGCAAGTGCATGCGCTAGCGCATGTGTCTTGCTTGCAAGACTCTGTTGTGTACAGAAAAGGACTTGGAGCACACCTGTCGCTCCCCATTTGTTGGTTTGTGTGGCACTCTTCTTTACAGCCTAGTAATTTGTCAAAATAAGCCTGGCATCATTTCCGTTCCTGTGTGTGGGGCAGGGAACAAGCACTGGTTGCTTCAACTTAACTAGTGCCCATCCACTACTCCCAACATGATTGAGGTATTATTTTGTTCTTTTTAACTTCTAATGCCCTGCAAACAGAAGGCTTTTGGCTGTCAAAAACATGGCCAGCAGGACAAACAAAAATGCTAAGTTTTATTTTTTAAAGTTAACTTTGTTTTCATTTGCCAAGTCGTCTTTTCTTACTTTCCACTCATGTTTTCTTTTTTTGCTTGTGGGCACTCTTCTCAAAAGATGACAATTAACTTGTTCGAAATATTGCAAAGTGACATTCTTTCTTTATTATGTGTAATTTCTGAAATGATGCTTCAACACAACCGTGCAGTACACCCCAATCGACCCAACTTCAATCTGCCCCACTACAATCAACCCCACTATACCCCACACAAGTCCATAGCTGCCAAATTTCCCAGGTCCATGCGCGATGTGCTGCTCCAGTCCAGGTATCTTCCTTTGAATTCTGGGACTTGTAATCCCGTTTTATAATGGAATAAGCAAGACTATAAGAAGTCCCAGAATTCAAAGCATTAAACCTGGAATTCAACAGTACATCACACATGGACCTGGGAAACTTGGCATGGCTGCCAGTCCACCCCACCCCACTCCAAGCCAAACCACTCACTCCAATCCAGTCCAGTCCAATCCAACCCACCCCAATCCTACCAACACACCCCAATCCAATCTGCCCCACTCCAATCCACCCTACTCTAATAAAAAAAACATTCTGCACCAAAACTATTTGCCACACTCCAATCCAAAACAATCTGTCCCACTCCAATCTGCCCCACTGCAATCCAAAACACCCTGCCCCACTCCAATACACCCCACTTCAATCCAAAACAATCTGTCCCACTCGAATCCGCCCTACTCCAATCCAAAACAGTCTGTCCCAATCCATTCTGCCCCACTCCAATGCAAAATAATATGCCCCACTCCTACCCAGCCACCTCACCCTACTCCTTCCCAATTCACGCCACTCCAATCCACCCCACTCCCATCCAGTCCACCCCACACCAACCCAATCCACCCCACTCCAATCCACCCTAATACAATTTGCCCAACTCCAATCAGCTCCACTCCAATGCAAAACAATCCGCTCCAGTCTGCCCCACTTCAATCTAAAACAATCTGCCCCACTCCAATCTGCTCCATTCAAATCCAAAACAATCTAGCCCGCTCCAATCTGCCCCACTCCAATTCAAAACATTCTGCCCCACGCCAATCTGCTCCAATCCAAAATAATTTGCCCCACTTCCGTCCAAAACAACCTGCCCCCACTTCCGTCCAAAACAACCTGCCCCCACTTCCGTCCAAAACAACCTGCCCCTACTTCCGTCCAAAACAACCTGCCCCTACTTCCGTCCAAAACAACCTGCCACCACTTCCGTCCAAAACAACCTGCCACCACTCAAACTGCCTCACTCCTATCTGCCCAACTTTAATCCAAAACAAACTGCCCCACTCCAACATGCCCCACTACAATCCCAAACAACCCACTCCAATCTAAAACAATCTGGCCCACTCCAATCCACCTTACCCCAACCCACCCCACTTCATCCCAAATCACCCCACTCCAATCCACCACAACCCACCCTACTACTATTCAGTCCCCCCACACCAATCCATCCACGTCCAATCTACCCTACTCCAATCCAATACACCTCACCCCAATCCCATCCAAACCCCTCGAGTCCAATCCACCCCACTCCTGTCTGATCCACCCCAATCCAGCCTATTCCACTCCCATCCACCCTACTTCAGCCCTATCCACCCTACTCCAGCCCGATCCATCCCATCCCACTCCAATTCAACCCACCCTACTCCAATCCAATCCACCCCGCTCCTGTCAAGTCCACCCGACCCCAAACCACCTTAATCTATCCCACTTCAATCCAGTACACCCCTCTCAAATCAAGCCACCCACACCAAACCAATCCATCCCACTCTAATCCAATCACCATACTCCAGTCCAATCAATTCCAGCCCACTCCAGTCCAATCCAATCCACCCCACCCACACTCCAATCCACCCCAACCCAATCCAGCCCACCCCTATCCAATCCACCCTATCACACCCTAACCCACTCAATTCAATCAACCTCACTCCAATCCATTCCACCCCAATCCGATCCATCCCCACTCCAGCCCACCCCAATCCGATCCACCCCAGTCCAGTCCAATTCACCCCAAGCCAAGCCAATCCAATCCACCTCAAAGCAAACGACTCCACTCCAACCCACCCCACCCAAACCACCACAATTCAACCCGCCCCAATCCAATGTACCCCTTCAGTCCCCCCACCCCATTCCAATCCACCTCACCCCACTCCAACCCACTACATTCCACCCCAGCCCAATCCAACCCTCCCCAGTTCTGTCTACCCCACTCCCACCCAATCCATCCACCCCCCTGCACTCCAATCCACCCCATCAATCCAACCCACCCCACCCCACTCTACTCTACTCCGATCCAATCCATCCCACTGGAGCCCACCTAAACCCAGTCGGATCCATCCACCACATTTCAATCTATCCCACTCCAATATAATCCAGCCTCCTCCAATCCATCCCACTCTACTCCAATACACCCACTCTATCCCAATACACCCAACCCCATCACAGGTCAAACCACCCCACTCCAATCCATCTACACCACCCAATCCAATAACCCCCACCCAACTCCAATCCAATCCACCCACCACCAATCCAATCCACCTCAGCCCTATCACTCCAATCTAAACCACCCACCCCAATCCAATCTAAAGCACCCCACTCGAATTCCCCCCAATACGATCCACCTCACCCCATTTCAATCCACCACTCTACCCCAATCCACTCCACCCCATTCTACTCCAATCCACTCCCTCAGTCCTCATCACCCCATTCCACCCAACGACACTCTCTGCCACTGAACTCTACTCCCATCTACAACACTCTAAGACACAATACTCCCCTACTCCACTCTGACCCTCTACGACACTAACTTTTAGCCATGCTGAACAGCAGCCACACTGGTGTACAACAGGGCAAAACGCATTGCCAAAGCCAATAGCTCTTGTATGAGTGAGACCCACTGGCTTTGACAGTGCTCTTTTTTCAACTGCTAATTACTACAATTTATGACTGTGTGAATGGATTTCTACAAACTGGAGTTGATTGCTCTAATATTTTCCCTGTTGCAAGGCCCAACTGAGAAGTGTTACTATCTGTTTTGCAAAAATTCTTGTGGGATAGAAACAGAGAATTTTGTCGCCCACCTAGATCTAGAGTCTGACAAATCCAGAGCTCGGCCATAGCATATGTCCATCAATAAGGTCCCTAAGTTCAGATAGTAAACTAAAAAGGAACGGATCAAAAGACTCAAAAGTGTTGCTTTAACAACGATTTAAAATAGAAACTGTGGTATGCTGTCTAAGATCACAGAGCCTCAAATGACTCTCTAAATGAGCATCTCACAAGGAAACTGTCCTATCCACCCAACTTCTTCACTAAGTTTCATCGAGCGGAAAAAAAACATGCACAACAGACAGTAACAACAAGAATCTATCTTAAAGACAGAAATTATATGGCAAATATCTATTTAATTTAAAAAAATGTTTATTATTTGTATAGTGCTACATGCGACTGAATCATTTTCATAATGATTCTAAAATTTCTGCATCAGAACAACAAATAGGATGTGAGAATGAGGAATGTGTGGAAACATTGAAAATCACTGCAAATAATGAATGTTAGGAGGGCAGCGAGACCTGGAAAATTGGTGAAGCACTAAGCAAGGAAATGTTAAGGTTCTTAATTGCCTTATGTAAAATACAGAACACCTTGCTTGCCTTACAATTAGAAGAAAGATGACCCATGTTTATTGTCATTTCCCTCGGCCTAATTTACTCAGTCATGTGTCACAGACTGTTGTTAAACAGAGGGGAAAGGCCAGCAGATGTAATATTTCACAGGCAATCCATCACTTCCAGGATGCAAGGAAGTAATTTCCCACTGTTATGGTGCTGAAGAATTCATGGCAACTCCTTACACAACACCAGTAGCAAAAGCACCACCAGGCTGGAAACCAGAAGTGCAGAATAGAGAAGATAAGGTCAGAGGTCTACTACTAGGCACCAACAGTTTGGAATACCTTGTCAATCCTGCTACGGAAGGGTTCATCTCTTCCCTGCTACTGAAAAGAGCTGAAAATCCCATTTGAAGACATACCTTGTCCATCACAGCCCACGACTCCTGCACTTTCCTCCATGATGCCCTGATCCAGTGATGGTAATCTCTGCTCCCCTTCTCTTCAGGCATCCGACCTGTCCTTCTTGCCCTTTTAGCTGATCCCCTAAAGGCATCTTTTTGCACCCAATTCTCAGATTCACTGCTCCATTACTATACAGGTAGGTCTGTGCTTATTAACCACATGCATACACCTTTGCCACGTAGTCCATCATCAAACTGATGAAATACCCGTGACCAACGGCATACTATCAGTGGCGATTTATTTATTCTTAGGTGTTTCTATAGCAGCGACCTAGCCTTATGGGCAGCAAAGCTCTTGTCACACAATGGTCCTACTATAATGTCTGTAAAAACAGCTCTAAAATGTCAATAACTGCAGGGTTTGAAACTGTTTGCTGACACTATGAGGTATACAATTACTTGTCTTCAGCTACTTCAAGTGCCAAAAATTGAGCGCATATGACCTGATTGTTCATTGTAAAATTGCATGCACTCAGAAACTTAACCAGTCCTGCAGGTGCTAGCCCCAAGAGACACTCAACAACTCCACCCACACTACCCCACAATCCTTTAAAAGCAAGTACATTTCCATACAGGAAGAAACATAACTGAGGAAAATCCCACCGTTTTTCACCATAAAGAATTTCAGGGAAGCCACAGCTAGGAGCTTCATGGCTAATGGTTACATTTCTTAGTATGCAAAAGAACACAGAATGATCCACCCTTTTAAATGCTGTTTCCAAGGGCAACAGCTATACCGATCAGCACCGGGAATCCGAGCATCTTCAGCTTTACAACAAGCATTAGCATAGCCAATAGGTCTCGCCTTTGGGACCTTTTAAGTATATAGCCATGCAGCAATTCTTTAACAGAAATAAACTGTATTTGTGGATTCCTTTATATACTTGGCATTAACCTGTAATGGTCAGAATGTCCCCTACAGGGCACCACAATAAAAAAATAGCATTGGGAAGAAACATGGTCATGACCACATGAAAAAAAGGCAGAGAGCACTGCAGTGTAATCATGTATTCAGCTCCAAGAGGGCATAGTGCATTACACATTTTCAGGCATAACCGGTCTGTTAGAATATTATTACAAACAAGACCCTTAGATCACAAACTACTCACAGCTATAAAGCAAAAGCAAAAGCTCCAGCCATGAGAGAGCTTTAAAAGACATTGAATATTGGGAAAGGTTATGATCTTCGTGTCCCCTCCAACCTAGTGTTGGGACCCAAGAGAAGTTTACTGAGTGCAGTTAATATTGTAGTATTGCCTCTCCCACTGTGCTGGGGGAACAGCATGCATGTGTTTTTTCTATTTAAAAGGCGCCTGTTTGTATATTTTTAAGCTTCTAAACTTGGGAAGAATTTAGGAATGGGGCTGCAAATTTAACTGGTGCTCATGTAAAGCGCTCATGTAAAAGGGCTCCAATCTTCTGGTCGAGTTCGCGCTACATAAATAAATAAAAGAGAATCCCCCTCCAGCTTGCAGCCTTTGTCGGATCCAGACACTGCAATGAAACAGCAAGAAGCCACAAGAAGAAACAACATGCCACAAGCGTGAAGCAGGTATTTGGCTGATTGTGCAATAATCCATGTAACATGATTAGTCTCCAGGGCGGTAACAAAATAAGGCGGACAAACCGAAAGCATTTACCTAACAAAACAAAGGAGTTTTGAAAGACAGGCCAAGGAAAGAGTGAAAGTGATGGGCGTGGTCAAAGCCCACAGAAGCAGATTACATGAGCACTGCCTAGGCTCGACCTAAAAAGCCTGGATTCCTCCGGGGTCATTTCAAACGTGCCTAAATTCAAAGAATTCCTCCACGACATTGAGTTCCCAGAGTCAAATCAAAAGCATACAGTATGTGTCTATGGACATAAGACCTCCATTGAGGAATATATCAGGCAGTCTTATCACTTGCAGCAAAGGACACTGCTGCTCCAGGTGGGCTGCTTGGGGGAACTTTATTCCCCTTTGTCCCCACATCTGTGTGGTATAGACGGAGAGAAAGGTAAACTTTACAGCCAATTAGAGCAAATCGTCCGAATCATGCTGCTGATCTGCTGTTCAGCTCGGTTACTCCCTGGCAGGGTTTGCAAAATTGAGGTACCGCTACTCAGAGACATTAAAAAAAGAAGAAAAAGAGTAGATATAATAGCCATGCTGTCTGAAAAATGATGGACCCATAATTAATGCATCTTTATTGTACAATATCTTCTAAGTAAAATTACAGCAGTTAAGACACTGACAAAACTTTGAATGACACAATACAACCTGGCCAGGTTTTTATGATTCACTGACCACCTGAACATGGAAAAGATTTAGACATGGACATGTAGACCAGGAATTGATATCTGCATATGCAGGACTTGGAATACCGGTATAAATTGCAGCTTTAAAATCAGTCACTGAAGAAAAAGATGTTTCCTACCACAGGCCTTCATATAAAAAAGTCCTGCCATCTCAGTCTTCATAATTGTGCTACAAAGCATCTCTAAGCCCTGTCACTTGTGGTTGCATCATATGACTCTTAACCACCACATTTAAAGTTAGATCAGATAGGTACATAGTAGGTATGAGTTCTCTTTCTGCATTTACACAGTTTTGCTAGCAGGATGGTCCTCTGTGTGCATTTCCATTCATGCTTACCCTTAGCGACTCCTTTACCTAGTAGCCCAATGTGCATCTTTCTATCCTCCAATCAATCTGACTTCAAGAATTTACTGATGAGTGAATGACTGGTGAAGCATTATACAATCTGTTTCCAGCTGAGAAGTAGAAAGGATTTAGACTGGTAAACCCATAACAAAACGTACAAAATAATAAATGTTTATCATGCAGGAGATGCGAGCTTGGAACAATTCTGCCTTTTTCCCCTCTCCTGTACCTCATGAGTCTATTTCCATATGCATGCACCTGGTAACCTAAACGAGCACTTAGCAGCAGTCTGCAAATATTCAAAACTTCATATGTAAGCGATGACAGTCAAATTGCAGGTTGGTGTGTGTTCCTTATTCCTCCCAAGAGGTACCAGAGGGATCATGTGCGAGATCACTGCTTCGAAGCTTTAAATTGCGGTGCTACACCTGCAGCACTTAGGATTGCCCAGATCAAAGCATGAGTAGTAATTTGGAGGGACCGCACTTGTATTGATTACCCAAAGTCCGTAGGTAAACAGGCTGGCAGTTTTAGTGGCAGATTGTAAATTGAAAGTGGCTAAAAAGTGTAACTGGAGAAAGGAAATTTGAAGTAGCTGGAGAGCTACAGCAGAAAGCCTTAAACTATAAAATGAATGAGTTAACACACATCGTTACAGATTCAAACTAATAGTGGTGTTGGTTAGTCACTTGAGAATCCTAAAAGGTTGCGCCGAGGTAATAAGGTTAAATCAGGGTAGTTGAGTAGCTTGTTTCTTTTTACAGTATTTTATTAATATGGTGATTCACACACCATGTGTCCCATAGACACTTGCGACGCTGAGCCAGCCAACACTTTTTATCCCTTATTGGTGCGCAGGCCTGGGGATTTTTCAAGGCTGTGTACATTTAACATACATATCAGAAAGCAGAGATAAAGAACACAAACTGTAACACAACAAATCATAAATAATGGTCACATCATAAAACACAGAACCCCCATCCCCCTAATTTGAGTATGACATCACAAAATGAAGGACAAGACAAAAAACAACATATAGAGAAAATCAATTACTTTTGAGAAGCATCACGTCAGTATCATTTTGTCCTTGAGTTAGGAAAAAACAATATAATCGCACAATATAACAATGTCTGATATCAGTGTCCAACTTCAGTGGGAAATAACACCCGTGATCAGGTGTGAGAACCTTCAGAGTCTGGAAAGAAGGTGGGGTGCTCATGAAAGTGTCTGGTGATGAGCTAGGATGAAGCATCCCATATTAATGTATTAATGAAACATGTACTATGAGTAAGTGCTTACAGGAGGCTGACTTCTATAGTCAAGTTGGAAGAAAGAATTGAACAAAGTGACACGAAAGTCATACTGAAGGAACAAAAAAAGACTGCGAGCCTGAGAGAGTTCAGGAAGGAAGAATGTCAGGATCCCGGGGATCCAATGTAATAGATGAGGTTAACAGGGTGATATCACATTGAAAATTAAATTGCAGTGAAAGATCAGAGTTCCTCCCTATCTATTATTACTAAGCTTCCAGGTTGTATTGAAGTCGGGTGAATGATGACTGGTTTCTGGTAACTGTAAAGGGAGCAATATTTCAAGAATTATGATGACCTAATGAGACCAGATAAATTATGGGTAGAAACATTCAAGACTACCTGTAGAAATAGTGGCTATAGCAACCCTGGGGTAGATTAACGGCAAAAACCTAACGAGCAAGGAGTAAGAAAAAACATAACAGAACTCAGTGGCAGGTTCTCAGCACTGGCAAGATTCTGTTCCACCTTAAAACAACCGCCACAAAGCAAGGGGCTGATTTTGCACCAGTGGAAGGCAACGGAGTAATTTCTCTGGGGGGAGGTATGTAAATCGAATTTGCACAGTTGATCAAAGACTGAATTAAGGTATTGACAACTGGCATGTGAAACTGACATATGCAATGTTGACTGAAAAACATGTAGGCTATGTCTACCTGTGACTCAAGTGCCAAGTCGAAATGCTAACTAACACCTACATTACAACCAGCCTGCACTATGGTTGTGCAGGTCCCATATTGTCTTGTCAAGTGTTCAGCCGGTTGGGGAGATTGGTGGTGTAAGCTCAATCTCCTTCTAAGTAGGAAGTAATTTTTAGAAAGCTAGCAGACATTCACCACTGGGCAACAGCGAGGCAGCTGGACGCATTGTTTGGGACTTGATGGAAAGAACTGTTTACGGTTAGAGGAGAAAGGCAGACCATGAGTTGGATGCTATTTGGATCTATGTAGAATTGGAACCCAGCTGGATGCAATATGGAGGATAAGGGGACACACGTGATCCTTCAACAGAAAAGGGAGAAGAAACACCGCCTAATGAACAACATCTCATTGATTTGGCTGCAGGAGAAAACCTGTAAAGTATTCATTAGTAAGGATTAATTACTTTCTTGTATAGCCCAGGCCAATGGAATTCTGAAAGGGTGGCATATCATGCACAGTAATGTGTTTACTTCGCATGCCACAAAAAGCATCAAAATGTGCAAATTTCAACAATAAACAAAATACTACTAGCTTAAAATAATGAAAAGTTACTAACAGAAAGAGCCACATGTGGTGCTGCTCAGTTGGAAACCCTTCGAATAGGTTGACTCTTCACTTTTCAGGTGATTTCTGTATTAAGGTGTTAAATTAAAAAAAATAGTTGAAACTTTAGTCCGGACAGTATTAACATTCGTTAAAATGACAAACAGTAAAATAATACTGCTACAAAATATGCCACACAATTTTCCTTTTCTAGCCATAAACTTTTTAAGTAGTGCGTCATAATTTGGTGCTTGGTTGCAGCACAATTCCAATGGCCCTGTGTATATCCTATACTAACAATGTATTCAAATGCTCCCACTCTTTTGGCCATACATGATACATGGAGAAGAAGTGTTTAGGCCAGGATCACACACTGATTCCTGGGTAAGCAGAGATTCTAAACTAGTTTCCTTGATGTGAAATTTCCAACTTATGCACTAGTGTTGCATTAAATATCAATACGGGGCGAAATTGAACATGATAGGCCAACGATTCTCAAACTGTAGGTCGCCATCCATTTTCAGTTGGGTCTGAAAAGAGCAACAAATAAAGATACCTTTACATTTTGTATTTATCTTGTCATATTTGCTGTGCCAAAATGCTGTTTGTGCTTTTAGCATAGGGATTGGTATCTACTTTTCTTTCTCTGACTGAAAAGTGAGAAGAGTTTTTAAAGTGAACTATGTGACAGCCGTGCTGGATATAAGGAGTGTAAACAGAAAGGCTGTAGGATGTTATTTTGAGTAACACACAATAAAAAAGAAATGCATGTAAATTAACTGCAGAATATACCAGCAGTTAGGAAAGCAAACATGAAGCAAAAATGTGTATAATTCTGAAGTGTGATGGAAACAAAAGATCAAAACAAATCAAGACAGGTTGCTTGTTGATGCATAAATGATAAATATTCACTAAAATCCAATTTCCACACATTATGTGTGTGCTGTATAGTTTTATCAGTAAAACTGAACGTATATGTGCAGATTTACTGGCCATTTAAGTGAAAATGTGCTGTCTGTAAATGACAGTGTACTATGCATGTTGCTTCAGCAATGTATTTGCACTAGGGGTTCCTAAAAATGCACCACCAGGTACATAATTCATCCTTACCATTCTACAGAGTACACTTGCTACACTTTGCATGAAGCTAGGATTTTCACAGTCCCTATAATTTTAGTTATGTAACATTGATGCCAGCATCCCCACCATGAAAATTATTCAAGCACACTGGTGCAAGACTGGGTGAACCCTCCAGTATTTTTTGCTGTTGTTGTTTTATTTAGCAAAGCTATTTCAACAGAGAATGTGCTCACTAAGGTCATCATACACAATCATCCCACTTGTGTATGACTTTTAAGAACCTGTGTGTTTGAATTCAAATACAACTGACCTTATGCAATGTAATCTGGTGTTCATGTAAAACAGTCTAATGCCCTCGGGCAACTTTTGCTCTATATAAAACACATATATATGCATATATTTCCAAAAAGCACCACTTGGCCTCCGCTTAACACAAAACGGATATGAGGTGTTTTCCAATACTCTGCTGCAGAAGGGGTTTTCAAATTTGCTGAATAACACTGGTATCAACACCAAGATTTTCTAGAAGCCTTGTGATTTTGTTCACAGATGCCACAGGCCGGCACCCCACTCTGAGAAGTATAACAGCTCCAGTACAGTTCACCGTCTGCCACTTTTATGAGCAGATCAATATCTAGGATATCGAAGAGCGTGGTTAAGGGTGTGTCATTTACAAACAATTGCTGTTAGAGAGGAATGCAAACAACTGTAACGAGTATGTTCTTTTGGTAGTTCACAGCATTGTTAAAGCATGTCTACTACTACATTAAATAAATAGCCCCTACCTCATGGCCTTTAAAGCAATGTGGGTCGCCTAAGTTGGTTGTTCTAAAAATGTGATTGTGGAATGATGGGATGCTGTGTTACAAATGCATGAATGGATGGCCCAACATCAGCTGAGTACACTGACAGTAAGGGCCAGATTATGAGTTTGACGGATAGGAACACCCTTCACCCAAACACCCGATGGGGAAGTTGCCACCGTGCTGGCTACCTCACCACCAGCCCCATTAAGACTTTTTCACTGAGCTGAACGGCAGAAACCAAGGTTTCTGCTGGTCAGTCCAGCGGGAAAGTGGAGACAGCATTACAAACTGACAGCAATGCTGTCACCCGCAGAGGGCACCAGTACACTCATAATACGCACTGTCTGCACAGCAGGGGGACCCCTTCACTTCCCATGCCACAGGCATGGACAGTGCAGGGGCTCCCCAGTGGGCCCCTGCACCTGTTCTCCGCCAGCCTTTTAATTGCGGTGAAACAGCCATGAAAAGGTTGGCAGAGAACCATGCTGGAATCAGCAGGGCGGAGCTGAGTTCACCACTGACCTGGCTGATTCCAACGTGCACCGCAGCCAGCCCGTCGGGATCTCTGATCTTGGCGGAGATGACAGTAGGTTGGCGGGGTTGCCCGCCGACCTGGTAATGTGGCAGTCAGACTGCCACAACCACGGCAGTCCGACATCCACCGGGAGTGTGGCGGTCCGTGGACCACCACACTCATAATTAGGCCCATAGGCTACTAAGGTGCTCTGACATTTTGCTTGCTTCCTAAAACTTGTTGGAAAATATTATCATGACTAGAAAAGGTGCTCTTGAGGTCCTTACTAATTGCTTTAATAATGACAGTAGGTAAGGTTTAAACAAACATTGGTTCAGATGTGCTGTGAAGGTGCAGGTCACTTCCTTAAATAGATGGCCTCTTTCAGTCCAAGACAAGACATCTCCAGACCAGAAGACCACAACTGACCCCAATGGCTTGCCCGTCCAAACAGAATTCTTGAGGAACTTTCACCAAATAAGAGATATGAAACTTTTCCTCTGGACCTGCACCTTTTTAGGCCCAATGTTATCCAAGACCTTTTGATGTTTTAAAATATGTCTGATAAACTTGCATATAGGTGCTTTCAGCCACATCTCTTCATCCATTGGTCTGTTATTGTGTCATTCACACTTTACTTCCACCCACTACAGAAAAGAACATGGGATAATGGGTCAGCCTATTTCAGCCACTGGTTAACTTCGCTTTGAGTGACTGCATTTTAGCTATCTTAGAAGGAGCACATCCGCACACAAGCAAGTCTATTTTCCCTTTCTTCATTGTTCTTGTTTTTTTTCTTTCTTAAAGGCAAGAGGCTTGTAGCCAATGCTAGACTGATTTAACCTTTTTAGGTCTGTGTTAGGCAAGAATGTTTGATTTTTCTAAAATTACATGTATAACATAGTTACTTATAAGACACTCATGATAGTGTCACTGTCTGCAACTTTCCCCTATAAAGCCAATTATATCATGTTACGCAGATGCCAGACAGCACCCTGACACTTGATCAACTATAAAAATACAAACTCTAGTATCCACTAGTGACAATCTTTGCCACAACTAACATGATAATCATAAACTTCAACTGCCTCCTGCCAATTTTCTTGCTACTTAGGGGCACAATTTTTGTTGTTGCAAGAATTATGCGCCTTTCCCGCTAGGCAACCCACTCACACACCTCACTGAACCGCACAGTGCCTTACCCGAGGCACTATATTGTAATAGGAACTACATTGCCTGTGGTTATTGTTACGTACTTCGTAGGTTTCTTTGATATATGTTCTTATATGTATGTACACATATTTACAGCCTTGAGAAAGCCCCAGGCTTGTATGCCGGAGGGGGTAAAACACGTGCAGGCAGTACTCTTAAACTGTTCATCGATTCCGAAAAAAGATTAAACACCGAGACAATTCACAGATAGCATCCTAAGCATGTATGAAAGGGATTTTACTGAACTTAAGACTATTTTAGGCCAAAAAAATAATAGGGATGCAGCATCCCAAGGTGTGTTAGGTGGTTACAATTAATTATCTTTTACGTTATACTTCTTTTACCTTCCATAATACATAAAGCGGTTCCCTCGCTGCAATCATAGACCTTATCCAACATGGAAGTGCAGCAAACCTATAACTTGATTGCTTACGATCGAAACTCGTTTATTTTTTTTTTATTGAACTGGGCAGTGGCTGGGTACTGTATCAGATGACGCCTAACACGCTTTCCTTGCCCCAGCATGGACAGGAGGAAAGGTACAGCGTGTCCCGTCAGAAATAACGCAACCGGAGCGTTCGCCTCCCCGCCCCGGCGCTGCTCATCACGCGAGCCCGGGGATTGAGAGGTGGCACTAGGCCGCGACCCCTTCTTCGCTCGTTGGAAGAAACACAACTTCAACATGCCCGGGAGACGAGAAGGCGCAGCCCGCAGGCTGGACGGACGGCTGGAGAAACGCTAAGCTTATAAATAACCACCCCGCCGTCCCCCCAAAAACACACGCCGGCGATCCCGATCCTGGGGGCACCAGTCTGTCATCGGGGTGTTTTCCAAACATGTCTGTTTCTTTTATGTGGTTTTACTTTCTTTTTTTTTTAAAGAAAAGTTTTGAGACGTCTCCGCTTCCACGTCACCAACGGCTTCCAACTCCCACGGGAAAGTACAAAAAATAAAAATACCAAAATAGTCCTGTAAAGTACTAGCTGCATATGAAAACCAAGCAAATGCACCACTGACCCCCGGAAAATAACATTACTTGGACAGAGTGTGCTTCCACTCCCCTTTCTTTCGAAAAATACACATTGTCACATTAACTTTTTTTTTTTAAACACAGCACAACCACCCCAGCCTTCCAAAACTTTCCAAAAGGTACAAGAAGAGCATAAACATAAACGCCTCCCTTTCCACAAATGGCTACGATGTGTTGATTTTTGCAACGAATCGGATTTGTTACTAAACACAAAACCAACATATTCGTTTATATGGAAATATTTTTACGTTTACATTCACTCCCCCCCCCCCCCCCCCCCTGGAATGAAGTGCAACAAAAGTATCACCCTGAAAGTTTATTTTGAAGAACACGAGTACCAAATTTTGTGCAATTTCAATCCACAGCTGTTTCATCGAGTTTAAAAGACTAGAGCTATGCACATTTTCGAAATGTTTAGTTTTACACAAAACAAAGGAAATGCTCCAAACGCCTCCCCCACAAAACTTGCAATGTTGTTTAACTAGCAACATGCCGGGCATCTCCTGCTGTAACTCATCTCCAGCTGTGAGCGGATCAGCTGTTTACCTTTTGTTTTTAAACGATTTGCACAGGTCAAGAATCAGAGTTGCTCGAGTTTCTTACCAGCACAGGACCTGGACTTCCAGATCTTCAGCAAGAGGATGATAATAGCCAGAAGGTGGGAAATGTCCCCCAGAAATCTGAACACATTCATGGTGAGTGCGGGTGGGAAGGGGGGATGCAAAAAAAATCAGAACCACTGTCGACGGAGACGCGCACGGATATAAGACCGTGCCCTGGGAGAGACACGTAGCCGGGCAACTGCCCTGCTTTCCGGGTGAGGCTGCAGTGCACTGCGCGCGACAGGCCCTGGGTGTGTGAAAAAGCAGGAAGGGAAGGATTTCTGAGAAGTGGGAGGGATGAGGCGTAGGCCACTCTCTGCTCGCTCCCCCTGCTGGACTATGTTTGAATTCCAGGCTAACTTATATAATAAAAGCAAGTACATACTATATAATTGGGTGCGAAAGAAGCAGTAAAAAAAGATAATCATACTTTAACATAGGGCAGTTTACAAATGTGCCTGCGTGTTCATTTATTTGCTTTGCCATGTGTAATAATTTCCTTAAAGAAATTAATATTTAAACATGTTTCCAGTTAAATCATCCGTAATAGTTTATTCATTGCTGACATTTTAAATGCAATCAATGTCTAAACGTAAGCTACTACTGATCTATTATTTTTATTTTAATTTTTAAAAGTTGGATTTATTTATTTATTTAAACATGTATATAGCGCGCCGTGACCAATCCTGCTATCTTGGCGCTGGGTGGGTGAGGCACAGAAACAGCAGGGGGAAAAAGAAGAGGGGAAAGAAAACAAGACAAAGACAGACACCAGAATTAAGAACAAGCATTTGCAATGCAATGGGTCTCACGTTTGCTTGAGTTACATCTATTAGCGATATAAACTCCTAACCGGACTTTTCTTGGCACATAAATTGAAAATGAAAAGTAAAACAGTTTCACTTAAGCGAGCCAATTCAAAGCCCCACACCATGATCGTGAAGGAGACACACAAAAGGAAAAATAAGTTTGCTCACAGCCAAACGTTTCGGCATATGAGCAATTAGCCATGTAACAGGGTCGATGTCCAAGGCGGTAACCAAACCGCCCCAAGGAGGGACAAATTTAAAGCATTTACCAATAATAAAGTATTTTTGAAGGGCAAGCCCATGATGGAGTGATAGTGATGGGCGTGAGGTGGCCGTGGTTAAAAGCCCAAATAGATAACTCGTCAGAAAAAGCAGCACTTGCGCACTGCTATGCTCAACCTAAAAATGACAACGTAATGAAGTAATACTATCACAAAATATCCCACCTTATGCTGCATAATTTGCCTTTCTTGATAAAATTTACTCAACGTTGCCACATAATTTGGCCCTCCCCAGCTGCATAATTCCAGTGGACCTGTGTCTATGCCTTGATAGCTCTGAAAGGTGTTGCTTAGTATAATGTATTGATGTATATGCCTTGGTAGTCTAAAAAATTGTTGCTTAGTATTTTGTATTAATTAGCTGTCAGACTTTTTTGCTTATGCAGGGTCATCCCCAATCTTTTTGCCTCCTGCGTCCTATTTTTTTCTGACCTGTTGCTGTTGGCTTTTGAACACTGAGCACTTTACGACTGCTAACCAGTCGTAAAGTGCATATGCTCTCTGTGTAAATTGTATGATTGATTGATTTATACATGATTGGCATATTTGATTTACTGGTAAGTCCATAGTAAGGTGCACTAGAGGTGCCAGGGCCTGTAAATCAAATGCTACTAGTGGGCCTGCAGCACTGGTTGTCCCACCCACATAAGTAGTTTTTTAATCATGTCTCAGACCTGCCACTGCAGTGTCTGTGTGTGCAGTTTTAACTGTAAATTTGACTTGGCAAGTGTACCCACTTGCCAGGCCTAAACCTTCCCTTTTCTTACATGTCAGACACCCCTAAGGTAGGCCCTAGGTTGCCCAAAGGGCAGGGTGCAGTGTATTTTTAAGGTAGGACATATAGTAATGTGGTTTATATGTCCTGACAGTGAAATATTGCTAAATTCGTTTTTCACTGTTGCAAGGCCTGTCCCTCTCATAGGTTAACATGGGAGCTACCTTTAAATCTGATTAAAGTGTAGATTCCCTTTGGGAGCGGATGGATATGTGGAGTTTGGGGTCTCTGAGCTCACAATTTAAAAATACATCTTTTTAGTAAAGTTGATTTTAAGATTGTGTGTTTGAAAATGCCACTTTTAGAAAGTGAGCATTTTCTTGCTTATACCATTTCTGTGACTCTGCCCGTTTGTGGATTCCCTGTCTAGGTCAGTTGGACAGTTGGGCTGGTTGCACCTCACACTAGACAGTGACACAAAAGGAGCTGGGGTGTAGTCTGCTTTTCCTGATGAGCCATCTGTGCTAGGAGGGAGGGGGGGAGTGGTCACTTACACCTGAAAGGGCTGTGCCTGTCCTCACACAATGCAGTCTCTGACCCCCTGGTGAGTGTCTGGGGCCTGGCCTGGGCAAGGCAGGATTTCACATTCAAAAGAGACTTTACTTTGAAGTAGGCCTACTTCAAAGGAGAAACTGGGTATAAGAAGGGCACCCAAAACCACAGACTTTAGAACACTTCTGGAAACAAGAGGAACCTCTGCCTGGAGAAGAGCTGAAGAGCTGAGGAGAAGTGCTGCCCTGCCTGTGACTGTGCTTTGTGGAGCTATCCTGCAGTTGCTGCTTCTGTCAGAGTAAGAGGGCAAAGACTGGACTTTGTGTGCCTTCCATCTTGTGAAGAAATCTCCAAGGGCTTGATTCAGAGCTTGCCTCCTGTTGTTCGAAGTCTCAGGAACAGCAAAGACTTCTCTCTGCCAGCACCTGGAGTCTCTGGAGAGACTCCTGCTTTGACAAGTGGTGCCCTATCCAGTCCCTGGGCCCTTGAAAGGAAAGCTGGTGGAAATCCAAGGAAATCGACTTCGGACCGACGCCGCTGCTGAATCCGGGGACACCGCCTGCACCCGACTCCGTGACCTTCGGTGGAACGCAACGCTCTTCTCAGGCCCGACGCCGCTGCAGCCCCGCTGAAGTCCGCGACTCCGTGGAAGTCGCCGCACCACATCGTGACCGACGCCGCTCGAAGTGCACGGATTCAACGTTTCGCACCGACGCCGCGATCCCCGACTTCACGCATCGACTTGTTTTCACTCTTCACCAAAGGTACTGTACTTTGGGGTCTACGCGACTCCGTGTCCGTCGCCGCTGGTGTCGGCTTGTTGGGAACGACTCCGTCACGACGCCGTGTTGACACCTCATCAAAGCATTTTTGTTTCTAAGCGCTATTTTGGAGTTTAATCTTTAAAAATTCATAACTTGACTTGTGTATGTTGGATTTTTGTTGTTTTGGTCTTGTTTTGTTTAGATAAATATTTGCTATTTTTCTAAACTGGTGTTGTGTCATTTTGTAGTATTTTCATTAAGTTACTGTGTGTGGTGGTACAAATACTTTACACCTAGAACTCTGAAGTTAAGCCTACTGCTCTGCCAAGCTACCAAGGGGGTAAGCAGGGGTTAGCTGAGGGTGATTCTCTTTTACCCTGACTAGAGTGAGGGTCCTTGCTTGAACAGGGGGTAACCTGACTGTCAACCAAAACCCCATTTCTAACATTAGCCATGACCTAGATTTTCTTCACATCTTCCTTTTGTACTCATCAAAAAACATAAAGGATAGAATTGTTGAAAAAGTGTTCTAAGAATTAGTAGTGCATTAATACACTTGTTTTCCTTTTACTAGTAATAACACATTTTCAATGAAAAATGTACTTCTTTGATGCTGCTTACAGCCTTGTGACCGTTCCTAAGGGCTTTGGACCACTTACAAAGGAACATCCTGTGGAAGAAGGTGAATCTGAGTAGGTTTTTGGTGATACCGATGCCTATTGAAAGGGGCATACATTGGCATCTCTCTGCAGTATTTACCCTCTTCTGTTCAAGTTTTACTATTACAGGATTATTCAGCAGCACTGTTTGTCTCATCACGAGTGCCGAAAACCCAGTTCTAAACTTGGGCCCTGGGTGACAGCTGTCAAAGGTTGTAGTTTCTCTGGTGTCATTTTGGGAAATAAATAAGAAGGAAGCTGAGCAGTAGGGGTGCGTGCCTCAACTCTTACCCAATGCCTAATTTGTAAAAGAATGAGTGCCGGTGCCCAGAGCTGTGCTCAGCAGCCCATGGCAGGTGGCATTAAATCTTAGCGCACCACATACAAAGGCTGCGTAGACTAAATTCCACCTCAATCGTTTTTTAATCTCCACCAGACACTGCCTGCCCTTTTATCTCACTCTTGCAGGTTCCTGCTTAATCCCTTTGTGACATTTTTCTGTCTTTCTCTTCCTTCACCTTTAAACTTTGTGTATTTTTCCCTGTCTTCCTGTCAATAAATGACTGATATAGAAAAATAAGTGCCGGTCCCCAAAAGTGAGTGCCACTAGACCCCACCAGCAACCACCAGCTCAAATCAGTTCACCGCCTGCATGACCAAAGTTGCTAACCGGATGAGAGACAACTTTCTCAAGCTCAACACCTGTAAGACATAAGTAGTGATCTTCAGCAAGAAGACCTCACTTTGGGACTCTAACTGGTGGCCAGCCATGCTCGGACCCATTCCACGCACCAACGTCGGGAACCTCAGAATAATCATCAACAGCAAACTGGACATGACTGCACAAGCCAGTGCCATCATTGTGTCCAGCGTCTACACCTGGAAGATGCTGAAGAAGATCTTCAAATGGCTCCTAAGCAACACTAGAAAAACTGTCACTAACACGGTAGCTTCCAGCAAGTTGGAATACAGGAACACCCTCTATGCCAGGATCACCAAACAACTCAGTCAAAGACTACAAGCCCTCACACACAGAACTCACATCACATCACACCTTAAGGAGCTCCACTCACTTCTAGTGCTCAAACACCCTCATTTCAAGCTCCTCACACACACAGTCAAGGCACTGCGCAACATAGGCCCCACCTACCTAAAGAGTCACAGCTCCTTCTACTAACCACCCAGACACCTCCGATCCACAGGACTCCTACTCGCACATATCTCACATACACAGAACCAGATCAGAAGGACAGGTGTTCTCTTACATCGCTCCTAAAAAGTGTAACATCCTCCCCCTCCACATTAGAGCCTCCTCCTCTCTTCTTGAATTCTGCAAGAAGCTGAAGACCTGGCTTTTCAAATTACCAACCTACCATAGGCATGGCTAGGCACACACACCTGCTCAGTGCCAGGATACCCTTGCAGGTGATATTGCACTTTGCAAATAAACATAACTGTAAAGATGATGTCCATGCTCTTCTTGTTATATTAATTGTTTTTATTACTAAAAGTAAAGAATATGTCTGGTACATAAAAAAGGCACAGAAAGCAACTGTCAAATGGAAACATAGAATAAACCTTTGTAATACATTCCACAGATGTCATCATGTTCTATGCTCCTCTAGTGACAGCACCACACTTCTCCCTTCTTTTAAATACAAAGTCAAAACCCTACAGTACATAAACATCAGCAAGACTGTAGTGGTTGCGGGTGCCAGAAGACTGCCAGTGTTGACGGTATCCCGCCCACCGTATTAAGAGTCCACAAATACTTCTAAAAACAGCCACAAATCTGACACTCCTAGGACAACCGAGGGCGGGAAAGAGACGGTTCCACCACCAGCACCGCCACGCCGAATAAATTTCGCCCTCATATTACGACCCACAAATAAGCACAACGGTCATTGCACAGTGGAAAATCATTGGCGGTGTGAACCGCTGCGGTCAAAAACACACCTCTACCAGAACACAGCGCCACATTGGACAAATCAAATACCCCACACCTGACACACATACACACATTAGACACATCAACAACCAACTATAAAACACCCCCACACAACCCACTGCCCTTTGCAACCAAAATGACATACACCAACAGCGAGGACCACACAAGCCAAAGACACTGACTGCACTTGTACACCATACGCACTATCACACAACACTCAGCACACACCACACAACTGTACCATTGACACTATACACACATTGTCACAGCACACAAACACCACAAACAACCAGCACACACAACCAAGCACACCTATCCCACAAGCACCCTACATTGCACCCTTGCACACAACACCCCCCCACTCACAACACAACTACCATGTTCTGTCAAAAACACCCACGCTTCACAGACGATGAGTTGAGGGTCATGGTTGATGAAATCGTCAGGGTAGAGCCACAGCTGTTTGGAGCACAAGTCCAGCAAACATCCATAGCCAGGAAAATGGAGTTATGACAGCGAATTGTCGACAGGGTTAACTCAGTGGGCAACCATCCACGCACAAGGGAGGACATCCAGAAGAGGTGGAATGACCTTAGGGGGAAGATGCGTTCCATGGGGTCCAGGCATTAAATTGCTGTGATTTTAGGCCCCCACCTTCTCCTCCAGAGCTCGCAATGTGGGAGGAGAAGGTCTTGGACATCCTGCATTCTGAGGGCCTGACTGGAATCATTGGAGGACTGGATACTGGTAATGAACCAACACGCCCCTAGCACTAATTCGGCCCTTCTAGCATGCTACCCCACCACCCTATCACTCCCAAGTCACCCTATCTTTCACTACACCTCCCACATTATCGCCTAAAACCTAAAGCCCCTCCCCTGCATACCACCCAGCCACAATAGCCAGACAGTCCCTGGCCACTGCACGGATAGCACTGCCAATAACTATCACTATGACTCCCACAATGCACCTGCGCATCCACATGAAAAGCTGATCCGTCCACATCACAGTGCAACACCTGAATGTACAACTATCACACCTGTATCACCAACAGGATGCTACGACTGAGGACCTATACATTGCAATGACAGAAATGCAATCCTCATACAGCAACCCTCAGTGGAACATGCTACCCATTTCATTGTCCATTACCCACAAACAATGTCTGTAGTGCTGCATCTGTCATTGCCATAACTGGGAATCAAGTTCCTACTGTATGCATCAGAGACAGAGACCAACATTCACATCTCCACCATGTGATACTCTCCCACTCAATTCACAATGCCTTTGTGAGTTAGCGGTAGTGATGTAATTGTGTGAGTCTGTGGTGTTGTGTATGTTCTTATTAGACAATGGCAGTGATGTGTGTGTGCAGGGTGGTGTGTGGATGGCACTTGTATGTTGACTGTGGTGTGTGTAGTTTGTGTGTGCGTGTGTGTAAGTTGGTGTGTGTGTGTTGGTACAGGTGTTTGTTTGCGTGTGTCTGGCCGTTGCTAGCTGTCCTGGATGTGTGTGTTGTGTGTGGGTGTGTACTAATGCCTTTTCCTCCAGGGTGTGCTAGGTGGGCATACTTACGGTTGTTGTCTTAGTCGCTGGTTCTGGAGTCGTAGGGCGCTTGGGAGCAGTGGGAAGACTTCAAGTTGAGGTTTCATGGTGGCTCCGGACGTGTCTGAGTTCCTGAAGGCGAGTGTCTCCTTTTATACTGTTTGTTTCCGCCAGGGTTTTGGTGGCGGTCCGACTGCCCCAGAAATCCTGGCAGTGACATTCTACCACATAACGTGAAATACTTCATTGTCATCATTGATTCCTAATCTTTGCCATTCTCTATGTGGTGAAGGAACAAAAGATTCAAACTTCCCTTCTGTGACCAACACTTTATCACTTGTATTGCAACTTACACAGCTTTTAACGTTATCATCAATTTCTCCATCCATTCTTGGCAACCAAAAGTCATTCCTTATTTTCCTTTTGGTAAAGGTTGATCCTAAATGACCTATAGGAGCTGTTGAAATTATCCTTTACCTAAAATATTCTGGTGGTACCAGTTTGTTTCCCCGTACCACCTTTTCATCCCCAGTGGACAACTCATCAGCTACGTTCCAGAACATCTGCAAATCAGCTGAAAGATTTTTTTCTTTAGGCCATCCAGACTTGATTAAGGTCATAACGTCTTTCAAAATCTTGACCTCATTTACTGCATCTACCCATTCCCATCACCATAATAACATAACATAATATAATTAAGTATTTCAGTCTCCCATGGGTCTCTTTCATGACCTGCATCTGAGACCTTGTTTGCGTTTGCTGATTTCTCCTCCCAGTTTAGCAAAACCGGCTATTAATCAACATCTACCTTGCTTTTAGATTTCTTTAATGTTTTTCTGGGATCATATAAGCTTTCTACATCAAAAGTTACTTTCTCCTGAAAGGATTTATCTCCCTCCTCATTAGTGAGTTCAATCCGGTGTTCTATATACGTGCACATCCTTGTTCCAGACTGGTGGGACATATAGTGAGTCCCTTTAGCTGGGTTTCAAATTTTTTCATCCTCAGATTCATGACTGTGCCTTCATTCTTGTTGGTTAAGATGTCTGCCAGACTTGTGCCACAGCTCATTTGTGGAGGGGTGCGGTAAAAGGGTGAAAATAGGACTAGCATAAGATTAATAGCTCTTTCCCATCTGTTCTCATGAAGGCAAGTAATAGAGTTCTTCCACGCATGTCTGATAACCATTCTTGCTTTTGAAGTTCCCCCAGTCACAGTCTGTTGAGGCTGTCCGGAGTTCTGCTGTAGCTGGGTCAGCATCCCTCTTTCTTTCACACATTTGTCCACTAGTGACTGTGCTAGGGTTCTATGCACTCTATTGCCTCTGTCCCCTTTCCAATGCCCTTTCTATGGTGATTGCATGTAAACGTCTAACTCTTAGTGTCGTGGGATACTACGCATACCTACCCGGACTGGTTTAGCCAGTCGTCACTGTAGGAAAGTACCATCTTGCCTGGCATGTTACCCCCATATTTCACTGTATATATGTTGTTTTAGTTGTATGTGTCACTGGGACCCTGCCAGCCAGGGCCTCAGTGCTCATAAGTGTGCCCTGTATGTGTTACCTGTGTTATGACTAACTGTCTCACTGAGGCTCTACTAACCAGAACCTCAGTGGTTATGGTCTCTCATTTCTTTCCAAATTGTCACTAACAGGCTAGTGACCAATTTCACCAATTTACATTGGCATACTGGAACACCCTTATAATTCCCTAGTATATGGTACTGAGGTACCCAGGGTATTGGGGTTCCAGGAGATCCCTATGGGCTGCAGCATTTCTTTTGCCACCCATAGGGAGCTCTGACAATTCTTACACAGGCCTGCCACTGCAGCCTGAGTGAAATAATGTCCACGTTATTTCACAGCCATTTACCACTGCACTTAAGTAACTTATAAGTCACCTATATGTCTAACCTTTACCTGGTAAAGGTTGGGTGCTAAGTTACTTAGTGTGTGGGCACCCTGGCACTAGCCAAGGTGCCCCCACATTGTTCAGGGCAAATTCCCCGGACTTTGTGAGTGCGGGGACACCATTACACACGTGCACTATACATATGTCACGACATATGTAAAGCGTCACAATGGTAACTCCGAACATGGCCATGTAACATGTCTAAGATCATGGAATTGTCACCCCAATGCCATTCTGACAATTCCATGATCCCCTGTGTCTCTAGCACAGACCCCGGTACTGCCAAACTACCTTTCCCGGGGTTTCACTGCAGCTGCTGCTGCTGCCAACCCCTCAGACAGGTTTCTGCCCTCCTGGGGTCCAGCCAGGCTTGGCCCAGGAAGGCAGAACAAAGGACTTCCTCAGAGAGAGGGTGTTACACCCTCTCCCTTTGGAAAAAGGTGTCAGGGCTGGGGAGGAGTAGCCTCCCCAGCCTCTGGAAATGCTTTGGGCACAGATGGTGCCCATCTCTGCATAAACCAGTCTACACCGGTTCAGGGATCCCCCAGCCCTGCTCTGGCGCGAAACTGGACAAAGGAAAGGGGAGTGGCCACTCCCCTGACCTGCACCTCCCCTGGGAGGTGCCCAGAGCTCCTCCAGGGTGCTCCAGACCTCTGCCATCTTGGAAACAGAGGTGCTGCTGGCACACTGGACTGCTCTGAGTGGCCAGTGCCAGCAGGTGACGTCAGAGACTCCTTCTGATAGGCTCCTTCAGGTGTTGCTAGCCTATCCTCTCTCCTAGGTAGCCAAACCTCCTTTTCTGGCTATTTAGGGTCTCTGCTTTGGGGAATTCTTTAGATAACAAATGCAAGAGCTCATCAGAGTTCCTCTGCATCTCTCTCTTCACCTTCTGCCAAGGAATCGACCGCTGACTGCTCCGGAAGCCTGCAAAACTGCAACAAAGTAGCAAAGACGACTACTGCGACCTTGTAACGCTGATCCGGACGCCTTCTCGACTGTTTTCCTGGTGGTGCATGCTGTGGGGGTAGTCTGCCTCCTCTCTGCACTAGAAGCTCTGAAGAAATCTCCGGCGGGTCGACGGAATCTTCCCCCTGCAACCGCAGGCACCAAAAGACTGCATCACCGGTCCTCTGGGTCTCCTCTCAGCACGACGAGCGAGGTCCCTTGAACTCAGCAACTCCGTCCAAGTAACTCCCACAGTCCAGTGACTCTTCAGTCCAAGTTTGGTGGAGGTAAGTCCTTGCCTCCCCACGCTAGACTGCATTGCTGGGTACCGCGTGATTTGCAGCTGCTCCGGCTCCTGAGCACTCTTCCAGGATTTCCTTTGTGCACAGCCAAGCTTGGGTCCCCGACACTCTAACCTGCAGTGCACGACCTCCTGAGTTGTCCTCCGGCGTCGTGGGACCTCCCTTTGTGACTTCGGGTGAGCTCCAGTTCACTCCTCTTCGTAGTGCCTGTTCCGGCACTTCTGCGGGTGCTGCTTGCTTCTGAGTGGGCTCCTTTTCTTGCTGGGTGCCCCCTCTGTCTCCTCACGCAATTGGCGACATCCTGGTCCCTCCTGGGCCACAGCAGCATCCAAAAACCCTAACTGCGACTCTTGCAGCTAACAAGGCTTGTTTGCCGTCTTTCTGCACGGAAACACCTCTGCAAGCTTCTTCACGACATGGGACATCCATCCTCCAAAGGGGAAGTTTCTAGCCCTTGTCGTTCTTGCAGAATCCACAGCTTCTACCATCCGGTGGCAGCTTCTTTGCACCCACAGCTGGCATTTCCTGGGCATCTGCCCACTCCCGACTTGATTGTGACTTTTGGACTTGGTCCCCTTGTTCCACAGGTACTCTCGTCCGGAAATCCATCATTGCTGCATTGCTGGTGTTGGTCTTCCTTGCAGAATTCCCCTATCACGACTTCTGTGCTCTTTGGGGAACTTAGGTGCACTTTGCACCCACTTTTCAGGGTCTTGGGGTGGGCTATTTTTCTAACCCTCACTGTTTCCTTACAGTCCCAGTGACCCTCTACAAGGTCACATAGGTTTGGGGTCCATTCGTGGTTCGCATTCCACTTCTAGAGTATATGGTTTGTGTTGCCCCTATCCCTATGTGCCCTCATTGCAATCTATTGTGACTGTACATTGCTTGCATTGCTTTCTATTGCTATTACTGCATATTTTTGGTATTGTGTACATATATCTTGTGTATATTTGCTATTCTCATACTGAGGGTACTCACTGAGATACTTTTGGCATATTGTCATAAAAATAAAGTACCTTTATTTTTAGTATATCTGTGTATTGTGTTTTCTTATGATATTGTGCATATGACACCAGTGGTATAGTAGGAGCTTCACACGTCTCCTAGTTCAGCCTAAGCTGCTCTGCTAAGCTACCTTTTCTATCAGCCTAAGCTGCTAGACACCTCTTCTACACTAATAAGGGATACCTGGACCTGGTGCAGAGTGTAAGTATCCCTTGGTACCCACTACAAACCAGGCCAGCCTCCTACATTGGTTGTGCAGCGGTGGGATAAGTACTTGCAACTACTTGCCACTTTGTCATTTTGTACTTTTCATAAGAGAAAAATATACAAAACAAGTTCAGTGTATGTACACCTAACCAAAAAGTTTTGCTTTTCTTCTCTTACTCCTTTGCTAAGTGCTGAAAAGTACCTCTAAAACTTTCAAAAAAGTTTTAAAAGTTTTTTTTTCTTCTGTTCTTTAAAAAGTTCTGAAACTTTTTTTCTTTCTTTTTCTGTCCCTTAAACCTTTTCTATCATGTCTGGTACAGGTCAAACTGTGGATCTGACCAAAGTTGCATATGATCACCTTAGCTGGAAAGGAGCAAGGAGTTTCTGCACTGAAAGAGGTTTAGGGGTAGGGAAGAATCCCTCAAGAGAACTGTTAGTTAATATGCTCATTGAACAGGATAAGACCTTAGTTGGCACATCTGGTGAGAAATTAGCTGATGGTTCACACTCTGACTCTGGGGCACCCCCAGTAAGAGGGTTAGAAGGGAACCTTCCCAACCTGCCCCTTAGTAGGCCACCTAGCATGGCTGGTACTAATGTGAGTTCTCATCATAGTATAGAGGTTACCCCTTTAGGCCAGGTTGTTAGAGTGCCATCTGTTAGGGACAGGTCTCCCTCTGTTCATTCACACCATTCTTCTGTGTCAAGGCATGCCCAACCCACCCTCCCTGAAGACAGAGTGTTAGAAAGGGAACTCAATAGATTGAGAGTGGAAGAATCCAGGCTGAAGCTCAAGAAGCAACAGCTGGATTTAGATAGACAAGAATTTGACTTAGAAAAAGAAAGACAGAGGTTGGGGTTTGGACCCCATGGTGGCAGCAGCAGTATTACAGATAGTAATCCTGTAAAAGAGCATGATTCTAGGAATCTGCTTAAGATAGTTCCCCCTTACAAGGAGGGGGATGACATTAACAAGTGGTTTGCTGCACTTGAGAGGGCCTGTAATGTACAGGGGGTCCCTCAAAGGCAGTGGGCTGCTATCCTATGGCTATCTTTCAGTGGAAAGGGTAGGGATAGGCTCCTTACTGTTAAGGAAAGTGATGCCAATGATTTTACAGTTCTTAAGAATGCACTCCTAGATGGTTATGGCTTAACCACTGAACAGTACAGGATCAAGTTCAGAGAAACCAAAAAGGAGTCTTCACAAGACTGGGTAGACTTTGTTGACCATTCAATGAAGGCCTTGGAGGGGTGGTTACATGGCAGTAAAGTTTCTGACTATGAAAGCCTGTATAACTTAATCCTGAGAGAGCATATTCTTAATAATTGTGTGTCTGATTTGTTGCACCAGTACCTGGTAGACTCTGATCTGACCTCTCCCCAAGAATTGGGAAAGAAGGCAGACAAATGGGTCAGAACAAGGGTGAACAGAAAAGTTCATACAGGGGGTGACAAGGATGGCAAGAAGAAGGAGGTAAGTCTTCTGACAAGGGTGGGGACAAATCTAAAAATGAGTATTCATCAGGCCCACAAAAACACTCTGGTGGGGGTGGTGGGCCCAAATCCTCTTCAAATCAAAATCAAGTAAAAAAAACCATGGCGCTATTTATGTAAAATTAAAGGCCATTGGACAACTGATCCCAGTTGTCCAAAGAAAAGCACCAAGCCTCCTACAACTACAACCCCTACTGCTACACCTAGTGCCCCTAGTAATAGCAGTGGTGGTGGGAGCAAACCTACTAATAGCCAATCCAAGGGAGTAGCTGGGCTCACTTTTGGTAATTAAGTTGGGGTTGGTCTTGTTAGGGAGACCACAGAGGCTGTGTTAGTCTCTGAGGGGGGCATTGATTTGGCCACCTTGGTTGCTTGTCCCCTTAATATGGATAAGTACAAGCAACTTCCCCTAATAAATGGTGTTGAGGTTCAGGCCTACAGGGACACAGGTGCCAGTGTTACAATGGTAATAGAGAAACCGGTCCACCCTGAGCAACACCTACTTGGTCACCAGTACCAAGTGACTGATGCTCATAACATCACTCATAGCCACCCCATGGCTGTTGTGAATCTCAACTGGGGGGGGGGGGTGAACTGGTCCAAAGAAAGTTGCGGTTGCCTCAGATTTACCTGTAGACTGTCTACTAGGGAACGATTTAGAGACATCAGCTTGGGCAGAAGTGGAGTTGGAGGCTCATGCAGCAATGCTGGGTATTCCAGGGCATATTTTTGCTTTGACTAGGGCTCAGGCCAAAAAGCAAAAGGGACAGGGTGACTTGGATCCTGGAGGAATGGACCAAGTGCTCCCTAAAGCTAGGGTTAGTAAAGGTAAAACACTACCTACTATCCCTCCCTCTACAGTGGATTCAACTTCTGAGGAAGAAGAATTTCCACCCTGTGCAGAACCTACACCAGAGGAGCTGGAAGCAGACACTGCTGAGCTTTTGGGTGGAGGGAGGCCTGCCAGGGAGGAGCTGAGTGTGGCACAGCAGACCTGTCCCACACTAGAGGGTCTAAGACAGCCAGCTGTCAAACAAGCAAATGGGGATGTCAGTGACTCTCACAGAGTTTACTGGGAGGACAACCTCTTGCATACTGAAGCAAGGGATCCAAAACCTGGAGCTGCCAGGAGATTGGTGATTCCTCAGCAATACAGAGAGTTCCTCCTAACTCTAGCCCACGACATTCCCTTGGCTGGACATTTAGGGCAAATGAAAACTTGGCACAGGCTTGTCCCCTTGTTTCATTGGCCTAGAATGTCAGAGGACACAAAGGAATTTTGTAAGTCCTGTGAAACCTGTCAAGCCAGTGGCAAAACAGGTGGCACTCCAAAGGCACCCCTTATTCCACTGCCTGTGGTTGGGGTTCCCTTTAAAAGGGTAGGGGTTGACATAGTTGGCCCCCTTGACCCTCCGACTGCTTCAGGCAATAGGTTTATCTTGGTGGTAGTGGACCATGCCACCAGATATCCTGAAGCAATTCCTCTAAGGACCAATACAGCTCCTGCAGTGGCAAAGGCCCTCCTAGGAATCTTTTCTAGGGCGGGCTTCCCAATATAGGTGGTATCAGACAGGGGAAGCAATTTCATGTCTGCTTACTTAAAGGCCATGTGGAAGGAATGTGATGTGACATACACGTTCACCACACCCTATCATCCACAAACAAATGGACTGGTTGAGAGGTTTAATAAAACTCTCAAAGGAATGATAATGGGACTCCCTGAAAAACTCCGGAGGAGATGGGATGTCCTGTTACCTTGCCTCCTTTTTGCTTACAGGGAGGTACCCCAGAAAGGAGTGGGATTCAGCCCCTTTGAACTCCTATTTGGACACCCTGTAAGAGGTCCTCTAACACTTGTGAAGGAGGGTTGGGAACAACCTTTAAAAGCACCTAAGCAAGACATAGTGGACTATGTACTTGGCCTAAGATCTAGGATGGCTGAGTACATGAAAAAGGCCAGTAAAAACCTTCAGGCCAGCCAAGAGCTCCAAAAGCAATGGCATGACCAGAAGGCTGTTCTGATTCAGTACCAACCAGGGCAGAAAGTGTGGGTCTTGGAGCCTGTGGCCCCAAGAGCACTCCAAGACAAATGGATTGGACCCCACATTATTGTTGAGAAAAAGGGTGAAGTCACCTACTTAGTTGACTTAGGCACTGCCAGGAGTCCCCTTAGGGTGCTCCATGTCAATCGCCTGAAACCCTACTATGACAGGGCTGATCTCACCCTGCTCATGGCAACAGATGAAGGACAGAAAGAAGAGAGTGACCCTCTCCCTGATCTCTTCTCTTCCACAGAACAAGATGCTCAAGTGGAAGGTGTAGTTCTGGCAGATTGTCTTACTGCTGAGCAGAAAGACCACTGCATAAATCTCCTGGGTCAGTTTTCTGAACTCTTTTCTACTGTGCCAGGCACCACTTCTTAGTGTGAGCACACCATAGATACTGGAGACAGCTTGCCTGTCAAAAGTAAGATCTATAGGCAGCCTGACCATGTCAGGGACTGCATAAAACAAGAGGTTCAGAAAATGCTTGAACTGGGAGTGGTTGAGCACTCTGAAAGTCCATGGGCCTCTCCTGTGGTACTTGTACCAAAACCTCATTCCAAAGATGGAAAGAAGGAAATGAGATTTTGTGTAGATTACAGAGGTCTCAACCAGGTAACTAAAACTGATGCTCACCCTATACCCAGGGCAGATGAGCTAAAAGATACACTGGCATCTGCCAAGTATCTAAGCACCTTTGATTTGACTGCAGGGTATTGGCAGATCAAGTTATCAGAGGATGCTAAAGCAAAAACTGCATTTTCAACCATTGGAGGGCACTACCAATTCACAGTAATGCCTTTTGGGTTGAAAAATGCACCTGCCACTTTTCAGAGGTTGGTGAATACAGTCCTGCAAGGATTGGAGGCTTTTAGTGCAGCATATCTAGATGATATAGCTGTCTTTAGCTCCACCTGGGATGATCACCTGGTCCACCTGTGGAAAGTTTTGGAGGCCCTGCAAAAGGCAGGCCTCACTATCAAGGCTTCAAAGTGCCAGATAGGGCAGGGGAAAGTGGTTTATCTGGTACACCTGGTAGGTGGAGAACAGATTGCACCACTTCAGGGGAAAATCCAAACTATTATAGATTGGGTTCCCCCTACACCTCAGACCCAGGTGAGAGCCTTCTTAGGCTCTCATAAAGGAGGTTCATAAAGAACTATGGCTCCATTACAGCCCCTCTTAATGACCTCACATCTAAGAAAATGCCTAAAAAGGTATTATGGACAGCAAACTGTCAGAAAGCTTTTGAGGAGCTGAAGCAGACCATGTGCTCTGCACCTGTCCTGAAAAGCCCGTTACTCCAAAAAATTCATTGTCCAAACTGATGCATCTGAATTAGGGGTAGGGGCAGTCTTATCACAACTTAATTCTGAGGGCCAGGATCAACCTGTTGCTTTTATCAGCAGGAGGTTGACCCCTAGAGAAAAGAGTTGGTCTGCCATAGAGAGGGAGGCCTTTGCTGTGGTCTGGGCACTGAAGAAGTTGAGGCCATACCTGTTTGGCACTCACTTCATTGTTCAGACAGACCACAAACCTCTACTTTGGCTAAAACAAATGAAAGGTGAAAACCCTAAATTGTTGAGGTGGTCCATATCCCTACAGGGAATGGACTATACAGTGGAACATAGACCTGGGAGTACCCACTCCAATGCAGATGAACTCTCCAGATATTTCCACTTAGACAATGAAGACTCATCAGGTCATGGCTAGTCTTATTCTCCTTCGTTTGGGGGGGGGGGGGTTGTGTAGGAAAGTACCATCTTGCCTGGCATGTTACCCCCATACATGTTACTGTATATATGCTGTTTTAGTTGTATGTGTCACTGGGACCCTGCCAGCCAGGGCCCCAGTGCTCATAAGTGTGCCCTGTATGTGTTACCTGTGTTATGACTAACTGTCTCACTGAGGCTCTACTAACCAGAACCTCAGTGGTTATGGTCTCTCATTTCTTTCCAAATTGTCACTAACAGGCTAGTGACCAATTTCACCAATTTACATTGGCATACTGGAACACCCTTATAATTCCCTAGTATATGGTACTGAGGTACCCAGGGTATTGGGGTTCCAGGAGATCCCTATGGGCTGAAGCATTTCTTTTGCCACCCATAGGGAGCTCTAACAATTCTTACACAGGCCTGCCACTGCAGCCTGAGTGAAATAACGTCCACGTTATTTCACAGCCATTTACCATTGCACTTAAGTAACTTATAAGTCACCTATATGTCTAACCTTTACCTGGTAAAGGTTGGGTGCTAAGTTACTTAGTGTGTGGGCACCCTGGCACTAGCCAAGGTGCCCCCACATTGTTCAGGGCAAATTCCCCGGACTTTGTGAGTGCGGGGACACCATTACACGCGTGCACTATACATATGTCACGACATATGTATAGCGTCACAATGGTAATGCCGAACATGGCCATGTAACATGTCTAAGATCATGGAATTGTCACCCCAATGCCATTCTGGCATTGGGGAGACAATTCCATGATCCCCCGAGTCTGTAGCACAAACCTGGGTACTGCCAAACTTCCTTTCCCGGGGTTTCACTGCAGCTGCTGCTGCTGCCAACCCCTCAGACAGGTTTCTGCCCTCCTGGGGTCCAGCCAGGCTTGGCCCTGGAAGGCAGAACAAAGGACTTCCTCAGAGAGAGGGTGTTACACCCTCTCCCTTTGGAAAAAGGTGTCAGGGCTGGGGAGGAGTAGCCTCCCCCAGCCTCTGGAAATGCTTTGATGGGCACAGATGGTGCCCATCTCTGCATAAACCAGTCTACACCGGTTCAGGGATCCCCCAGCCCTGCTCTGGCGTGAAACTGGACAAAGGAAAGGGGAGTGACCACTCCCCTGACCTGCACCTCCCCTGGGAGGTGCCCAGAGCTCCTCCAGTGTGCTCCAGACCTCTGCCATCTTGGAAACAGAGGTGCTGCTGGCACACTGGACTGCTCTGAGTGGCCAGTGCCAGCAGGTGACGTCAGAGACTCCTTCTGATAGGCTCCTTCAGGTGTTGCTAGCCTATCCTCTCTCCTAGGTAGCCAAACCACCTTTTCTGGCTATTTAGGGTCTCTGCTTTGGGGAATTCTTTAGATAACGAATGCAAGAGCTCATCAGAGTTCCTCTGCATCTCTCTCTTCACCTTCTGCCAAGGAATCGACCGCTGACTGCTCTGGAAGCCTGCAAAACTGCAACAAAGTAGAAAGGCGACTACTGCGACCTTGTAACGCTGATCCGGCTGCCTTCTCAACTGTTTTCCTGGTGGTGCATGCTGTCGGGGTAGTCTGCCTCCTCTCTGCACTAGAAGCTCCGAAGAAATCTCCCGTGGGTCGACGGAATCTTCCCCCTGCAACTGCAGGCACCAAAAGACTGCATCGCCGGTCCTCTGGGTCTCCTCTCAGCACGACGAGCGAGGTCCCTTGAACTCAGCAACTCTGTCCAAGTGACTCCCACAGTCCAGTGACTCTTCAGTCCAAGTTTGGTGGAGGTAAGTCCTTGCCTCCCCACCCTAGACTGCATTGCTGGGTACCGCGTGATTTGCAGCTGCTCCGGCTCCTGTGCACTCTTCCTGGATTTCCTTTGTGCACAGCCAAGCCTGGGTCCCCGACACTCTAACCTGCAGTGCACGACCTCCTGAGTTGTCCTCCGGCGTCGTGGGACCTTCCTTTGTGACTTCGGGTGAGCTCCGGTTCACTCCACTTCGTAGTGCCTGTTCTGGCACTTCTGCGGGTGCTGCTTGCTTCTGAGTGGGCTCCTTGTCTTGCTGGGCGCCCCCTCTGTCTCCTCACGCAATCGGCGACATCCTGGTCCCTCCTGGGCCACAGCAGCATCCAAAAACCCTAACCGCGACCCTTGCAGCTAGCAAGGCTTGTTTGCGGTCTTTCTGCACGGAAACACCTCTGCAAGCTTCTTCACGACATGGGACATCCATCCTCCAAAGGGGAAGTTTCTAGCCCTTGTCGTTCTTGCAGAATCCACAGCTTCTACCATCCGGTGGCAACTTCTTTGCACCCACAGCTGGCATTTCCTGGGCATCTGCCCACCCCCGACTTGATCGTGACTTTTGGACTTGGTCCCCTTGTTCCACAGGTACTCTTGTCTGGAAATCTGTTGCATTGCTGGTGTTGGTCTTCCTTGCAGAATTCCCCTATCACGACTTCTGTGCTCTTTGGGGAACTTAGGTGCACTTTGCACCCACTTTTCAGGGTCTTGGGGTGGGCTATTTTTCTAACCCTCACTGTTTCCTTACAGTCCCAGCGACCCTCTACAAGGTCACATAGGTTTGGGGTCCATTCGTGGTTCGCATTCCACTTCTAGAGTATATGGTTTGTGTTGCCCCTATCCTTATGTGCCCTCATTGCAATCAATTGTGACTGTACATTGCTTGCATTGCTTTCTATTGCTATTACTGCATATTTTTGTTATTGTGTACATATATCTTGTGTATATTTGCTATTCTCAGACTGAGGGTACTCACTGAGATACTTTTGGCATATTGTCATAAAAATAAAGTACCTTTATTTTTAGTATATCTGTGTATTGTGTTTTCTTATGATATTGTGCATATGACACCAGTGGTATAGTAGGAGCTTCACACGTCTCCTAGTTCAGCCTAAGCTGCTCTGCTAAGCTACCTTTTCTATCAGCCTAAGCTGCTAGACACCTCTTCTACACTAATAAGGGATACCTGGACCTGGTGCAGAGTGTAAGTACCCCTTGGTACCCACTACAAACCAGGCCAGCCTCCTACAGTCACCTACCCATATGACAATTTTCAAAACTCTTTGCAAATCCATACAGTCTGTCAACACAATCAGACTTATCATGTGATACATTTTTCATTGCCTGCTAGAATTGCCTGACCTGTTTTGTGAGTCAATTTCTGGGCACCTTGTCACAATCCTTGCAACTCAGGCTGAAGGACAGCAAGAGCAACTCTGACTTCTCCCCTTGTGTATGGTCCTACTTTCTGAATCACACTCCAGGAGAATAAGCAACACCTGAGCCTAAAAAGTGGAATTGGAGAGAGAGCAAGGCAATACACTTATTTCCAGCAGGATGGATGGTACAGGACCTGGACTGGACTTTCTGAGGTAGTGAATTGGCACACCTCACAGACATAAGGAGACTCACTGTCAAGAGAGAAAATCAGAAGACAGTAAGCATTGAATAATGGAATGAGGATTCTTATAAAAGGTAAGTACTGTAAAAATACTTGGAGTGGCTTACCCAGTGTGAGGTGAAGCGCTGCTCTAAGTAGCCCCCATCAAACCCGGAAACTTGCAGAAGAATTAAAGATGGTTAGCATTCCACTCCACTGGAACGCTGACTTGTAGTCACTAAACAAAAAAGGGGAAATCTAAAGCCAGGTTAAAAATAGGATTCTAGTCCACTAAGCAAAAAAAAGGGGACAGCTGGTGCACGGTTCAATAACAGGAGCTGAGTCAAAATCAGTGTTCAGTACAAGGGAGACTAAGCCAACTGACGAAGAGGAAAAGCAAAAAATGTGAGGGAATGGAATTATGGGTACAAAGTGAATCGGCTAGCGAGTAAGTAGAAACAACCAATGTTGCCAGGCATGGTCTTCTGCATTCACTATCCTTTTATAGGGCTCTCTCTTCTCTGCCCTGGAAGTTATCTACTTATCCTCTGGTGGCTGGAGCAGCATGTTTCAGACGCTTCCCTGGACCTCAGACACCAACTTTCAGTCAACTTCTAGACCTGTGGAGTCTCTGCCAGGAGGAAGGACTGCTGTGCTGCTAAAAGGACTGCCACTATGTAGAACTGCTGCCCTGCTGGACTGCTGCCTTGCTGACTCGTGCCTGGAGCAAGACACTGACCCCAGGTGGTGCCACTCAGGTCCTTGGCATTTGATGTAGCCTCAGAGAGGCTGATTTGAAGTTTTTGGGCTCTTCACGACTGCAAATGGGCCTGTTGGCTCCAAAACCTTGTCACTCGCACAGCCCACCAACTCGAAGTTCCGTCAGCCCGAGCCTTTGCAGTACAGCATTCACCCCTCACAGAGAACACCATCACTGGCCCAACTGTTTGTGACAACAACAGGATCATAGTGCTACAGTGATGCCCATCTGTGACGCCAGGCCTACTCTTTGCGCTACATCAACGACCGTCTGCAACGTTTCTCTGTTCCTTGCAGCCACCTCCACTGCAAACGGGACTCTTTGCACTGGACTGAGAAGGTAACTTTTCAAGTTTGCCTGAACCTGTGAATTTCTCCCAGTCTTACATGACCAATTAGCCATGTTGGGGCGTAAAATTTAGTAAAATTTAGTAATGCTTTTAGTGACCCAGACATCAGCGGAAGGAGACAATTTATGTCTCATGTTTGACAGCCTAACATACAAAGCTGCACTAACACATTGTAAATGTATTTATCTTTTCATTTGTTGGTGGTCACAAGTGAGCCTTCCTTATTAAACAATATAACATCGCTGCTCACAACCTCACGCACTGGCTAACAATCTGCGCAGACTCCCTCGCCCCACTGAAAATTAACAACAACACCTGCAACATCAAGACCGCCCCCTGGTTCACCACTGAACTCCAACCCTCCAAGCGTGAATGCCGCAAAACTGAGAAAGCATGGCGCCAAGAGCCCTCCACGAACAACTTCTCCACCCTCAAAACTGCCATACGCAAACACCACCAACTCATCCGGACCACCAAAAGGGCTTACTACAAAGAACGCATAGATAGTAACTCGCATAACAGCAAGGAACTCTTTACCATCATCAAAGAGCTCACCAAACCCAAATCCTTCCCCATCGACCCCCCCCCCCACACACACAAAACCTCTGCAACTCCCTCTCCAAATACTTCCACCACAAAATCTTAGACATACACAATAGTTTCACACCATCCGCTCCCACCATCACCACCACAGACATGACCGACAACACCACCCCACCCCACCCTACTCCTCACCTGCACCCCTACCAATGATGAAGAAACCGAAAAAACCATGAACTCCATCCACTCAGGTTCCCCCACAGACCCCTGCCCCCACCATATCTTCAACAAAGCCAGCCCAATCATCGCTCCCAAGCTCTGCGCCGTAATCAACAGCTCCTTCGACGCAGCAACCTTCCCAAATACCTGGAAGCATGCCGAAGTCACTGCACTTCTCAAAAAACCCAAAGCAGACCCAGAAGACCTCACCAACTACCACCCCATCTCTCTTCTCCCTTTCCCCGCCAAGGAGAAGATAGTGAACGCCCAACTGTCTCACTTCCTAGAGAAAAACAACACACTCAACGCCTCCAAGTCTGGATTTCGCAAGAACCACAGCACTGAGACCGCCCTGATCGCCTGCACCGACGAAATCAGAACCAGAGTCGACAAGGGCGAGACCGTCGCTCTCATCCTCCTGGACCTCTCTGCAGCCTTTGACACTGTTTGCCACCAAATCCTCCACACACGCCTTTCCGACGCAGGAATCCGCCACAAGGCCCTAGACTGGCTCACCTCCTTCCTCGCCGAAAGAACCCAGAAAGTCCGCCTCCCACCCTTCCAGTACCCAGCAACCAAGATCATCGGCAGGGTCCCCCCCCAAGCATCCTCCCTCAGCCCTACCCTCTTCAACATTTACATGGCCCCGCTCACTAACATCCTCCGCCCCCACAGAATCACCATCATCTCGTATGCAGACGACACCCAGCTCGTCATCTCCCTCACCAGGATCCCTTCCACCGCCAAGACAAACCTCCACGCCGGACCCCTCGACATCCAAATGGATGACAGCAAGCCACCTCAAACTCAACTCCAACAAAACAGAAATCATCATCTTCGGCCCCAACCAGACGGTATGGACGACTCCTGGTGGCCCACCACCCTCGGATCACCCCCAACACCCTCCTCCCACGCACGCAACCTCGGCATCATCCTAGACTCATCTCTCTCCATGGCCCAGCAAATCAACACAATATCATCCGGCTGTTTCAACACCCTTCGCATGCTACGGAAGACCTTCAAATGGATTCCCAGAAAAACCGTCACCCAGGCACTCATCAGCAGCAGATTAGACTACGGAAACACCCCCTACGCTGATACCACTGCCAAGCTTCAGCAGAAACTCCAGCGTGTCCAGAACGCAGCCGCACGTCTCATCCTCACCCTCCCACGCCACGAACACATCTCCGCTCACCTCGGACCCCTTCACTGGCTGCCCAACAGAAAAAGGATCGTCTTCAAAGTCCTCATCCACGCTCATAAATCCCTCCACAACACTGGACCAGCCTACCTCAACGAACGAGTGAACTTCCACACACCCACTCGTCTCCTCAGCTCTGCTGACCTCGCCACAGTCCCATGCATCCAACGTACCACCTCCAGAGGCAGATCCTTCTCCTACCTCGCCTCCAAGACCTGGAACTCTCTCCCCACCAACCTACACAAGAGCCAGGACCTCCTTACCTTCAGAAAGCTCCTAAAAACATGGCTTTTTGAGCAGTAATACGGCATCCCCCCCCCTCCCCCACAGCACCTTGAGACCCTCCCGAGTGGGTAGCACGCTTAATAAATTTTATTGATTGATTGATTGATTAGTGAAACAAAAATGATGTTAAAGTGTATTTTAGACTCTAGACTAATTGCTAGTATCAAAACAAATTTGCATTTCTAATGTTTATTGAAAGATTAATGTCTTTGAAAATATTTGCAAATGAGAAAAATGAACTCTGTTATACCTAATGTAATGTATTAATAAAGTTTTACAATTCATAATGACATGCTTTACTTATTTTGATGGTATATTATTAACGCTGAATTTATAAGTTTGCATATTATGTGTGTTTTACTAACAAGTATTTTTAATACATTTTGTATTTTCTTGTGTTAGCATAAATGAGGCCTGCAGAGCTTGTATTTTGCGCTCATGTAAAAGGGATGTCTCTTTGTTCTTTCGAATAGGTTAATCGTCAATTGCACAGAGACTTTTAGTTTAGTGACCTTGGACAGGAGCATCCTGGTCAGTGGACTTAATGTGAAATAAAATGTGGTCACCAGTGTATGGATTCACACAGAACCGATATGCTCCCATAGTAAACCCAAGGAACCAAAGAACTGTTTTTAAAGAAATGCTTTTGTTTCCACTGTTTGGAGTCACACGGAAAGAGGAGATGTTCTCATGACAAACATGAGAGAAAACCGAACTGTTGCAAAGTAAAGTTGTCCATTTATTGTTATTGGATAAAGCCTTTTTGCGTGACATGATGCCATTAAACCGAAGACTCAACATGATTTATGTGTTTTATATTAGGGATGGACTTTGAAAGTTTAGAGCAGATCTTCAGATCCCTTGACCCTAGTCAGATGAGATTCTCTCTCTTCACCATGGTTGATGCTATGCCTGACTGGATTTTGATGCTGATCTAGATGCTTTGCTGATGAAGAACCCTTGAATGCTGTGCCTTGGAGAGGTAAATCTCTCTCAGCTGATTGCCATTGCCCCTTGACATGCCCCTTTTTGTAGAATAGAATCTGTCTTGCTGACCCTCGCTCTTTATATTTTTCTAGCTAGTATTCTGTATATTTCTCCAAATTCGTTTTTCCCTCTTTTGTATATTGCCCGCATGTGTCTGTCCCCACACATGCATTTCCTAATTTGGTTAGCCATAGGGACTACCTGTGTCCTGCCCAAGTTGCATACTGCGTTATTTGAACCTGACAAATCTTGATACAATCTGACCTGAGATATATTTCTGTATCTCAGATAATGTCATTAACAATATGCATTATTCTTCTTGAATTCCTAATTATGTTAATGCTAACTTGTTTGAACTTGTTTCGTCGCTTTGGGCAGCTTATGATGATCATATATCTTTACAATTTCATTTTATGCAATGTCTTTATGACACTAACTTTGTGATTGTAAAATAAAGCTTTGAACTTTTTCCTGATTGGAGTTTTCCTTACATGGCCACATTGGTCATGGTGTCTAAGTTGTTGGGGTGGTGTTGAAGTGCTTCAGCACACTTCTTCGTGGGTCAAAACGTCAGTCAACCTCAGTGAAGCGTTTGAATCCTGCGAAGGATGAAAATGCGCTTGCAGCCATGAGTGGCACTTTGGGCTTTTTGGTGCTAATTACAGTTAAATCTTTAAAATTGCATCTCTCTGGTTCCTCTGATCAGGTTATTGCCATTTTAGTCTTAGTTTATTTATTACATTTTACTCTAGTTTTCCAACTTGTTGTTGGACTTTTCTTGTGTTGCTTTTTACTTTATTGGTGTTTGAAATGCTTCATGAATACTTTAAACATTGCCTCTAAATTAAGCTAGCCTGCTCTGTGCCAAGCTACCAGAGGACTGAAGACAGGTTACTTTGGGGTTTACTTGTGTCTCACCATGACAAGGATTGTGGTTGCTGCGTGAGTAGGGTTTCACTGTCCCCCCAATCAGTAACACAGTTTCTCACACTGTTCCTTCTCTTGAGTCTTGGTTTGCTGTGAAATATTTTATGAAATGGTCTTACTAATTTTGGAGCATGGACAAAGGCTGCTGCTTCCCAATAGTTGTCAGATACATCACATGCCTTCCATGTTACCAGCTATTTCAGTTGCCCTCAGTGGTATATTGAATCTAGTAGTTCCTCTACATTCTACTCAGGTGTTCCATCCATTAATGTAGTGGAGGAAGCAACTGAAGTAGATGAATGAGCCTTTTTACTTTGGATAAATAGACAACAGGGTGTATCCTCCAGTTATTAGTTAGTCTTAGTTCTAATGCAGATTCCCCTGTAAGTTTGACAGTGAAAAAGCGTCCTGCAAATCTCGAGGCAATCCTGGTATTGGGCCCTGAAACAGATAGGTAATCAAAAGATAACCAGACATTTTCACTTGTTTTAAGCACTAGTTGACGTGTGCTAGAGATGAAGGATCACCCGACAAACAGCAAAAAGCCCTGATGAAATCCCATCTTTATTTGTATTTTCACATAATAAGACTCTCAAGAAATGTTTTAGTATTAATTGAGTTTGGAACATTCGAAGAATTCTTTTGGGGACTTCCTGAGCACTCCCTTTCATGTATGGGTTTTGTTATTGGGTATATGGTCCCTGAACAGTAGGACCATTGGGAGGTAGAGTGCTGCATTCATATACTATAAGCACTAACACCTGTGCAGCTGCTTGTTGGCCAATATTGCTCTTCCAGTGGTTTTTGGTTAAAAAGTCCATCGAGATCTGTGACCAGGGTTGCGTAGTTGTAGACAAGGGCTCAATAAGATTGCCTTATGTGACAGACCAAAACGGTGTAGTTTCTGTATTGCCGGAACAGCCAGACACTTACTTATAGTTTATAAAATCTCTAAACAACATTTTTGGCCCAGTATATGTAGGAGGCTGGCCCGGATTGTAGTGGGTACCAGAGGTACTTACACCTTGTGCCAGGTCCAGTTATCCCTTTTAAGTGTAGAAGAGGTGTTTCTAGCAGCTTAGGCTGATAGAAGGTAGCTATGGCAAAGCAGCTTAGGCTGAACAAGGAGACATGTAAAGCTCCTACTATACCACTTGTATCATATGCACAATATCACAAGAAAACACAATACACAGAGTTACTAAAAATAAAGGTACTTTATTTTTATGACAATATGCCAAAAGTATCTCAGTGAGTATCCTCAGTAAGAGGATAAGTTATATACACAAGTTATATGTACACAAACCAAAATTAGGTAAGTAATAGCAAGAAAAGTAATGCAAACAGTGTAGAATTACAATAGATTGCAACAGGAGCACATAGGTATAGGGGCAACACAAACCATATACTCCAAAAGTGGAATGCAAACCTCGAATGGACCCCAAACCTATGTGAGCTTGTAGAGGGTTGCTGGGACTGTAAGAAAACAGTGAGGGGTAGAACAATACCCCACCCCAAGACCCTGAAAAGTAGGAGTAAAGTACACCTACTACCCCCAGAGAGCACAGAAGTCGTGATAGGGGGATTCTGCAGGAAGAGCAAACACCAGCAATGCAACAACAGTGGATTTCTGGACCTGAGTACCTGTAAGACAAGGGTACCAAGTCCAATAGTCGCGACAGTGTCGAGAGTGGGCAGGAGCCCAGGAAATGCCAGCTGAAGATGCAAGGAAGCTGCCACCGGTTGGAAGAAGCTTGGAGTTCTGCAAGAAAGAAGAGGACTAGGGACTTCTCCTTTGGAAGATGGATGTCCCATGTAGTGATGAAGCTTGCAGGCGTGTTCCCACGCAGAAAGACCGCAAACAAGCCTTGCTAGCTGCAAGGGTCGCGGTAGAGGTTTTTGGGTGCTGCTGTGGCCCAGGAGGGACCAGGATGTCGCCACTTGGAGGAGGAGACAGAAGGGGCTCTCAGCAACTCAGAGAGTTCTCACAGAAGCAGGCAGCCCCCGCAGAAGTACCCCAACAGGCACTTAGAAGAAAAGTGAACTGGAGTCCACGCGAAGTCACAAAAGGGAGTCCCACGACGCTGGAGGACAGCTCAGAAGGTTGTGCACTGCGGGATGGAGTGCCGGGGAACCAGGCTTGGCTGTGCACGAAGGAAATCCGGGAAGAGTGCACAGGAGCCGGAGCAGCTGCAAATCACGCGGTACACAGCTTTGCAGTCTACCGTGGGGAGGCAAGGACTTACCTCCACCAAACTTGGACTGAAGAGTCACTGGACTGTGGGAGTCACTTGGACAGAGTTGCTGTGTTCCAGGGACCACGCTCGTCAGGATGAGAGGGGACCCAGAGTACCAGTGTTGCAGTCTTTTGGTGCCTGCGTTAGCAGGGGAAGATTCTGTCAACCCACAGTAGATTTCTTCGGAGCTCCTGGTGCAGGGTGAAGGCAGGCTACCCCCAGAGCATGCACCACCAGGAAACAGTCGAGAAAGCTGGCAGGATTAGGCGCTACAATGTTGCTGGTAGTCGTCTTGCTACTTTGTTGCAGTTTTGCAGGCGTCCTGGAGCAGTCAGCGGTCGATCCTTGGTAGAAGGTGAAGAGGGAGATGCAGAGGAACTCTGGTGAGCTCTTGCATTCGTTATCTGAAGAATTCCCCAAAGCAGAGACCCTAAATAGCCAGAAAAGGAGGTTTGGCTACCAAGTTAGGAGGATTGGCTACCAAGAGAGGTAACAGCCTATCAGAAGGAGCCTCTGACGTCACCTGCTGGCACTGGCCACTCAGAGCAGTCCAGTGTGCCCCCAACACCTCTGTTTCCAAGATGGCAGAGGTCTGGGACACACTGGAGGAGCTCAGAGCACCTCCCCTGGGAGGTACTGGTCAGGGGAGTGGTCACTCCCCTTTCCTTTGTCCAGTTTTGCGCCAGAGCAGGGCTGGGGGATCCCTGAACCAGTGTAGACTGGCTTATGCAGAGATGGGCACCATCTGTGCCCATCAAAGCATTTCCAGAGGCTGGGGGAGGCTACTCCTCCCCAGCCCTTCACACCTATTTCCAAAGGGAGAGGGTGTAACACCCTCTCTCAGAGGAAATCCTTTGTTCTGCCTTCCTGGGCCAGGGCTGCCTGGACCCCAGGAGGGCAGAAACCTGTCTGAGGGGTTGGCAGCAGCAGCAGCTGCAGTGGAGACCCCGGAAAGGCAGTTTGGCAGTACCCGGGTTCTGTGCTAGAGACCCGGGGGATCATGGAATTCTCCCCCCAATACCAGAATGATCTTAGACATGTTACATGGCCATGTTCGGAGTTACCATTGTGACGCTATACATAGGTAGTGACCTATGTATAGTGCACGCGTGTAATGGTGTCCCCGCACTCACAAAGTCCGGGGAATTTGTCCTGAACAATGTGGGGGCACCTTGGCTAGTGCCAGAGTGCCCACACACTAAGTAACTTGGCACCCAACCTTCACCAGGTGAAGGTTAGACATATAGGTGACTTATAAGTTACTTATGTGCAGTGGTAAATGGCTGTGAAATAACATGGACGTTATTTCACTCAGGCTGCACTGGCAGGCCTGTGTAAGAATTGTCAGAGCTCCCTATGGGTGGCAAAAGAAATGCTGCAGCCCATAGGGATCTCCTGGAACCCCAATACCCTGGGTACCTCAGTACCATATACAAGGGAATTATATGGGTGTACCAGTATGCCAATGTGAATTGGTAAATTTAGTCACTAGCCTGTTAGTGACAAATTTGGAAAGCAAGCAGAGCCTCAGTGAGACAGTTAGGCATCACACAGGGAGCACATACAGGGCACATACTTATGAGCACTGGGACCCTGCCTTGCAGGGTCCCAGTGACACATAGACTAAAACAACATATATACAGTGAAATATGGGGGTAACATGCCAGGCAAGATGGTACTTTCCTACAGTATGAACCAGGATGATCCTTTGTTTCTTTATTCTGTTTTTATATATTTTAAAGTGACAATGCTTACAAACAGTGAGTGGCGAATTCCGTCTTCGAAAGACACTTCAAAGTGCACACAACAAGGAAGTATAGTGGTACATGATGAGCACATCACTCACCCAACACCTTTCTTTATGCTTCTCTGACATATCTTCATTAGGAACTCTGCAATTTTTTAATTTTTTATGGTGATTACATTAAACATATTTTTACACATGGTAATAAGGCGTATTGGATATGTAACTGATGATCTGGTAAGACACCAGTGGATAGTTCTGTGACTTTCTTTGCTCACCATTCCATGGGTCCTGGTTATTCCTAGCTATCTTGGTTTGTCTTCACCTTCCTCAGAGGTTTCACATCTGCCGAAGAGTCTGTTTTTGTCCTGGTCTGTGTGCAACACTTTATCTAATTCCTGTCCTTTATCTGTTTCAGCTCTAGCAGTGGAGTTAGGTTTAGAACACCCTGGCATGGTGCAGCTTCCATTGGTGCAGCAGGTGCAGTAGCACCAGGACCCAGGGCCCTGATCATTGCTGTACTTCCCAGTTAAATAGCCGAAAGGGAACCCATTTCCTTTCTTACACTAGGGACCATGACAGACTGGTTATGCCACTGCACAGGTGAAGTTAAAAGAAAGAGAGACCTGTGGTTCCTTTGAGGGGAAGAGAGCAGAGGGACAATGAAATAAAATTAATAATTTATGTTCCAAAAACACACATAGGCCATTGGGGAAGATATACAGAACTGTAAATGAGAAGCTGTCAACAAGGATGGCATTTACATATAAATGGTATCATAGCTCCAATCGAGCAAAGCTTGATTTGTCTACAATGTCATTCCAAACCAAACCAAATCGGTTAAAAATTCTCACTATGGATCACTAGCTCCAGTTTTATGTTGCTTATGGGTAGGTCTGGGTGAAATTTTAATTACACTAGAGTAATTGGAGCAATTTCAGTAATTGTGCATGTATTGCTTTTGCCTGAACTAAGAGGAAATGATGCCAAAGAATGCAGCACTCTTAGTCTGAGTAATTAATTTATTCAGGCACTTCCCAGATATTAAATAAAACCACACAAATATCTGAAAATAAGCATTTAGCTCAAATGAAGTAAAACGTGTATATACAAGAATGATCACAGCCAGAAATGTGCAATGCATCAACAGTGGGAAAAAAAATAGATATATAATAAATAATCACACAATAATCAAAAGTTTAAATGCATCACCATGGGGTTAAGTCCATCATCCGCGCCAGCACCAATCATTTGGGGAACCCTCAAACGGCCAAGGAAGGAGACCCTCTGTAGGAGGCTGGCCTGGTTTGTAGTGGGTACCAATGGTACTTACACCTTATACCAGGTCCAGTTATCCCTTATTAGTAGAGTGTAGAAGTGTTCTAGCAGCTTAGGCTGATAGAAGTAGCTATAGCAGAGCAGCCAAGGCTGAACTAGGAGACATGAAAAGCTCCTGCAATACCACTATATCATATAGGTACCATATCATAAGAAAGACAATACTCAGAGTTACTAAAAAATAAAGGTACTTTATTTTAGTGGCAATGTGTCAAAAATATCTCAGTGGATATACTCCCTTGAGAGGTAAGTAACATACGCAAAATATACCCAAATAACCAAATCAGGTAAGTAAAACAGTCAGAAAGTAGTGCAAACACTGTAAAACACAATAGAATGTAATAGGCCTAGGGGCAACACAAACCATATACTAAGTAAGTGGGATGCGAACCACAAATGCACCCTAGGCAAGTGTGGTGTGTAGAGGGTCGCTGGGAGTGTAAGAAAACACCAAGGGTGTAGAGGAGACCCCACCTCATGACCCAGGAAAGCAGGAGTAAAGTACTACTATTTTCCCCAAAACACACTAAAGCCGTGATAAAGGAGTTTTGCAAGGACCACACCAGACTGCAAAGCACTGAAGATGGATTCCTGGACCTGAAGTGGTGTAAAGGAAGGGGACCAAGTCTAAGAATTGCTAAAGTGTCCGGGGGAGGGGCAGGAGCCCACTAAACTCCGGATGAAGGTGCAAAATGGCTGCCTCCGGTTGGAAGAAGATGCTGGTTTTGCACCAACGGAGTGAGGTAGGAGGTTCTGCTTTGTGCAGAAGATGTCCCACGGCGTGCTGGTGGATGCAGGATAGTTTCCTCAGCAAAATACTGCAAACAAGCCTTGCTACACGCAAGAGTCGCGGTTGAAGAAAAAGGGTGCTGCCTGGGCCCAGGAAGGACCAGGATGTTGCCACTCAGGAGGGGAGACAGCGGGGGCCCTAAGCAACATAGAGAGCCCACTGGAAGGAGGGAAGCACTTGCAGGAGTCCTTGAACATGGGTTCAAGAAGACTGAACACGGCGGTCGTCTCAACACTGCAAAGAGAGGTCCCGCGACACCGGAGGTCAACTCAGGGAGCTGAGCATCGCAGGACGGAGTGCTGGGGACCTAGGCTCGGCTGTGCATGCAGGATTTCTTGGAAATGTGCACAGAAGCCCTTGTAACTGCACATCACACAGTGCAGAGGATTACTGTCTGGGGAGGGTAGGCAAGGACTTACCTCCTCCAAATTCGGACAGTTGGACCTCTGGACAGTCGGGGTCACTTGGGTCCACCACCTGTGTTCCAGGGGCCACGCTCATCATGATGAGAGGGGACCCAGAGTACCGGTGATGCTGTAGTTTGGTGGCTGCTGGAGCAGGAGGAAGATTCTGTCAACCCACAGGAGATTTCTTCATGGCTTCCAATGCAGGGTGAAGGCAGGCATCACCCAGAGCATGCACCACCAGGAAACAGTTGAGAAAGCCAGCAGGATTAGGCGCTACAATGTCGCTGGTAGTCTTCTGGATACTTTGTTGCAGTTTTGCAGGCGTCCTGGTGCAGTCAGCGATCGATCCTTGGCAGAAGTCGAAGAGAGAAGTGCAGAGGAGTCCTGGTGGATTCTTGCAAGTCGAAATCTGAAGAGAAGCCCACAGGAGAGACCCTAAATAGCCCTGAGAGGAGGATTGGCTACCTACCCAGGTATGCACCTATCAGGAGGGGTCTCTGACGTCACCTGTTGGCACTGGCCACTCACAGGCCTCCAGAGTGTCCCCACACCTCTGAAAACAAGATGGCAGAGGTCTCAGACACACTGGAGGAGCTCTGGGCACCACCCCTGGGGTGGTGATGGACAGGGGAGTGGTCACTCCCCTTTCATTTGTCCAGTTTCGCGCCAGAGCAGGGACTGGGTTTCCCTAAACCGGTGTAGATTGGCTTATGCAAGGAGGGCAGGCACCATCAGTGCCCTTCAAAGCATTTCCAGAGGCTGGGGGAGGCTACCCCTCCCCAGCCTGTAACACCTATTTCCAAAGGGAGAGGGTGTAACACCCTGCTCTCAGAGGAAATGCTTTGTTCTGCCTTCCTGGGACTAGGCTGCCCACACCCCAGGAGGGCAGAACCCTGTCTGTGAGGTGGCAGCAGCTATAGCTGCAGTGCAAGCCTCAGAGAGCTGGATTGGCACTACGGGGGGTCCATGGTGGAGCCCCCAGGATGCATGGACTTGGCTCCCCAATACCAGATTTGGAATGGGGGGACAATTCCATGATCTTAGACATGTTACATGGCCATATTCGGAGTTACCATTGTGAAGCTACATATAGGTATTAACCTATATGTAGTGCACACGTGTAATGGTGTGCCTGCACTCACAAAGTCTGGGGAAATGGCCCTGAACTATGTGGGGGCACCTTTGCTAGTGCAAGGGTGCCCTCACACTTAGTAACTTTGCACCTAATCTTCAGAAAGTGAAGGTTAGACATATAGGTGACATATAAGTTACTTAAGTGCAGTGAAAATGGCTGTGAAATAACGTGTGTGTTATTTCACGCAGGCTGCAATGGCAGTCCTGTGCTCCCTATGGGTGGCAAAAGAAATGCTGCAGCCCATATGGATCTCCTGGAACCCCAATGCCCTGGGTACCTAGGTACCATATACTGTACTAGGGACTTATAAGGGGGGGTCCAGTATGGCAATTAGAATTGGTAAATGTAGTCACTAGCCTATAGTGACAAATTTAAAGGCAGAGACAGCATGAGAACTGAAGTTCTGATTAGCAGAGCCTCAGTGACACAGTTAGGCACTACATAGGCATACACATTTAGGCCACAAACTATGAGCTCTGGGGTCCTAGCTAGCAGGATCCCAGTGAGACAGGCAAAAACATACTGACATACATGTAAAATTGGGGGTAACATGCCAAGAAAGATGGTACTTTCCTACACCCTCTACATGGGGTCAATCAAAATGTTCCAGGAAGCACGGCGGCTCCACAGGTGAGTTCCTGTCTTAGCGCTAAGTATTCCCATCTTTTATACATTAAACAAGCTAGAAGAGCATTCTAGAACACCCTCCCTTCTGTTATGAAATCAAACGCTGGATGTACTTGATCTGTGTCAAGAACACGCAAAAGAACTGGCCAGTCCCTAATGCCCATTCCAGAGATAGAGCTGTATCTTTCTCTGATAAAAACATTCTCAGTCTTGTACTCTGGTATCGCGTACACATCCCCCATAATATGTTCCAGCACGGTATGACCCTGTTCTGATGAGAAAAGCAAAAACACGCTCTGTGTGGAAAATAAGATTTGTGTGGAAAATCCCTGTACCGCTGTGACTGCAACTGAAGAAGGCCAAAAAATGGAGTCAATAGTCAAGATGGAGTTGGTGGTTGAATACACATAGCATTAAAATGCATTATGCCTTACTTGTGACGCAAAATTACATGCATGATTACTTAATCTTGAGTAATTAAGAGTAATTTGGGGCAAAAATCTTACCACAGGAACAGCAAACTAAGCGAGAGCGAGCACCTGCTGGCTACTGCTGTTCATATCTTGTAGCATTTAGCTCTATTATCTTAGCACAAAATGCATACTCCGGCTCATTTTGGACACAAAGGTGCATTTTGCACTAAGAAAATAGCCTAATAGCTGGATTAAGCTTCTCAATCAAATAAGCATAATTCTGAGTAATTTGCGGTAATTACCAGCAATTACTCTAGAGAGGATTACTTCGGTTGTGCCCACCCCTACTTATGAGCCCCTGTGGACACACAGGCAGTCATTACGACCCTGGCGATCTTCAGACCGCCAGGGCCGCAGTGGCAGACAGAACACTGCCAATGTGGCGGTCTGGCAGCCACATTATGACCGTGGCGGTTGCGCCACGTTCGGACCGCCAGCACTGCCACTTTTCGGCCCCTGACAGCCTGGCAGTGCCGGTGGTCCCAATCTGCCAGGGCAGCCCTGCAAGCATTGATGCCCTGGGAATTATGACCCGCCCCCTGCAGGCGTTTACATGGCGGTTGCCACGCCATGTAAAGGCTGGCTGAGACTGGGGTGTAGGGGGCCCGATGGGGGCCCCTGCACTGCCCATGCACTTGGCATGGGCAGTGCAGGGGCCCCATAGTCCCATCATGCTTTTCACTGTCTGCTTTGCGGACAGTGAAAATTGCGACGGGTGCCCTATGCACCGCAACATTGCCACTGGCTCAATTATGAGCAGGCATCAATCTTGTGGGTTGTTTCCCACTGGGCCAGCAGGCGGAAACTCTGTTTCGGCCCGCTGACCCAGCGGGAAACTCGTAATGGGGCCCGCAAGCAGGGGACTGCACTGGCGGCAACCTGACCGCGGGAGTTTGTCGGATGGGCTTTTCCATCTGCCAAACTCACAATGACTCCCACTGTGCAAATTGATGCCATGGATCAGCCGTGCATGTGAGGTATGAGTCATGCACAAGGTGGCTTTCTTTAACTTCCCCACCTCCTTCAGACTCGCTCATCCCATGCACACCTCTACAACCTTCTCTATCCTCCCCCATTCCGTATTTTTTAATATTACCTGACTTCCTACCAATCTGCACCTCCCTCTGATCTGCCCTTCTTTCTTCCCTTTATAAGCTATTAAAAAAGTGATATGTGTTTGTTGACCTATTCACCTCCCACCTCCATCGGTACCTTCTTTCAAAAATTAACAAAATATATCAGGGTTACTGCCCACACCTCTCAGCTCCAAATGGACCTGACCCCCCCCCCCCCACGCTCAATGAGATGGTGGACAGCAGACACCTTGCTGACAGCTGATCCTTCAACACAAAGAGATCTCCCCTCCCTGCTGCATTCACATTAACCCCTCATAGGCAAGGGGATAGCATCATGAGAGCATTGTCTGTATTTCTCTTCTTCCTTTGGATAATCAGAGCCCGCAAGGAGAAGAACTGGGAATGCCAGTTCATCATTTGCCATTTCGAAGCCTCTTTTGAGTCAGTGGGTACCAAGGGCAGCCCATTCACTGCTCCAGATTCCACTTCTCTGATGTTAAAACAGTTTGAACCAAAATTCTTTCCTCTTTGTGGCCTCCAGCTAGGTGGGTGGGGGTTGCACAGAGACGTTTTAAGGCATTGCCAAAGTGGGCTCTGGCCTAGGGCCCCATACTTTCAAAGGGGCCCCTTAATTGAGACAGATGTGTTCTGCAGAGAGTCTTGCCCTCATGACCTTAAATGATTCTTAAACAGATTGTTATAGATTTCGTTTTTCTTTAATGTATTTTTAATGTGGGTGATGTGTGAGAATCTATTACAGACAATTTGTTTCATGCAAACTTCCATTAAAAGTTTTCTTTTAGATCAACACAGGATCTCGAATATAATAAATGGGTGCCAAAGAGATTATTTGCACTATTGTTAGTGAGCTGCTGCTGTGTTACAATATTGAATAAGCACGTCACTATCCCTAAATATGAGATGTACACACAAAGAATTTTGACAGGTGTGCCAGAGCACTGTCAATGTCTTGGCCAAAGGTGGCATGAAAGTGCCGAAATTGTATTATAAATTCAAAGTTGTTCCAAACTTGGGCCCCCAAAATACTTTTGGCCCAGCGCCCCCACAATCCTTAAGATGTCACTGGGCTTCCATTCGCAGTTTTCGCTGAGAGTTTCCTGTCTCGAAGGTAGGACTCCCCTCAGACGTAATGACAATGATGAGGAAGAGTAGGAATGTTAATAATTAAGATTACCGCTAATTAATTGTGGCATTTCTTCAGTCTGTCCTCCTTCTCAGGCATGATTTCTTTTCTATTCGAGAATGTGGAAACGTAACCCACCTTGGACACGCTCCAGGTACTTAAAGTTTACTGTTATCCAAATCACCAGTGTTGCACAGATGAAGGGCTGAGTGGACCCGAAAGGACTGAAGCCTGTGACGATTGGGTCAAAGATAGATCACTGCAGTGAATTTAAGTGTTAAGTGCTCAAGGGCAGGATGGATTCAGGCAACTGGAAGACCAGGGATGGGTTTTGTCCAATAATTTGTATGATTGCCAAGCCAATGGCGTTCGCAGCACACAAGTGCGCTAATCAAACGCAAGCCTAGAGTAGAGGCCGCCAGGAACATCTTACATCAGGTGGGCTCCAATAATTAAACATTCATTTATTATTGGTTGCATTTGGAAATGTAGAGGGTGGGCTGTGTGAATGAGTGTTTCTGGGACCCTGGTTTTTAGTTTAAGTCTGTCATATTGAGTGTTGATAATAAGTGCAGACAGTTCAATAGCAACGTGCCGATCCCATTCAGTTTTTCGCGCACAATTCTTGGAAATACTTTATAGGTGTTAACAAATCTTCTTGAACAGATGCCCAGGCGGTGCTTGCCAATTGAGATTTTCCTAGTCTTGGTGTCCGAAAGGCTAGATTTTATTATATACATGGAGCAAGTATTATGCAGTATTGTCTTGCTTTTTATTTAACAGCAGCCAAGCAAGATAAAACTGCATTTCCCAGGAAAAGTGAAAACATGATTACAAACTGTGACATCATAATAGAACAGCCAATAAAACGTCGAGTAACCCAATAATTATCTTGAAGGAGAGCAACAAATCCTCTTTTCTTGAGGCGAGTAGATGAAAAAGAAACCATAACACTGAATAGAAGGTAACTGGCATAGTCAATAAGTCTGTAAAGTAATCCAGTATGAGATGAGGAAAAAAGGATGTGATCGGGAAGAAGTCCATGAAGGTGTTCAGAAAAGAACATTGTCAAGGGTAGACCATCCAATTTAGGTGGAACTGGCAGAGGCGGAAGAAGGTGTAGGCACTGCAGAAAAAAGAACCAGAGAGGGTATTATGTATTACGTGAAATGTAGATTACACTACAAGAATGAAGAAACGAAACGAAACAAAGAAATTAACTGTGATGACTTGCTGTTCAAGGATATTCAGGCTTAAACAACGAAGTGAGTACGCAACGCGCCAGCACCCTGTAACTAACTATAAAATCTTCTTGGTTCATGCTAGTCTAACTTTCGTTTGGCAAAGCTCTGTGTTGTTGGAGCGGCTCTCGTTTTGTAATCGCGCTACCAATGTCTTGGCATATTTTTATTCAAGCGACATCCACGCGAGTAAGGACGTTGCACACTAGCCAAATTTGTGGTTACTGGCTCCTGTGCGATCGTGCGTCAAACCATCGCGCATCCGACGCATTGGAATAAAAGGTTTTTATTTAAGCGACACTCTTGCGAGCAAGAACAGGTCGTTGCACACAAGCCAAGTTTGGGATTAATGGCTCGCGTGCAATTGCATGTCAAACTATGGCGCATGGAACAAAGGCTGAGTATACCTTCATGATCGCGGGTGACTGCTCACACAAACACACGCCATAATCAACGCATTTGTGCTCCAGTGTCCCTTGGATCTACTGCACTCCTGAATTTATGATTATCTGGTGTACACTTCCTGCACAGCCACCAGTGCTGTAACTGATTTTGGAATTTGGCTGTACTAGTCGGCCATCTTGAGGGTAGTACGATCTGGAACTTAAAAAAAGAGCAGAGAGGATTCATATCCTATTAAAATGTGTGCTGCACAGACATTTACCCTCACACCACCACAACCATTTTTGAGCTCTGCAGGAGAACCGCAGATTAAATGGCATGAATGGAAAGAAAACTTTCTAAACTACTTGGAGACTATAGAAGATGAAGAATTAACTCCAGTTAAGAAAAATAAAATTCTATTACATTGCCTTGGACCACAGGGCCATAGGGTGAATAATTCTATGGAGAAGAAAGTTCATCAGGATGGTGACTGAAATGTTTTTTTACAAGCATTGGGAGACCTAGACAGATATTACTCCACGTCTGTCTGTATTGCCATTGATAGATTTAATTTATTTAATAGGAAACAAGGAAAAACAGAATCGAAAGACAAATATGTTTCTGAACTTAAAAAATTTGCAATAACTTGTAGATTTGGTTTGTTACATGATGAATTGATACGAGACCAGATTATAATGCATGTAAATAATAACCATATACAAGAAAGGTTATGGGTTCATGGTGAACACGACTAGAAGAAGTTATTGCTTTAATCAAGAAGGCTGAAATATTGAATAAGTGTGCCATGGCTATAAAGTTGAAAAAAAGGAATCACAGAATGACATTGTTTGTAAAGTAAGGTATAAGAGAAGTAAAGACATATATAAACATGAAAAGCAACAAACAGAAAAAGGCTAAACAGACAAAAGATGTTATAGGTGTGGGAGTAAGGAACATCTAGCATATAACAAAAAGAGCCCTGCTCGTATCCAACGTTGTGCAGTTTGTGGAGTTAAGGGACATTTTGCTAAAGTTTGTAGAAGAGGTAGGAAAGTGTACATAATCAACAATGAATCTAACTAGGAGTCAGGATCCAAAACAAGCAACTGCTCAAAGGAACAGGAATGTGTTTTGGGTATTAATAGCACCATTAGCTCTATTGAAAGTGAGGACATTGAAGAGTTAAAACTGGAGGAAGATTTTTGTATCAAACACCTGAATGTGCCATCAAGAAACAAACCAATTTGTGCAATGTGTTTGGGAGGAGTGGAAATTTTGATCGTAGCTGATTCCGGTTCTCCATTCACAATAATCAATAGGAAGTTGTGGGAAGAAAAATTTATAAATGTCCTGGGACCAGCCTTGTGGCCTTCAGATGTTACTCCAAAGAGTTTCACAGGAGAATCTATACCCATGATTGGCTTCAGGAAAGTAGTTTTTGAATTCAAAGGCAGAAGAATATTAGGTAAATTGTATAAAGCTGAAGAAGGACCTGCAGTTCTAGGATGGTTGGATCAGAGAGCATTGAACATTGTCTTAGATCCTAATAGTGTGGAACAAGTAAAAGTAGTGTGTGGCAATGAAGGGAGTGGTGTTAAACTAAAAAACAGGCTCCCAGAAGTGTTTTCTGGAGAAATTGGCACTCTTAAGGATTACTCGCACAAAATCGTATTAAAGGAAAATGCTGTACCTAATATACATAAATCCCGAAACATACCTTGGCTGATTAGAGATGAGGTTGAAAGGGAGCCAGAGAATCTCTTAAAAAAGAGTATAATTGAAGAAGTTCATGCTTCTGAATGGATTTCTCCATTGGTGGCAGTATGTAAGGCTAATTGAAAAATCTGTGCATTGATTTGAGAGAATTGAATAGCAACATTCTGGTGGAGAAATTTCCTTTACCAAAAATAAATGAAATGCTTGCCATTACAAAGGACATGAAGTGGTTTACAATCTATAGATTTATCGTCTTCATATCACCAAATTAAGCTACACGAAGATAGTAAAAACTTAACGACATTTATGACTCCTCAAGGGTGTTATTGCGATGTCTGTATGCCTTTTGGGCTTGCCTCTGCTGCAACAGTTTTCCAGAAAGTGATATATAAGCTATTCAAGAACGAAGAAGGAGTGATTTTCTTTCAAGATGACATTTTGACTATGGGAAAGAATGAGGAACAACATGATACCAGAGTAGACACGTTTTTAAGTATTTTGACAGCTGAGTTATCAAAATGCAAATTTGGTGTACACCAATTGAATTATTTAGGGCATGAAATTATGGCAGGAGGCATTAAACCAAAACAAGAATTGTTAACTGCTATTAAAGATGCACCAGCACCTAGCAATAAGGATGAGTTGAGATCATTACTTGGCCTAGCAGAATTTTGTGCTAAATGTTTCAGGAATCTCTCAGAAAAACACATTTAATATGAGGCAATTATTGAAGGAAAAATTAAATTTGTTTCGTCAGATACTCTTCAAAGGGATTTTGAAGGAATTAAGCAAGAAATTAGTTTGGGAAAAACATTATCTGGCTTTGATCATAAACTCATTTCTATACTGACTACTGATGCAAGTAATAAGGGTATTGGTGAAGTTTTGAGTAAACAAAATGCTAAGAATGAAGAAGTCACCAAAGCATTTGCCTCTAGGGCATTATCAACTAAAGAAGAAAAATATTTAGTCATAGAGAAAGCAGCTCTTGCAGTAGTGGGGGTTTAGAACACTTTAGGAACTTGTTGTGGGCTTTCAATGTTGAAGTAAGGTGTGATCATAAACCCTTATTAAAGGTGCTATCTACGGAGGGACTTTTGAAAGCTACCTCAAGGATAGCTAAGCTGTCTATATTGCTTTTGGATTTCAGATATAAATTAGTATATTTACCAGGTATTAAAAACAAAATTGTGGATTGCTTGAGTAGATTGCCGTTACCACTTGAGAAAAATGTGGAAGACATTGAAGAGGTAAATGTAGCATGGACAGGGAGTATAGAATGGAACGCCATTAGTAGCAAAGATTGGGATGAAGCTAATTCATGTGCTCAGTTTTACGGAAGTGTCAGGAATAAGGCCAGGCGGGGTCCAGGTCTCACCCGAAATTCCGCTGCGCGACTCTGCGGCACTTTATGCGCACCACTTGACATCCCCTCTCGTTCCAAAGGTGACCATCAGCATCGTCTGCCCTGTGGCAAAGCTCTTAGAGCTGCAGGTTCAGGACATTGGTGGACAAGATGCACTTATCAGTGCTATTCTATGAAGGGACTACAATTCCCATGTTTTGAGAGGCAGTGGCCATTGTGGGGTGTGGCAGGCCTATAAAGCCCAGCCACACCCAAGCACGTTGCTCACTATTTTGAAGACTTCGATGCAGCCAGACCTCATGGGGGTTTCTCTGGAGAAGAACAGAGTTCCTGAATGGCAGAATGTCGTCTAACCAAAGTCCATGGTGCATTCAAAAATGAGTAGGTCGTACTCGTAGCGGTAAGGCCTTGCTGAATCCAAGTTTGGAGGAAGTTATTACTTCCAAAAGGTAAAGCACTCTTTTGCACAGTAATTCAAGGCGTTTCCGTTCACAGATGTAAGGCGCTGTTTTGGCACAGTAATTTAGGCGCTTCTGTTCTTAGATGTAAAGCGCTCTTGGCACGACAATTCAGGCGCTTAAGTTCTTAGATGTAAAGCGCTCCTGGCATGATAATTCAGGCGCTTCAGTTCACAGATGTAATGCGCTCTTGGCACGACAATTCAGGCACTTTAGTTCACAGATGTAAAGCGCTCTTGGCACAACAATTCAAAGCGTTTCAGTTCACAGATGTAAGCGCTTCAATTCACAGGAGTAAAAGGTTCTTGGCATAACAATCTAAATGATTCAGGCTACTTGAGTAAAAACGCTTCCTGGTATTATTAAGTAAAGCGCTTTAAGTTCAATGAGTAAAACTTTTTGGCATTTATTGTTGTGAATGTGAAAGTATTTCTGGAGATAAGCAAATCATAGTTTTCATTGTTCTTTGAAAAGCTTAAGATGTGAAAAGCATATTTAGTTCTTTGAGATTTTCTAAGTCATGATCAAAGGTTTATGTTGTGACTACATAGATGTTACAGAATTGATATTCTGTGTATAATCATAGTTCAAAGTTCTTGCCATCTCTTGATTCTGAGGTCGTGTTTTACTTTTGTTACACGTTTCAAAGAAGGGGCTTTGCCCTCATTTCAGAAGAGGTCTCTACCTGATATCTCGGAGACGCATTTAGTCAAGGGTCTGTTTATGAATTGCGTTTCTATGAATGAATAAATGCATATTTGCTCTAACCTTTACTTTTCAGATCTCTCTCCCTGCTGTTCCCTAGCCTAATTCCCTTCCCCCAACTGGCTTCATCATAACTCTGTGCTATAATAGCTTTCTGAGTTGGTGATGTCGGGAGGTGGGCCTTTTGTCCAGCGACGTGCTGATCCCGAGGTAAGGACCCTGTGACACGGAAGTATATCCAGAGTGGTTGGCCAGAGAAAAAGAAAGTTGATGCAGAATTAAGGAACTTATTTGAATTACGTAATGAATTTTCAGTAATTCAAGACAACGTTGTAAGGGGAGACAGGATTTTACCACCAAAAAAGTTGAGAGACACCATTATCAAATTATGCATGAAGGACATTTAGGTATTGTTAAGGCTAAACAGAAGATGAAGGAGAACTACTGGTGGGCAATCATGGATATAGAAATTGAGAGAGTTATTAGGGACTGTGATTTATGTTTGAATGCAGATAATTCACTTGTTCCTTTGAAGCCAATGTTACAACCAGTTCCATGCCCTAAGATGGTGTGGGAAGTTATCAATGTAGATATTATGGGCCCAATTGTTGAGGAAAATGAAGAATGGTACATAATAGTGGCTATTGATTATTTTTCAAAATCGCCAGAAGTTAGATTTGTCAATAAGGCCAATTCGAGGAATATCTTGTTGTTTTTGGATGAACTTTTCCAGAGGGAGGGACTGCCTAAAAAAATTATTACAGACAATGGTGTCCAATTCAATTGAGATTTTTTTCAAAAGGAATGGAATTGAAAACAAACTAGTTTCTGTTTATCATCCAAGTGGGAATGGAGAAGTAGAGAGACTTAATTGTGTTATTAAAAGACTCGTTACAAGTAGCTAAATATAAAAATGTGAATTGAAAATCAGGAATAAACAAATGATTTGTATGTGTAGGACTACCCGACTGTGACTGGATACAGTCCATTTACCATAATGAGGGGAAGAATACCATTTATGAAGGACAATCAATATTGGTTAAATAATTCTAGACTGAAGAAATAGTCTCCCTCTGGAGTGAGAAGGAAGATTCAAAAAGCTCAAGAGAACTATAAAAGTTGTGTAGACTATAAGAAGGGAGCTAAGGAAATTAGTCTGAAGAAGGGTGAAATTGTTTGTGGCAAATTACCAAGTAAAGTTAAGAAAGGAGAAAGTAAATATTCTGAACCAAGAACCGTTGTTGAGGTTTACAAGAATTCGGCCAAATTGAGTGATAGTCGGGTTTGGCACATGAGTTGTTTTGCAAAATGTAAAGGAGAATCAACAGTTCTGGGTAAGGATTCAACAATGAATTATTATTGGTTAGACGCTACACAAGGGTTTGATGATCATGTCACAACTAGGAACGAAATTAAAAATGACGTTGAAGAGGGAAGTTCCACATGTGAGGAAGCTGATGCTATAAAGGAATGTATTGGACATGATATGAGGAATGAAACCTATAAGAGTTGACAAGGTAGAATTATCAAACAACCATTATATTTACAAGATTATATTGTGAAGTAGGTTGTTCTTAAAGTTATGTATTTTTATATCTTGCTTGTGTCATTTATGTTCTATTCATTATATAGGGGTAAGGTGTTATGTATTACGTGAAATGTAGATTAGTGTTTAGATGGGAAGGAATGTAGTGAGGTAGGAGAGAATGTGTGAGGTAAGAGAGAATGTGATGACTGAATGGAATGCGGGGAGTTAGTACAGAGCTGGAGGTAAAAGGAAACAGAGGTGTTGGCTTTTATGAAGGAGACTTCTAATAAAAGAATTGGAAACAAGCTTCAAGTGTCTTGGATTACACTACGGAGGGTTAATAAAAGTGGTTGGATAATGCTCACTGCAGTGTCTTTAATAAAATCTAGCCTTCTGACACCAAGGCTAGGAAGATTTCAACTTTATAGTGGCAAAGCAGTAAACTCTGTTTTATATAGCTCTGAATTGTAGGTTTTTCCAACTTCATCTTCTCTCACATATTCTGAAAACAAACTCTTGAGAAATCTAGTTCATCTCCCTGATAGTACACAATTGGTGCCACTGTTGTTTGATTTGGGCATAAATTCACTAGCTGACAAAGCCAGACTTTGCCTCTTGCCATTCTGGAGAAGGTTATGATCTCAACACGGAATTTCCCACTACAGGTTGGCCCTAAAAGATGTGATGGAGGCCAATACATCAAATAAATTCATTTGGCTCGGTCAAATCAAAAAGCTTTTAATTTTGTTGATTCAGAGATGCTAATTAGAAATTATTAATGAATGTTTATGTGTTTTGATTAATGAAAAGTTTGTGTAGAAATTAATTATAGAGAAAATAAAGTACACGTTTGAAAATGTGCCCATGGGGTGTGACAGCCACTTATACGAAGTAGTAGTAAAATAACAAAAAATGCATGAAATAATGAAAATATGTAAGAATAATGTAGTAATATGTCATATTAAGATGTATAACCTATGTTTTGCATTAATTTGTAGAATTAACTGAGGTTATGGCCTAGACTTTTCCAGGCCTCACACAAGAAACTGAATTCCTAGGGCACTGCAGAGAAGCATGAGCCGATCTTGAGCCACCCGATGTTAAAGTCGCTTGGCTAAAATTTTCTGCAATGTACCCACGGACAGGAGAAGATGGAGTCAATTTGATACAATTATGTGTAGAGTAGGCTAAATCTACTTTCCTAGGACTTGAACAATGAGAGGACTAACTGAAGAGGAACATGCAACATTTTCGATACCTGAAGAGCCGGATGATGAAGACTTCGTACAGTGGACCAATCTGTGAAATGAGAAAGAAGAAATATTAGAACTCATAGATTTGAAAAATTGATATTATAGGTTAGAGTCATATCTGCTGATTGACTGACCAATTAGGAATTAGGGGTATGGACTGAAAACTCGAATAAAAGGTCATGACAAGGGACTAAAACTTCAGATGCAGGAGATGCGAGGGGAGAATTGCTGATGTCAGGAGACGAGGTTCGAGATTCTGTCATTGCGTCTGATGCGTTGCTGATCTATTGATGACCTGAAGACAAAGACTGACTTTGTTGCTGATCCATTCCGTAGATAGATAGCTATGACAATGTGATTGACTAACTTTGTACCTTTTCTTTTAGGTACCAACTGTGCTGTTTTATAGTTTTTCTCGTAGTTAGATGTTTTTCCAAAGACACGTTTTCTAAATTGTTTTGCATGAAGTCTCACATGCCAATGCGAATCTGGGTTAGTTAAGGGTCCTTCGGGCGACATTGACAGTGACAAATGATTGACGGATTGATTTGCTGAACTCTGCTATTAAATGCTGTTTTATTAATCTTTATTGACTTATGTTGAAGCATTCAAGCATACGTTTTTACAAGTTTTGATTAGATTGTGTTATTGATGGTTGCTAATAAACTAATTCTGAGCTGATTAAATAAAGTTTGAGTTAATCTAGAATTGTAATCAATAGGGAAATAAAATTGTTAAATGCTTTATTGAGTTGTGTTTATTCATGAAATGATGGTTATAATTGTTTATTGACTAATGATTTTTAGTGGTTACTGATTGAGTATATTGATTATTAATGCCACTAATCACTACGTGATTAGGATACTCCATGCGATCCAAAAGGTTAATTGGCCTATACACGTCACCTTGTAAGTTTACTTACTAAGGACCAGGCGCGCTAGCAGTTTTTGGTGGCAGCTTAATGGTTAGTTTCCTTAGAGAACTAGTTATGTGGTGAATATTGGTTATGGTGGTAGTTTAAGTTAGGGTTAGTTGTTTATTTTTATGAGGTTTGAATTTTGTTTTTCTAAAATGGCAATTGTAGCAAAGATGATGTCCCCTGAAGGTCAGAAATGACTTTCCCAGGTCCTGGATCTAGTCAGGTGAATTGTGATGTATGAGAGGTAAAGTAGGGAGTTTGCACACTCCATTTAAGGTTTAGTAGGAGTGTGAGTACTCCGCAGTATGAGAGTAGGGAAGTCGTCGAATTTCATATGTGTGTGGCCCTTTGTGCTAAAAAATTGTGTACCTTCCTGAAGTAAACCAGCAGGTTTGTTTTTGGTTATTGTTTTTGTTTTTGGATAAGTGCTTGCAATAATTTGCATTAGTTTGTGTGGAACAACGTTTAGGAGGACAAGCCGCAAGACTTTGGGGGTCATTCTGACCCTGGCGGTAAAATCCGCCAGGGCCAACGACCGCGGGAGCACCGCCAACAGGCTGGCGGTGCTCCCTTGGGCATTCTGACCGCGGCGGTACAGCCGGTGTACCGCCGGTTTTCCGCCGCCATGGGGATTCCGACCCCCATACCGCCATCCTGTTCCTGGCGGTTTTGGCCGCCAGGCACAGGATGGCGGTATGGGGTGTCGTGGGGCCCCTGGGGGCCCCACCAAGATTTTCAGTGTCTGCCATGCAGACACTGACAATCTCGACGGGTGCAACTGCACCCGTCGCACCCCTTCCACTCCGCCGGCTCCATTCGGAGCCGGCATCCTCATGGAAGGGTGTTTCCCGCTGGGCTGGCGGGCGGCCTTCTGGCGGTCGCACGCCAGCCCAGCGGGAAACCCAGAATACCCGCGGCGGTCTTTTGACCGTGCAGCGGTATTCTGCCGGTTCCAGCCAGGCCGGCGGCTTCCGCCGCCGGCCGGGGTCAGAATGACCCCCTTTGTCAGCCGCAGTGTGTGAGTGTGACGTCCGAGTGAGCCGCAATGGGATAGGTTGGTCAATGAGAAGAGTCGCAAGCGGATTGGCAGCCGTCCATTAGAGGCAATTAGTTGAGTAAGCGGGTGAAAGGAATCTTGGGAGTAAAAGTCTTATCCTTATTGAATCAAAATAAATACAACAGAGAAAAATAAGTTTTTCAAAGCATTCAGAAGTGCCATGAAGGGTGATTCATACATTAAGGCGACAGTTGGGGATCCGACCCCACAGGAAAATTCTACGGCATATATTGTGATGGAGGAGCAAGGTATCGAGTCATGTCTTTGGTTAAAGCAGTGGTGCAAGTTGACAGAGAAACGGGGAGCTTTAGCATTTCCAGAGCATGGAACGTTTAATTTAAGAATTTTTGGTCAGCTGCGAATTACATTATATGAGACAAAGCCAATTCCGAGGCCAGCACAGTTTGAGGCTCTAGCGGTTTGGGAGCTTGTAGCCAGACAACAGCAAGAGATGACATTTCAGAGGAGAATTAGAAAGGCAGAAAAGTCCTTGGCAGAAACAAGGTAGGATTGGGAACAGAAAAATTGGAGAACAGAGACATTACAGGGTGTTAAGTTGTTTCCTGCTATCACAGAGGAAGATGAGTCAGGAGAAAAAGATTCTGACAAGAGTGATAAGAGTTCAGGGACTAAGAAGAAGAAAAAGACTTATGTAGAAGAGGAAGATTCAGACTTTGAGGATCTTATTACACAATTGTTGAGGGACCGACCTCCGCCATATGCGGCACATGTAGGGGGCCCAAGTACTAGCTCTGCTCCAACTGCTCCAGCACAAGTGTCGGGAACAGTGGGACCAGTGCAGACAGATAATGGACAGGTACAAGGGATAGTGCAGAGTACGCCAAATGCTGTGACTACTTCGGTGGTCCAAGTGCAGATGCACCCACCATTGATACAGAGAATTTATCCAGATGTAACAGTTCTTGAGACGACTTTGAACTCAGTGGTGCCGTCAGAGTAAATGCTTCCGAGGCCAATGCTAGTTCAAACTGAACCGACTCCAATGTTGTTGCTCATTACTTTAACTTTACGGTTTTTCATAGCAGCAGCAGTGTTGATTTTTTGGATGTCACACTGTATATTTAACAGGGCATAACATGCTCCAAGCTCTTTAGAAAACCAACTGCATGCAACTCCATCCTCCATGCTACAACTGCACATCCAAAATCACAAATAGAGGCTATCCCCTTCGGGGAGGCTGTCAGAATAAGACGGAATTGTAGCAATGATACGATCTTTTCACATGAACTTCAGGGTCTGCAACATCGTCTATCGACACGCGGCTACAAAAAAACCTTACTAATCAACACAAATAAAAGAATCCATAAGATTGAACGACATACACATCTTACTACCAGTGTTAAAAAAAAACGTATACCACCTAACAATTTGTCTCCCATTTTCCCATACAGTGCCATAAGCTCGCAAATTAATAAAATCATGCTACGGAATTGGTCTTTGTTATTAGCAGACAATACATTAAACAAGGGCATTACTGCCACACCTAAAGTGATCTATAGTAGAGGAAGGACATTACAGGATCGACTCTGCTATAGTTTCTTGCCAGCGACCCCTAGTAGAACATGGCTGGGCAGTCCTCCAGTGGGCTTTCACAAGTGTGGTCACTGCAATATTTGTGGGTTTGTGATTGGCAAAATAGATACTTTTCAATACAACACAAAGGTTATATATAAAATTTCCAAATTCATGAATTGCAACACTAAAAATATTGTGTACTGTATTATATGTCCTTGCAAACTCATCTATATTGGAAGCACCATTAGGCCTCTCAAGGAGCGAATACAGGAACATATTAGGGCCATCAAGAACAGGAACCCAGACTATCCATTTGCGACGCATTACAACCACGCACATGGAACAAGAGAAATTCTAGGCATTTCCATACATGGTATTGATGCAGTGGGCAATTGTCCACGAGGTGGTAACACCACATTAATGCTCAGACGTTTGGAAAGCAAATAGATCCTCCAACTAAGAGCAGTAGAGCAAAGATTGAACACGGAAAAGGATCTTCATATATTTTTATAGTAACTTAGACAATGCTTACCATCTGATATCGTAATAATGATAAAACATCCCTGTAATCAGGGACGCATTACAACTACGTACACACAATAAGATAAATTCTAGTTAGGACTGTTATTTTGAAAGGGATCATCATATATTTCAGTTACAATGTCTGTATCTTTTACTATTGATTACTATGTAAACCACTCCACAGTTTTGTAATCAATGCGTATTTGCTACTTACATTATTATTTCTTCTTTGTATTCTGCTCTTTTTGTATAACTGTATATAGAATTCCATGTACAGCACTTTTTGCATTTGCATACAGGTGCTAACTGCCAATGTGAATATTTTTTGCATTTGTGTATAGATGTAAATTGCACATGTTTTTCAATGTTTATCTCTCTTGCCTGCTCTTTCTTGAGAAATGGCTCTGCCTCTTTTTCACCTCTTTGACATACTGTGTAACTACTCCTTCTATTTGATTTCAAACTCTTCTAACTAACAATTTTTCAAATCAAATATGGCGGCACGCTAGCGCCATTGGGGCATGGCTTTTTACTTTAATACAGTACTATACGGCACCATTTGCAATCGAGATAGGACGGAAGAAACATTTGCCAGGCATTGACAGGTAACACACACTTTGTGACTGCGGCTTACTGTTATGTCTTTTGTTCGCTACCGCACACTAACTGTATTTTAACTTTGTGTGGCCGTTTTCTTTTTGGGACTTTAAGATCCCGATGTTTTCAGTCCGACAGGTTTTTACGAATGCCTGCCACGTTCTTGATATCCTGCCCTGTCTTTAGCTCAAAAATGTGCTTTTGTAACAATTTCTGGCTACACTATATTTACCTATTACGTCCCCAACCTGGTCAGTTTAGATACTTTTATAATCTTTTATCACCACTACTGCTTACATGGTTATTTTATCTTCTGCCAATACGCATAACCTTATGCTTTCCCACGCGCTCTCTTCACCTGACTAATGCGGGTTAAATTCAACACTCCTTTTTCTCTCCTGCATTTAGCAGGTTATTTTTTACGCCCTGAAATTTCATAACCCTTTTAAGGTCAGAGAAAATGAAAAAAATTCTTTCCATTCATTTTTTGGTCAGTAAATGAAGTACTTTACACCATACTGTGTCCTTTTACATATTTCTGGTTAGTATTCGCCATTTTTTACTTAACTTCATTGTCATAGCCTTGTCCCTAGTCTACAATATCTTTAAAAAACAGCATTTTTTAACTAAAAAACTGTATTTATCTGTTGCCCACACCTCTCCTGAACAATACTTATTGTTGTTTATTCTGTAGGCTTATCATGGTCACGTCTGCCTTCCTTTCTACTTACCCGATTTATATTTATGGGTAGTAGGAGTTGCATCAACAAGCCATATTGACGCACCAGTACTCTACTCTTCTACATGCTTGATATTTGGTATCGACTTTGTTTTGGTAGGTTTTTTCATATGGATTAACCCCCTTTCTGTGCACTTTATAGGTTGGGGCGTTCCTGCGACTTTTTTCGTCAGTCACTTATTGTGAAGTTTTTTCTATGGAATATATTTCATAATTTCTTTACTTTGTTCACGTATATTTGTATGGAGAGTTCATTGTATTTTACGCGATTACTATTATGAACACAGATCTTCCTCTTTTTCTATTTTGGGCCTATTTGTGGACGTACACCATTCTTTCCTATCATCACCAGTTCCTTGCGTGGTTTCATCTTCTTTTCTCTGGTCCTGTTTCATATTCATCAATTTCACTGTGTCTGCTTTAGCACGGTTTTTACAGTTGCATATATGCATTTGGAATGATGGAAAAATTCCTTGTGTTTTGTTTTCTTCTTTTCTGTATACATACGTTACAGCCTTGAAAAAGTCATGTTGACGAAACACGTGTTGGCTGTTGTTTCTCGGGATATATGATGGACACTATCATGGCTATTTTTCCTCATGACGTATGATGGATATTGCTTTATGGAACACTTTTGGATGAACAATAAACGTGTCTCTACACCATTTCTTGAATTGGAATCATCATTGGTATACATCATAACATGTTGGATACATTCGGTGTGACCTGGTGTTTATTTCTGAACTTTCAAGCACCATATGTTTCACATATGATACTATTTGCATTCTTTGTGGCTGGATGCTCACCAGTTGGACACCCTTTTGAATTACCAGCAGAATAATAATGTCGATGTTGTCTTAACTATAATACATGCATTGATAGGTGTTGCGAACACCTTACATAGCCACTCTTTTTTCTGTATGAACCGACTCCAATGTTGTTGCCTCAGGCTCAGACACAGGGTTTGCCGAAGTTTACACCAATGACAGGGACACAGTCAGATGTGACGAAGTGATGAATCAGACTATTGGAGTAGCCCTTCCACAAAATGTGAATGTCAGAATAGCTCCAGATGCAATATCACTACAGATTACTGTTGGTCCAGCTGTACCATTGTTTGCGCAGAAGAAATCAAATGCAGGGGAGCAAGGTGAAATGTCACAGAGCTTTGTGAGGAGGGGAGTGAGTGATCACGTGCAGGTGATATCATCTATGGGTCGGACCTTTGATGGAACTAGACCTTTAATGGATCTTAGTCCACTTGTTGCGCTTCCAGATGCGGTAAATGGCCCAAATGCAAGTCAGAAATTGAAGCTCTTGACATCGCAAACTCCAGGTGCTGTGGTACAACACATGCCATTGCCAAATGCAAGTAACATCTTGTTACAGGGATTGACAGCACAGCAATTGAGCGAGTGGTTGGATAGTTTGAATACTCTTCGAAATATATCAAAGGGTGAAGAGCAGATAAATCGCGTAAGACTAGCCACAGAAGTAACTGAGCTGGTAGAGGGAACAATGGGAATAAACAGGTTAGAGTCCTACACAGAAGATGAGTTAAGGTACTTGTGTCCAAGAATTACAAGGGAAGTGAGCAAGATACATCAGAAATAGGCATAGCTGGCAGAAACACATGATATGGAGATTGAGAAAACAAAACATTTGAAACAAAGTTACAGGTTAGATTTTGAGGCAAAAGATTTTGAACACATGAGGTCAGCAGGGATGAAGGCTCACCTAAAAGAGTTGTTGCAGAGTGCTCAGATCTGGGGAGCACTAGAGAAGTGGGAAGGTAGATGGGTAAGGAAGAAGGATAAACTGAAACGAGATTCACAAGAAGGGTCTGAAGGTGTTCAGAAAGAAAAGGATCCAGTAAAGATTTTACCGATGAAGGAAATTCCAGGAGGGCATTTTGTTCATTTTCCATGGCACAAGCGTGATATACTGTTATTCACAAATGATTACCCGAAACTGAGGGAGAAACTGGTTGAGTGGTACCAGCAGACAGATAGATTTGTGAAGCTTTCTAAATGTATGTGGGAAGACTTGAATACTGTGTAGTTCCAGCTGATTTATGGGTTGAGTGCAACAGAGCAGTTGATTGGTCGATTAGTAAACCAGAAAGGGATAGAGTTACAGGTGCAGCATCATCTGAAGTGATGAAATATTATTATAAGGTGATTGAGTTCCTGAAGACGAGAATTTATCCTAAAAATATTGATTGTCAGAGAACTGACAGCACAGTGCAAGAAATGAAAGTGTCAATACATACCTATTATGAGAGATTGCTGAAAGCATTCAAAGAGTACAGTGGCAAGGAAGCAATTAAGCCAAAAGACATGTTGCACTTTGTGGTCAAGTTCGTTGAGGGATTGAGACCAGAAATAGGGCAGATGATAAAGAGTCATTTGATTTGTTGGCAAGCAAAGCCGATTGCTGAGGAGTTGCAGTATGCAAAATACTGTAGTGATGAAATTGAGTTGAAGCAGAAAAAGCTGAAGGAGAAAGCGATGGTGATGCAAATTAAGGCCGCTCAAACAGGAGTGCAAGAAGCTTTGGTGCAACAGATGCCATAGCAGCAGGGAACTGTCATATTCCAACCTCAGATGAGAGGTAGGATCGTGGAGTCAACATGACTCGTGGTCCGGATTTGAATACTGTAGTGGTGCAGAATGATATGCAGGGGATGAAAAAGATGTTACTGTGTCATCTGTGCGGAAATGTGGGACACTGGAAACGGGAGTGTCCGTTGATATTGCAGGATGGTGTTGTTCAGCAGGGTGGTGATGTCAATACATTTCAAACTGTGAAAGTCCCTAGAATGAGAGGACTTAATCCGAATGTTCAGAACCAAGTGCAGAATTTTCAATTCTTGCAGCAGGTGCAAGTGCCGCATGCAGAACTAACATAGTTGCAACCAATGCAGCAGCAGGTTCCCATGGTACCTAGACAGCAAATACAGATACCTTAAACCCCAATGGAACAGCAACAGATGATGCTTACTCAACAGGTCAGAGACAAGACAGAAGTAATAACACAGTCCACCAATTCCCATTACATAGTGAAAATGAAATAAACGATGAATGAATGAGTATGAGTTCAGATGAAGAGCCATGTATGCTTGCAGTGTCCTTAGAGGTAGATCAGAGAGGACCTGTTGTGAAGGGAAAAGTGATGGGTCACAAAGTCTCATTCTTAGTGGGCACAGGATCTACACGCTCTACAGTGAGAAGTGCAGAAGTTCCGAACTTACCTCTTTCAGGCAGAACAGTTCAGGTTGTGGGGGTAGAAAACAGATAGTTGACAAATCCGATCACAGACCCAGTACAAGTTGAGATTGGCAACTACCAGGAAAGGCATAGGTTTATAGTCTGTGACTCAAGTTCAGTATCCTGTAGGAAGGTAGCCTCTTTCTAGCCTTGTTACCCCCACTTTTGGCCGGTTTGTCAGTATATGTCAGGATGTTTTTGCTGTTTCACTGGGATACTGCTAGCCAGGAACCAGTGCTCATAATGAAAACCCTAATGCTCCTAAGTTTGTGGCTTATATGTGTTCCCTGTGTGGTGCCTAACTGTATCACTGAAGCTCTGCTAACCAGAACCTCAGTGTTTATGCTCTCTCTGCTTTTAAAATTGTCACTGCAGGCTAGTGACTAATTTTACCAGTTCTTATTGGCACACTGGAACACCTTTATAATCCCCTAGTATATGGTACCTAGGTACCCATGGAATTGGGGTTCCAGGAGATCCCTATGGGCTGCAGCATTTCTTTTGCCACCCATAGGGAGCTCAGACAATTCTTACACAGGACTGCCACTGCAGCCTGAGTGAAATAACGTCCACGTTATTTCACAGCCATTTTACACTGCACATAAGTAACTTATAAGTCACCTATATGTCTAACCCTCACTTAGTGAAAGTTAGGTGCAAAGTTACTTAGTGTGAGGACACCCTGGCACTAGCTAAGGTGCCCCCACATTGTTCAGGGCAATTTCCCCGGACTTTGTGAGTGCGGGGACCCCATTACACGCATGCACTACATACAGGTCAATACCTATATGTAGCGTCACCATGGTAACTCTGAACATGGCCATGTAACATGTCTAGGATCATGGAATTCTCACTCCAATACCATTCTGGTATTGGGGTCACAATTACATGCATCCCCGGTTCTCCAGCATAGAGCCCGGGTACTGCCAAACTAACTTTCCGGGGTCTCCTCTGCAGCTACCGCTGCTGCCAACCCCTCAGACAGGTTTCTGCCCCCCTGGGGCCTGGGCAGCCTGGTACCAGAAAAGCAGAACAAAGGATTTCCTCTGAGAGAGGGTGTTACACCCTCTCCCTTTGGAAATAGGTGTGAAGGGCCTGGGAGGAGTAGCCTCTCCTGGCCTCTGGAAATGCTTTGAAGCACACAGATGGTGCCCTCCTTGCATAAGCCAGTCTTCACCAGTTCAGGGATCCCCCCCAGCCCTGCTCTGGCGCAAAACTGGACAAAGGAAAGGGGAATGACCACTCCCCTGACCAGCACCTCCCAGGGGAGGTGCCCAGAGCTCCTCCAGTGTGTCCCAGACCTCTGCCATCTTGGATGCAGAGGTGTGAGGGCACAATGGACAGCTCTGAATGGCCAGTGCCAGCAGGTGACGTCAGAGACCCCTCCTGATAGGTGCTTACCTTTCTCTGTAGCCAATCCTGCTCTGAGGGCTATTTAGGGTCTCTCCTGTGGGCATCTCACCAGATAACGAATGCAAGAGCTCATCAGAGTTCCTCTGCACTTCCCTCTTCGACTTCTGCCAAGGATCGACCGCTGACTACTCCAGGACGCCTGCATAACCGCAACAAAGTAGCAAGACGACTACCAGCATCATTGCAGCGCCTCATCCTGCCGGCTTTCTCAACTGTTTCCTGGTGGTGCATGCTCTAAGGGCTGTCTGCCTAGCCCAGGTCCCCAGCACTCCGTACTGCATTGCCCAACTCACTGAGTCGTGGGACCCTCTTGTGGCTCTGAGTTGACCATTGTCCTCAGATCTTCTAAGTGCCTGTTCAGGTGCTTCTGCGGGTGCTGCCTACTTCCGAGTGGGCTCTCTGTGTTGCTGAGCGCCCCCTCTGTCTCCACCTCCAAGGGCCGACCTCCTGGTCCTTCCTGGGCCCGGGCAGCACCCAAAAACCTTAACCACGACTCTTGCAGCTAGCAAGGCTTGTTTTGCGGTCTTTCTGTGTGGAAACAACTCAGCATCCTCCAGCACGCTGTGGGACATCTTCTGACCAAAGGAGAAGTTCCTGGCACCTTCCGTTGTTGCAGAATCTTTGGCTTCTTCCACCTGGAGGCAGCCCTTTTGCACCTTCATCCGGGGTTTAGTGGGCTCCTGCCCCCCCGGACACTTGCGTGACTCTTGGACTTGGTCCCCTTCCTTTACAGGTCCTCAGGTCCAGGAATCCGTCTTCAGTGTTTTGCAGTCAGTTGTTGTCCTTGCAGAATCCCCTATCTCGACTTTACTGTCTTTCTGGGGTAGTAGGGTAACTTTACTCCTACTTTTCAACGTCTTGGGGTGGGGTATCTTGGACACCCTTAGTGTTTTCTTACCCTCCCAGCAACCCTCTACACACTACACTAGGCCTGGGGTCCATTTGTGTTTCGCATTCCACTTTTGGAGTATATGGTTTGTGTTGCCCCTAGGCCTATTTCTCCCTATTGCATTCTATTGTGATTCTACATTGTTTGCACTACTTTTCTAACTGTTACTTACCTGATTTTGGTTTGTGTGTATATAATTTGTGTATATTACTTACCTCCTAAGGGAGTATATCCTCTGAGATACTTTTGGCATATTGTCACTAAAATAAAGTACCTTTAGTTTTTTGTAACTCTGAGTATTGTGTTTTCTTATGATATAGTGCTAAGTGATATAAGTGGTATAGTAGGAGCTTTGCATGTCTCCTAGTTCAGCCTAAGCTGCTTTGCTATAGCTACCTCTATCAGCGTAAGCTGCTAGAACACCTCTAATCTGCTAGTAAGGGATAACTGGACCTGGCACAAGGTGTAAGTACCACAAGGTACCCACTAAAAGCCAGGCCAGCGTCCTACATTTCCCTACTGGGAAGGGACTTACTGTGTAAGACAAAATGCTCCATTAATTGTTCGACTGCTGGAATAGGGGTTCAGACTAATAATGATGATGAGGAAGAACAGACATCTGAAACAGCAAATGACAATGTTAATGAGGAATACCCATTGATTGAGTTTTTCCCGATGTTTACTGTAAAAGAATTGCATGCAGACTTGCAGGAACAGTACAGGAAAATGTGTGAGACCTGACAGGTAAAAAAGTGGGTTTGATCAAGGGAGTGGAACCGATTAAGATCACTTTGAAGCCAAATGTAGTGTTTCCGCAGCTTCCGCAGTATAACATGGCACAAGATGTTCTGATGAAAGTGGCGCAGATAATTGGAGATTTTCTGAAACAAGGAGTTTTGAAAGAAGTGTTGAGCAGTCCATGTAATTCACCGATAAAGGGCTTAAAGAAGCCGTGTGAAAAAGTGCGCATTGTGCAGGATTTGCGAAAAGTGAATGACATGGCGGTCAAGTGTCGTCCTGAAGTGCCAAACCCAGCAGTGAAACTGTTTCCGATTCCATGCGATGCAGAGTGGTTCACTGTGGTTGATTTCTCACACGCTTTCTTTTCTGTGCCTCTTCAAGAGGACAGTCAGTTTCTTTTTAGTTTCAAATTCCTAGACAGAGTCTACAGCTGGTTCAGACTTCCACATGGGAATACAGAGTCACCGTCTCTGTTCAATCAGATTCTGAAAAAGAATTTGGATTCATTGGAGCTACCGTACCAATCGCCTCTGGTGCAGTACATTGATGATTTGCTGGTTGCATCCAGGACAAGGGACGAGTGCAAGTATGACTCAATAGCCCTGTTGAATAATTTGGGAAAATTCGGACATCAGGTGTCACCTTTGAAATTACAGTATTGTCCGAAATCAGTAAGATGTCAGAATGTTTTTGAGAATGGTAGGTTATTGTCGACAGTGGATTCCAAATTTTGCTGAGATTGCGTAACCGTTGCAGCAACTGACACATAAGGAAGTCACTGACTCAGTGCAGAACTAGAAAATCTCAACCACCCAGCCCACACTCTGCTTCTAAGCAGTGGTCTGGAAAATGTACATTTTCCACAGCCGTGGTGGGCTGAAAATCTGGATTTTATTAAAGACACAGAGGCTAATATTATGTTGTAATTTCCTTTATTGCTACAATCAGCAGCATCTTTAAAGCTTACAGAAGTTAGAATCTTTAAACATTCCAAAACATAATGAAACCACCCCCCAGCAACCAGTCCTCTTCCTTCTTTTATGAACTGCGAATTTGGACAGTAAAAACATCTCCAAATTAGATCCACAGCTTGTAAATAAAACTTCTTCTTTAAGAAAACAATCTCTTCCTCAAAGAAATCCATTGATACTTCAGCAAAATTCTAAACTTGTTTGTAGTAAAAAAATAAAAAACATCAGGGAAGTGTTTGGACTGAGAGGGATAATATTAGCCTCTGTGTCTTTAATAAAATCCAGATTTTCGGCCCACCATTGCTGTTGAAAATCTACATTTTATGTCAAGACCCGGAGGCCAATATTAAGCAAGTTTAAAACTTACCAACTAGACATCTTGCAGCACTCTCCACCAGCTTAAAATAAAAACATCTGAACATGTCATCAGAAGACCAATCAGCACAATGCAAAATGTCTTGCAAACGCCCGCCCACCATACAAGCCTTTTAAGCAGCTGCACCCCTCACAGAATGTGGAGCACTAAACATACTTACATCCAAACTAGCTCTTTACATTATTTCTTTCATCCATCTACCCAGAGTCAGCGAGGAAACTGCCTTATGAGGATGTCTGACAGAAATAAGCAACTATTCCACTCCATTCAATCCCATCAAAACTGTTCAACGCTCATATTCCTTAATATGCCGTACAACACATTACTTTTGTCTTGCATCGAAGTATGGGTAAAATATTGAAGAAGAATTTGCCTTAGTTCTCTGTCTCAAATGAAAACATTTACCTTCTGGGGTATATGATCTAAAGGATACCTCCAAAGCACGAACATCAGAAACCCGACAAAAAGACACTAAACACAACAGGATAGTCAATTTCAATGACAAATCCCTCAAACTCAAATCGCCATTATCGACCCAACTCTCCAGAAAACCTAGTACCTTGAAAACATCCCAAAGGGCTGTATAACGAGTGCCTAGAGGTTTAGCAATCCTAATACTCCTTAACAATCACTTCACCTACAGAAAAACCATTTAACAAAACATGCCCAGCAGCAATTGCTGATCTCTACATATTCACTGTCCTGTATGCCAGACCTTTAGCAAACAATTCTGTCAAGAAATTGCTTGAACTACAACTGAAACAGGATCAAGATCCCTTTCCACACACCAGCAAAACCATTTGCCCCATGCCAATCTATATGCCTTCCTTGTCCCTACTGCCCAAGATTCCTAAATGAGTCTAGAAGCCTCTGATGAAAATCCTGACTTCTTCCACACTCTCCTGAAAGTCTCCATGACACCAATGTTAACTGACCTGCAGCCACTAGAATGTGTATTTCTCCCTGCGGACCTCATAAAAACTCTGGAAATATAGGTAGCAACACAGGAAAATCTACACTCATCTCTAACATGATTGAATACCATGCCTGAGAGCTCCACAAAGGAGTGACCACCACCATTGTCTCTTTCCATCTGTGAATCAACTCTGTCACTCTCCCAGTCAAGGTAAATGGAGGAAATGCATATGGGTGAGTCCTGGAGAAATGCATCTATCCCTGATGCTTCCGGGTCTGGGTGCCAGCTGAAAAATCTCTCCACCTGAGCATTCAACCTGTTTGCAAAGAGATCCAACTGAAAAGGACCCCATAAATTGTTCAAGATCCTGAATATATATTCCTGTCTAACATCCAATTGCTGGAATCATGGAAATGTCTTGAGAACCAATCTGCCACAGAATTTTCCAACCCTGGAATATGCTCTGCCTGTACACTCAGGCCCCTTTCCATGCAGTACTCCCCAAAGGTCTTTGCCAAATTTGTCAGTCCCTGTGAACATGATCCTCCCAACCTGTTGCCATACCTCACCGCGGACACATTGTCCATCCTCAATACCACTGAACACTTGCCTATGTGTTCTGCAAAATACTTGACTACAAAAATAACCTGCTAACAATTCTAAACTATTTATATGAAGATTCCTTTCCTGCTCCGTCCAGCGACAACTAGTCATTAGCAATCCACAGCTTGCACCCCATTCTTCCAAGCTTGCATCAGATTAGATAACCAAATTTGGATTCTCTCCAAAAAATGCACCCCCATTTCATGCCTCCATATTTCTCAACCAACAAGTCAATTATTGTCTTGCCTCCTGTGTAGGACAAAAAATCTCTGAGTACCTCAAACCATCCCTTACGTGTTTTGCTTTCAATCTCTGTAAGGCCCGATAATGCGAAGGTCCCAGGAAAATAGCCTGAATAGTAGAAAACTAAAGACCTACAATTCAGGGTAATATTCTCAGTGAAACACTGTTCAACTTTAGAGTGTCCTTTATCTCTTTTCTTATTCTCTTTAACTCCTCCTTTGTCAGCTTCAACACTCCTTCCACTGTGTCAATTATAAAACCAAAGACTTGTGGCGGCTGGCCTGGTACTAACTCTGACTTTGTTCTGTTTACCAAAAATCCTAAATTCTCTAACAGTCTCACTTCCAACCTTGTATGAGAAATCACCTGTTCCCTGTCCTGATCCATAATCAAGATGTTGTCCAAATAAAATCAGTTGTATTCCCCTTTGTTTCAAATAAGCAGCCACTGGCCGAAGGACTTTCGTAAAGCACCATGGTGCTGACAAGAGACCGAAAGGCAGACACACAAATGTACACAACTTCTTCTACCACAGGAACCTCAGACACCTCTGATATTCCTCCTAAATTGGAACTGTAAGTTAAGCATCTATCAGATCCAACTGGGCCATCCAATATCCCTTCTGCAACACATCCTTCGATAAGTTTATTCCCTCCATCTTGAAATGGTGATAAACCACCCATTTGTTTAACTCTCTCAAGTTTATAACTGGATGCATACCTTTGTCATTCTTTTCCACTAGGAATATGTTGCTTACAAAACCGTCCCCCTGATCTTCCTCCACCACGACTGCTCTTTTTGCAGTCAACTCCTGTATTTTCAAATCTATCAACTTCATCTGCTCGGAAGAGAAAATCAGCTTTCTCGGAAAACATCTTTGCACTGATCTTTCCACAAACTCTATCTGAAAACCACGAACCATCTCTAACACCCAGAAACCAGATCTCATAAAAATGAGCAAGTCTGCTGCTCAACTTTAAGGGGGTAACAGAAAGGTCTAATCTTACCTGTTGATCTTCTGTTCCTTCTTTCACCTCGGGTATAAAATCCACCACTACGGTAAGACTGTTGTCCTTGACAGCGTCTGTAGCCACAAGCAAATGACCCTTTGGTGATACCTTGGCCACGGCCTGACAACTGGCCCCTTGTTCCCCCGGCCATCCCACAAACACGCTCCTGAAAAAACTTTTTAATCTCCTTCTGAGATTTTTGTAGAGAACTAAATGCACCCGCATATCTTGAAAGATCCTTTAAAAAGGCGTCACCAAATATTAAGCCATTAGCAGAAGTGCCCTCTTCTTTACTGGCTGGATCCAACAGCTTCAGGTCTAATTTTGATAAAATCGCTCTTTCTTCTCTTATTTGAGAATGCGGTATTAGCACTGCCTAACAGGCAGATTGCCCTTTGAATTCATTGGCGTAGTTCTTGTACATCAACTCTATTCTTCGACACATACGCCTACTCAATTATATCAAATATCTTTGTAAGTGGACCTACAAGATCTAAGAGCCTATCTTGACAGGACCTAAGACCCTTGTCAAGACCCTTTCTTGGCTCATGTCCACCTTTACCAATGAACGCAATAATCTTAGGGCCTAATTCTGGTGACCCTAACACCCTTTTGTCCACAGAGGATCTCAGGCATTCAGACCTCAGTCTGACCCGTACATCCTTAGGAATCACCCTTCTCATCCAATACTGGATATACTGAGCTACATGATCAGATGGCGACCACTCTGGGGAGAGCCAATGCTTTATCAGAAATGAGTTGGACATGTCTTGACCACAAGGGACCCATTCTCCGTGGTCTTATTACCATCCACTTTCCTTTTAAAGAAACCTCGTCAAATTTCTCTGACTCAAAATATGACAAGCAACTGAGCTTCACCTCTGCACTTCTGTAGGATTCGTCAAAAATGACTACCTTAAGTATGCATCTCTCATAACTTTTTACATTCTCATGCTCTGGGCCTTTTTCTTGCCCATCCTGTATGCCTTCGGCATCATCAACTTGCCTGTTAACAGAGCAAACATGCTCTACCACTGTAGATTTCTTTTTTTTTGCCAACCCTTCACCGGCATTCACATGCTTCCTCTTTCATGAAGCTTTTCCTCCAGATTTTAAACCTGCTTCTGCTTCATTAGCAGACCAAACTCGTCCCTCCTCAACACTGGGGCTCTCTACTGTCAACATTTCCAACTTTTTTTCCACCTTATTAGAAACTGCTAAATTAATTGTCTCACTTACTCCTCCAGACTCTGATCCTGCGAACCTTCACCTAGCTCCATGTTAAAGCACCTAAAATACCTTTGTCTCACAAAAGAACTCCAAACGTTATATTGAGACAATTCTCTCAGAGCGACACTCTAAGAAAATAAAACACGTTTTAAACCAAGTCTAATTTAAAAAAGAAACTTCTTTCTCTTTAAAACCTCGTCAAAGATGTCAAAATACTAAAATTTGTGGAGCGCTTTCCAACACATCAATTTTACTGAAGAGAGACCATTCTGTCAGAATCTAGAATGTGTGCGTTCCCTGCTTACGGATCGTCATAGTGGCCAAAAAGCTCACCAAAAGCTTCCTTTATGATCTGAATCGGGTTATCACACAGTTCACAGGATGCTGACATGTACGGGTGCCACCACAAGAACCCAACATCTAAAGAAGACGGTTGGGACCGTGCCAAGCTGTGCAACTCGCACACAGGTAGCCGTTTATGAAACACTTATATTTCCTTCAAAATTTAGTTAAAATAAACAAAATCTCCACTATTACCATTGCTGCTGATAAAACCGGCGTCATGGCATCACAGATATCGCCGACGTTGCCAGGCGGCCTAAAAAAACTACTGAACTGTCAAAACACTCGCATCCGGAAACAAATCGCACTGGAAGTAACTCCCACAGGTTTCTCAGAGAATAGTAGCAAATTAAGTTCAACACAACTCGATATTAAACATCTTCATGGTCATAAAAGCTGAAAACAGCTTAAGTAATTGTAAATCTTTGAACAATTTATACGGGCTAAATCATGTTTGCTCCCGAACACAGCATACAATGTAAACTCTTATTCTGAATACAATTACACACTCAAACACAAATGAGCACACAGCGCATATGAACTTATCTGAGTGAGTAGCAGCAATACAAGAAGGGAGAGGACTGGTTGCTGGAGGCTTTTATTATGCTTTGGAATGTAAAGATTCTAAGTTCTATAAGCTTTAAAGATGCTGCTGAGTGGTGGCAATAAAATAATTTACACCATAATGTTGGTCTCAGGGTCTTGACATAAAATATTTATTATGCAAGTGTAGTCTTGCAAAGTTCTCAATTATTGGACTTCACCTTCTTTTTGCAGTTTTTGAAAGAAATACCTAGGGTACATAAGGAAAACACTTTGCAGCTGTGCGCAACCCAAAACACTTTTCAGCTGTCCGCAACCCTACACATCCCAACACTCTGAAGCCATGTCTTGAGCAAGAACATGTACTTGTCTGTGGGTTTAGCTCCCTAGGCACCCATTGCACAATGTGCAGAGAGGAGCTGTCCCACTGGTCCAATACAAGCTTTGCTGAGAAATCAAGGAAGTGCAAAGGAAGGGTGCTTAGAGGCATCTCCTTTACTGGTATGAAAGTTGATCCCAGCATGGGACAAATCACATACCCCCACCTCTCCACCATTCATAATACCTGTCAAAGCCACACACTGTTATTCATCTTTTCAAACAGGCCAAATGAAGTGGAATCTAGGATGTCCACAAAAATATTAGGTACACCACTGATCTGTTTCTTCTGGTCCTGGAGCAGATGAGGAGTGATGGGCAGTACCTGTATTTAGAACTGACATTTCAGCTCACTAACCCATTGAGGTGTATATCGTTGCTTATAAAGGCAAGCCAAGGCTTTCTTAGTTTTCTTGACTCTCCAGTGCTAACTGTGATCAAGCAGTCAATGATTCTTTCATGGCTGTTAGGGGTTTCAACTCAGACAAAATAGAGCATACATATTATCACAATTAAGAAAGTTAGTCTAGAATTATTTCCATGATAATATAACAACAGTAAAAAACAGAACAACTAAAAAAGATCACTGTGGTGAAAATCAGTCTAACACATGCAATTGTAGAGATATGGCAAAAATGTAGCTATTTATTATTTTATGAGCTCAAAACACTGCTCAACCTAAGTTTATTGGTTTGATTCCACAAAAAGTATTTGTCGTACTACGGTGCTTGTCAGTCAATGGGCCAAATGTGGCAGCAGATAGCGATAGCCAATCAATCTATAATCAAAGTCTCTGTTCACTTCAGTTCAAGTGAGCTCAGCAGATTGGTCCTTCTGTCCCTGAGCATGGGGGAAAAAACCTCTTCCTACCAGAAAGGGGAAATTAACCATTTCTGTGGAGGCTTGGTTGGTAGTGTTTTGTAATAAAGTTTTCCAAGTCAATGTTGTCAAAGGTTTCTAAGGTTTTTTCCAGGTCAGCTGAATACTGGATCTTCCAGGCCCACATCCCTAAAGAGTCTGCATGCTTTCAAATAGCTTTGGTTGGGGGGTGTAGAGGGATCACACAATGCTTTTGGTGATAGTAATGCCATATATGGACACTTTAAAGCTTTACATCTTAGGAAATACCTACTATGGTTAGTGGGTGAACCAACAGGGTACCAACAGGTTACTACAGGAACGGGAGTTTTAAGATTTCAGAAGGAAACTGACCTGGTGATTCAAACAAGATACATCATGCAATTTCAAGCTTGGGTACTGCATACTTAAGGGCTTTAAATGAGTCACAGTTTCCTCTGATTCTGTTTCATACTAATGATGTAAAACATATTGCAAAAAAAAAAAATAGACACAAAAATATTGAGTGCCTTTACTTACTTGTAAACTACAAAAATATAGGGCTTCATTACCAGTTTAGTGGCCTTAAGACCACCAGATTACAACCTGGTGGTTGGACCGCCAGGGAACCACTGCCACCACCAGGATCAGGGACCAGGACCAGGAGCGGTCGAGGTTGTGGTCAGCCACGGCAGTGCCCATGGCAGCACCGCCATGTTGATCATGAGTCATCTTTCTGCCAGCCTTTCCATGGTGGTTTCACAGTAATGGAAATGCTGGTGGAATGTCAGTGCTGGGGGCCATAGGGGAACCCTGCATGTGCAGTGCAGGGGCCCCCATGCCCAACCCCCTCGGAATGTGCAGGCAGTGCACATTCTAGTAGGTGCTATTGTGCAATGGCATTGGCTTCGGGTCCTTTAAGGGACTCAAGACCAATGCCGTGCACTGTTTCCACAAGGCTAATACGATTTTTCCACCGGTCATCCCTGTACGACAGCGGTCTCATCCCCTCAGCTTTGCCGGTCGGCTGGTCCGACCGCCAAAGTCGTAGTGAGGCCCATAGTCTACAAAATATTGTGGTTCTAAATATCAAGGTTACACAGGTATTTAGAATTATAATAACTTTAAAAATAATTAACTTAAAAAATTGTGTATATATATATATATATAAAATAACAATATGTAGACGTAATTGAAGTTAAAAAAAAATTGAAATGAATTTAAGTATATATGTAATAAACAATTTAGAAAAATTAACTATTTTTGAAATTTTTTACAAATACTAGTTTTAAAAACTCATTGAAATTGCATTTTAAAAACACAGTAACATCCATATCACTCAAAAAAGTAACAATATAAAATATACAACTTGCAATAAAAATGCACTAATTTGATATCACACAAATATATTTTAAAAAACAAAAATAATGAAACATCAAAAATTAAATTAAAAACATAGCCAGAATTTAAAAACACTAATATTAGAGAATTCTATAAAAATGAGTACAAATAGATATATCTTTAACAAAAAGCAAAAAACTATTTGCACTACATTCAAACTAATGGACATTAAAAATGTGATACACATTTCAAACCGACAATTAAATGACACAAATATATTTAAAAGAACAAAAATAAACCGAAAACATAACCAGAATTCAAAAACACTAATAATAGATAATTATATAAAAATGACAAAAAATCGATATATCTTCAACATACTATTTTCACTACATTCAAACTAACAGACATTAAAAATGTGATATACCTTTCAAACCAAAAATTAAACTACATTAAAATAAACATTAAACCAAACAAATAAATACAACAAAATTAACATTTTAAACTTTAACAAAAACATTCAAAAACTTTACATTTTGGAGGAATAAAACGTATTACTCACACTCCAACTGAATCAACAGCAAGGAAAGTGTTGACTTTAGATTTTGTAGGAGTGGGATTTACTATTCCATCTCCAGCCTAAACAGCTGTAGGAACAGAGCTGGACTTTGGAGGGGTCAGATTTACAATTATTATTCTGAAATATTTATTAAAAATCACAGTATAAAAATACATATAACAAATCAATTTACATACATAAATTAATATAGAATACATCCATTTCTATCAACAGCCAAATACTCCTAACATTTCCTATACAAATATTTAAAAACAAGATACATATTAAATAACAAAACAACCAACTTAAGCATTATTTAGCAATTAAAAACACAAAATAAATTATAGTAAAACACTTCCCATCCTTCTCCCCTAAAATTCCATTAACCTACATAATAGATTTGAAAGACCACTAAAACAATAGAAAATAATAAATGAAAAAAAGGAGAAAACACCAAATCTGCAAAAAAAACACATTAAAATAAAGTAATTAAATTAATAAAAAATGTATGTAGTTAATAAAATAATTACTGAATTGTTATAAAAAAATATATATATATTTTAAAATAGTGTAACAATTAAATCATTTACTTAAATAATCTAATTAACTAACTAAATGAAACAAAATTGTAACACATGTATGAAAAATAACACATTGAGCTAACGTTCCACCCTGCTCCCCTAGAAACCCACAAGGCTGCTAATAATTAGAAAAATAAAATAAGCGAAAAAATAACCCTTTAAAAATATTGTCAAGTAATAAAACAACTATTAAAACAGTTACAGACAACTAACAATAACGTATTAACAATTTAAAATGCACAACATCATAAAAATTATAAAAAAATAAATAGTTTACAATATATACAACGATGTTTAAAAAATTATATGAAACAGTTAAAAACAGATATTTATCCCTTCAGGGTGGGCTAAATGTCTAAATGTCATTAGAGTTCAAAGCCAGAAAGCCGCACATAAGAATATTCATGAGACAGGATGTAGTGAAGTTACAGGGGTACAAGAACAAACATCCTTCTCAGGAATGTAAAGAAAGATACATGCACGAGTGACACTCCTTAGAGAAATCATGGTACTCTTGCCAAAATCCAGGGACATAGAGGAGGGGTCATTCCACTGTCCCTAATAAACTGGATACAAGGCTTGCGAAGCCTCTATGTTGTTATTAACAAACTGGTTTACATGACACAGTGAAGAATGATGAGCTTTGGGATGTCCATACTATCTTTACACCTCATCTAGGATGGGAAAACCTCACCTGCAATGGGTATCCAAAAACATCCTTCTTCATTAATCTGAATTATTATGACACCAACAGGTCAGTTGACCAAAGCCCTACAAGTGCTTAGTGGAAAACAGGAGGCACCAATTAAGTACTTGCATAGGCCTTCAAGTGAAAAATGCTAGGAGAGCTCAGAAGGAATAAGAAAAAAAAATGATATGCGTCAGGCATCTCTAGACTTTCATCCTCATAGACCCAGAGGCCCAGGTTACAGAATGAAAATAAACAATGAACAGTGCATGTCTATTTATTGCCTGAACAACCATTTCATACAGTGCTTTATTTGTCAAAACAATTAGGCGCTCAGGCCCAAGGTTTTGCTCATACACCCGCAGCCAGCAATGTTGGATGTTGGGATTCCAAATATCAAAGCAGTGTAGCTTTGATTCCACCTTATGTATCTTTAATCCACCACCAGGCACTCCCTGATCATTTATTTTACTCTTGCAGGTTTCTATTTTTTTCCCTTTGTCAGGTTTTCCATTTTCCTCTTTCTCCTTCTTTTCCCATTGTGTGTTTTTGCTCTCTTGCTTTGGGTCAAAGTCTGATGAGAAAAAAATAAGGAACCGCAGCCAAAAATGAGTTCTGGTGTGCCCAACCTGCCACCACCAGCTCAAATTAAGCACTGATTAAACTCAAGAAATCGATCACGAGTACTGCCACCGCTCAAACACAATGACAGCAGCTAAGATACACCATTGAAAAATAAATAAAAATACACACTTTTACTGATATGTAGATGCATTACTGAGAGATTGTTCTTTCTTTATCGCAATTTGTTTGACATTGCCCCATCACAACCAGTCACTCAGAGAAATGAGAGGCAGCAGGTCAATAATTTTTGTTACGCAGGCAAATTCTTGCAAGTTTTTCATCTGTCTCATTTTGCAAATTTCATAATATTTTGAGAGATTTCATACGCATGAGATTTTACATATTTTTCTCTGGCAAGCCATTGGTTCTAGCAAAAAAATGTTTCAGTGAACCATTTCTCATCCCTAAACCATTCTCCTGGCGGTATAGCGCAAAATGGTTGAAAATTAGGTATTGCTCGGGTTCAACTTTCACGCAAGATACCAGCTGAGGAAATTTTATATAATTTGTATAATTTCTGTACAAATGCATATTTCACAGAAAAAATAATTTGTCATTTCACCCATCCTCTACTAGACGTGCATCGGATCCCTCCTAATCCACATTCACCTCTCAAAGGCCTCTGCGGAAAATTCTTAATTTGCCAATAAGCCACTCTCAATTCGTTTCTATATACATATGAATATTACAGAATTAGTTTTAGTAGCAAAATGCATAAACACCTTTATCTTTCTCAGCTCTTCCCCACTTCAACATTCTTCTGCCATCGAGGGCCATCTGCAAGACAATAGTATTCATCTCAACCAGTAGCTGTTCCCCTCCTGGATTTCAGTGTTGAGGGGGGGGGGGATCTCACTAGAGTGCTAATTAATGAATGGCTCCTTTACTTACTGAATGTAGAAGGATGACTAGAGAAAAGCTATTCTGCCCTCATGTACTCTAGAAACACACCCCAATCCATCTGGGCTTACCATTCTCACATACTCTGACGGACGTACGAGCAAACCTATAGGCACTTTTCATCAGTAATTGCAATTTTCTGTCATTCACTCAACTTCGAAATCATCCTTGTAGGGAAAAAGGCCTTTTGCATTGATCAATGGATTGCAAATAAATTTAAGAATAGACTTGATATGGGTTTAGTGGATTTTTCTCTGTATGGATAGACAAACAGATGGACTGACAGACAGTAAGAAAGACATATGGACAGATGAATGAATGACCTGATGGGAATGAATGTGGACAGACACCTGGATGGACTTACAGTTGCAAAAAATTGAGACACATACAGGTGGTTGGAGCATTGTGCAACATTTATGCTCCTAATTTAAAGAAGAGGCTGAAAACAGAGCTCTCCAAGCCATGCACCTTGGCTGCCACGCTGAGCGGCAGAGTGCGTGCATAAGAGCTGTTAACGCTCCAGTCAGCTTTGGAGGAGCATAAGTGTCCATTCTATTATTTAAAGCATTATAGACATGTATCCAGAATCATCGCAACTACAGATTAGGAATGTGATGCAAGCATGCACTTAGCAGTGGAATAGTGCCTCAGTGACTGCACTAGTGTAAGCGAGGACTGAATGGCGCATTGTGGTTGCGCCACAGGATAGAGGGAACGAATAATACATTAGTGGCTGCACTGGCTAGAACCTGATTGGATGGGAACCAGATGATGAGTGACATCAATGTTGTGGTGAGAACGTGTGTGTTGTGAAGAGTCTCAAAAGAGCACAATAGGAGATGTGTGCCTTACTAGAATACTCTAGCTCATGAAGGTGCATGCACCAAAAATGCCACCAGTCGGGATAGTCCCTGGGACCAACATGCCCCATGGCCATCTCTGCAATCGGTCAGACATGCATGGAGGTGAAGAAACCATGGCTCTTTGGTTTTCAGCAACCCTTAGCAAATGATACATGGCGAGTCACCACAGTAAGACTACAAACACCGGTAGGTGATAAGAAGTTAGGTAAGACTAGTCAGCATCAATGTTCATAACGTAGAAGCTGCTTAAGACCATGCACACAGCTAAGGCCCATCCTTACCGCCCACTCAAGAAGAATTGGTTCACCTGCATTTCTGCGTATCCATGAGGGATTTAATCCCGTGGGTGCCGAGGGCGAGCTGGTCTCGTCCAGGCACTCGGTTGCCATGTGCCTGGGACGAGACCAGCTCGTCCTACACCCGGCCCACTGGTGGAGCGCTCCCCCGTGGGCCTCCCTCCCACACCCCCCAGTCGGGGATGGAAGGGAAATCGCTTCCCCTTCCACCCCTGACATGCCCCACCCCCCCAGTGGCGTCTGATGACATCAGCGTGCAAATCGCATGCTCCCGGCGCTATGCTTTTGCATTTATCTTCCGATCGGGAGGTGGGGCAGGAGAGACAAGAAAGGAAAGGAAAGACCTTTCCTTTCCTTTCTTGTCTCTCACAGCATTTCTGGGATTTTTTTGGGGGGGGGTTTTCAATAAAGGGAGCGGCCCTTTGGGCAAGGGTCGCTCCCTAGGGGGCCATAATATTTTTAGGCCATTTCTGCCCCCCCTGGGGCGGATCGGCTTAATATAATTAGGCCTATCTGCCCCCAGGGAGGGCAGAAAACCCCTAGACACCAGGGCTAAAAAAAATTCATTTTTTTTTTATTTGTGGGGAGCGACTCCTTAGGCAAGGGTCACTCCCCGGGGGGGGGGGGCAAATTGTGTTTAGGCCATAATAATATAATTAGGCTGATCTGCCCCCGGGGAGGCAGAAAACCTCTAGACACCCTGGATAATTTTTTTTTTTTTATATGTGGGGAGCGACTCCTTAGGCAAGGGTCACTCCCCGGGGGGCCAAATTATTTTTAGGCCAATTCTGCCCCCCCTGGAGGCAGAAGCCATTAGACACCAGGGATTTTTTTTTTATATTCTAACGCATAAGGGAAGCGGCCCCTTGGGCAAGAGCAGCTCCCCAGGAGGGGCAAAATATTTTTAGGCCTTTTCTGCCCTACCGGAGGCAGATCGGCCTAATATAATTAGGCTGATCTTCCTCCATGGGGGATAGAAACCTCTAGACATCAGGGATATATATATATTTTGTATTTACTTTATGTTTTCATGTATGGGGAGCGGCCTATTTTTGTTAGGCCAATCTGCCCCCAAGGTGGGCAGAAACCACTAGACACCAGGGATTAGTGTGTGTGTGTGTTTTGTTTAGGGGGGGGCAGCCCCTTGGGCAAGGGTCACTCCCTATGGGGGCACATTACTGTTGGCCATATCTGCCCCCCTTGAGGGCAGATTGGCCTATTTCTGGAAGGTACATCTGCCCCCAAGGGGGTGGGGGGGGCGGAAAACTCACCAGAGACCGGGGAAGATTTTTTTTTCAAAATAAGAGGGTGGGGTAAGGCCATACCCCCACCCCAAATAAATGGGGCCAAAGTTGTTCTGCCCACCACTAAGCAGATGGGGAAATTACCCCCGATCCACACACCGAGGGGGGGGGGGGGGCAGAAAGTCTATTAGATGCCATGGAATAAAAAAATTAAAATAGTAGGGTGGTGGCTACCAACCAGTATAGGCCTGGTTATGTCCCCACCCCAACTGAAGGGGGTAACAGTCTTTCAGCTCTCCCCACGCACACTAAAACATCTTATCCCACGGCAAGCAGGAGGACATTTGATTATTTTGGGTTTTGGTTTTACATTTGGGGCATGAGAGCTTTGTAACTCTCAAAATCGTCCCACTTCGAATGGTGAGGGCTGCACTTTTTTGGCTTTGGCCCGCTGCCATGTAGAAAAATCCACAAGACCTAGAAACATCTGAAAACTAAACATCTGGTTGATTCCAGGGTGGTGTGCTTCACATGCACCCTGCACCACTTTCTTACCCACAATGCCCTGCAAACCTCCAACTTTGCTGGAAATTACACATTTTTCCCACATTTTTATGATGGAACCTTCCGGAATCTGCAGGAATCCACAAAATTCCTACCACCCAACATTGTCTCATCTATACCGATAAAAATTCTGCTGCATTTGTCAGCCTAAAAATTTTTTTTTTCAAACTGCCCTTTTGGACCCACTTTGGTTCCCCATCAATTTCAACATGTTTTTGGCTCTTCACTGTCACAGGCACTTGGCCCACCTACACAAGTGAGGTATCACTTTTACCGGGAGTCTGAGAGGAACATTGGGTGGTAGGAAATTTGTCCCTGTGCAGTAATCCCACACATAAATGTGGGAAAAAAGTGTTTTTTTTAGCTAAATTTGAGGATTGCTGAGGATTCCGGGTAAGAAAACATTGGGGGATCCATGCAAGTCACACCTTCATGGACCTCCACGGGTGTCTAGTTTTCAGAAATGTCTGGGTTTGGTAGGTTTCCTAGATGGCAGCTGAGCCCAGGACCAAAAACGCAGGTGCCCCCGCAAAAACAGGTAGTTTTGTATTTGATAATTGTAATGTGTCCAGATAGTGTTTTGGGGCATTTCCTTTTGCGAGCACTAGGCCTAACCACACAAGTGAGGTACTATTTATATCGGGAGACTTGGGGGAACGCTCGGTGGAAGGAAATTTGTGGCTCCTCTCAGATTCCAGAACTTTCTGTCACCGAAATGAGAGGAAAAAGTGTTTTTTTGGCCAAATTTTGAGGTTTGCAAAGGATTCTGGGTAACAGAACCTGGTGAGACCCCCTCAAGTCACACCATCTTGGATTCCCCTAGGTGTCTAGTATTAATAAATGTACAGGTTTGCTGGGTTTCCCTAGGTGCCGGATGAGCTACAGACCAAACTCCACAGCTAGGCACTTTGCAAAAAACAACTCTGTTTTCTTTGGGAAAATGTGATGTGTCCATGTTGTGTTTTGGGGCATTTCCTGTCACGGGCACTAGGCCTACCCACACAAGTGAGATACCATTTTTATCAGCAGACTTGGGGAAACGCTGGGTGGAAGGAAATTTGTGGCTCCTCTCAGATTTCAGGACTTTCTGTCCCTGAAATGAGAGGAACAAGTGTTTTTTTGGCCAAATTTTAAGGTTTGCAAAGGATTCTGGGTAACAGAACCTGGTGAGAGCCTCACAAGTCACCACATCTTGGATTCCCCTAGTGTCTAGCTTTCAAAAATGCGCAGGTTTGCTAGGTTTCCCTAGGTGCCGGCTGAGCTAGAGGCCAAAACTTACAGCTATGTACTTTGCAAAAAACTACCCACGCAAGTGAGGTACAACGTTTATCGGGAGACTTGGGGAAACACAGAATAGCAAAACAAGTGTTATTGCCCTTTGTCTTTCTCTACATTTTTTCCTTCCAAATGTAGGACAGTGTGTAAAAAAGACGTCTATTTGAGAAATGCCCTGTAAGTTACATGCTAGTATGGGCATCCCGGAATTCAGAGGTGTGCAAATAACCACTGCTTCTCAACGCCTTATCTTGTGCCTTATATATCCCCGCAATCAGAAGAGTCCAGCAGATGCAACAGTACATTGCTTTAAAAAATCTGACATCGCAGGAAAAAGTTAAAGGTGGAGAAAAATTGCTATTTTTTTCACCTCAATTTTAATATTTATTTATTTCAGCTGTTATTTTCTGTAGGAAATCCTTGTAGGATCTACAGAAATTACCCATTGCTGAATTCAGATTTTTGTCTACTTTTCAGAAATGTTTAGCTTTCTGGGATCCAGCATTGGTTCCACACCTATTTCTGTCACTAACTGGATGGAGGCTGAAAGTACAAAAAATCGAAACTATGGGGTATGTCCCAGTAAAATGCCAAAATTGTGTTGAAAAATTGGGTTTTCTGATTCAGGTCTGCCTGTTCCTGAAAGTTGGGAAGATGGTAATTTTAGCACCGCAAACCCTTTGTTGATACCATTTTCAGGGCAAAAACCACAAACCTTCTGCAGCCCTTTTTTCCCATTTGTTTAAAAAAAAAACTACATTTTAGCTGTATTTTAGCTAATTTCTTGATCTCCTTCAGGGGGACCCACAAACACTGGGTACCTCTAGAATCCTTAGGATGTTGGAAAAAAGGACTCAAATTTGGTGTGGGTAGCTTGTGTGGACAAAAAATTGTGAGGGCCTAAGCGCGAACTGACTCAAATAGCCAAAGAAAGGCCTGGCACCTGAGGGGGAAAAGGCCTGGCAGCGAAGAGGTTAATATTTCCTTGCACTGATTTACTGATCAGTCATATGGATGGGATGTAGTAATTGATATGAACCGTCATTGGTCTCTAGGCAAAAATACCAGAAAATACTGGAAAGCGTAATGCTTAATTATGAGCGAAAGAAATTCTCTTTCAATTGACTTTATTAGTCTCATTCAGTTGTTGTTTTAGACATGAATTATATCTTACTAATGTTTTTCATATATGGCACCCCAGGGAAAAATAAAATCTTGAGTTTATTCCTCATCAAATATGCTTAAGAAATTAGAAACGTGCTGCCTTATTCTATCAATAATGGTGTTATGTTTTCTTCAAAGTCATCTATTCATCCATATAAATAAAATTCCATGAGAAACTGTTTCTGCTGGAGTAGATAACCTCACAAATGTATCTGGCCTCAGTTCCTTGCTTGTACAGCTTGTTTAGTTATACATTTGCAGGGGATACCCACTTTGGCATGTGTAAGCTAAGGTTTCATGGCTCCTTTTAGCTATGATTGTCCGTCATAAGGAAACCGGTTTTAGAGGAGTTCATACTGCCATACAAGTACCAGTTATTCAAAGACATCTGTGATAAAATTAGACGCTTGCCAGCACAGCTACTAATATTTAGTGTGTATGTGTATAGGGCTAGGTGTACAAAAGCCTGTTTCACAATATCAGGCTGTTTGTGACAGCAAAATGCTTTTTGTAATATACAAATACCAAATTCTAATTCAGTAGCTTGTTACGGAATCGAAGTTTGGGTTTGCAAAAAAAAAAAAAAAAAGAATCGCTATGAGGAAGGGGCATGTCCAGGGCGTCCTTTCCAAATACGGAACCTGATTGGTATGTACTAATATTGTGCAACCGAAATGCGGTCAGAAAACATTTACACTTTACCATCAACTCAAAGTCTGTGGCAACTCATGCGTAGTGATTCAATTTTTTTTTTTAAGAGCAGGCAGTAGTCCTACGGACTGCTGCCTACTTGTAAAAAATAAAAATGAAACATTTAATTTTGAATTTTTACATGCATCCCATTTTTCTATGAGGAAAATGGACGGCAGTTTAAAAAACATAAAGGATTGCTTTATTTAAAAGCAGTCACAGACATGGCGATCTGCTGACCACTGCAGGCCATCATCTCTGTGATGGCAGCAAATCTTAGTGGGTCACAAACTGTGAACTACCTCTTTCATATTCATGAGGTAAGTCTTCTTGTGACCCACTAGGAATCACTAATCTGGAAATCAGGGCCAGATTTCACTTTAGCACATTAGTAATTAATCAGTGTCTGTATCAATTTGTTTAGAACAAACTCACTTCAACGTTTTTTACCATTATGTACATTATATTAATCTTCCAATTATTATAAATTCATTATTTAGTGATGCTGTTTTAAGGCAACTCTCACTACTTGTTTTTCTTATATAAGTTTCTTCTTATCTTCCTAAATGAGATACGGAATGTGCTGACCCTAATTGAGAAATTAATTTAGGTACTTCATTGCCACTTACCAATAGGCGCTAATTTCCAGATCACACTCAAATCCGTGATTACTCATTTGTTCACCTCTCAAGTATTCATTTTACAATTCTACTGTAATCGTAAAAGGCTATTCAGTTTCATTAACCCTATTGTTCCATGGGTAAAGGTTTATCTCTCCATGCAGGTGTCAGTATAATGCCACATGTCATCAATGTATATTGAAGATATAACTAACTCAGTGTCTTCTGTTATTTTTTTAAATAATTAGGAGTCATTGAATCATCCCATTATATATCTGTTATGCTTCTATTTTTACAGTCTTGTTATAGAGTGCAGAAATTGTCTGTGCACAGAGCACTGTATACCATACTACACAGAGTGGGCTTCATGTGAGCCCTTGCTCATCATTAGATAGCTTAGGGTCTGATTACCACTTTGGCGGTGCCACCAAGTTAGTGACGTTCCCCCCAAGCGTATTACAATGTTAACGCCAGGCTGACCAGTGGGACCATTGTATTATACATTCCACAGTGCTATCACATTGGCCTCGGCTTCCTTAAGGGAACCAAGGCAATATCATAGCACTCTAGCACCCTCGGAAAGCGTACTGTCTGCAAAGCAGACAGTGAGCATTCCATCGGTGCTGGGCAAGGGTACCCTTCAACTGGCTTTCTGCCAGCCTTTCCATGGTGGGGTTGTAATTAGCCAGGTGTTGCTGATGCTGGTTATAACTCCTGCCGCTGTCACCTTGTCGGGAACCATGTTCCTGGTGGGGACAGCAGTCCCTTAGTGGGTCCCCCTGCTAGAGTTATAATGTGGTGGTCAGACCGCCACAGTTGCAGTGGTCCGACCGTCACCGCGAGGCTAGCGGTCCTGGGATTGCCAGCCTCGTAATCAGGCCCTTAGTTACCCATATTGGCAAATGCAATAACAGTGACAGGCTGTGCTAAAAATACACAAAACACATTTTTTTCTTAAATTTAAGTAAGGCCGTTGAATTGCTGCATGATGCAGTATGCATTATGCCATCACCCTGCATTGTCACATTGTGTCACACAACATGATGACCATCTTGAATGTGGAGAAAGGTGTGCTTTCTATTCTTTCAAAGTCAGTGATGCATTGTTTGAGGCAACATTATGATGCACGTTGAATGACAGAACATGGAGGCCAACTTTAAAGAATAGAAAACTATGGAAGCCACTGTTTTCTATACTTTTAGCCTGGACCATCATTATTTTTGTTTTTTCCAATGGCAATCCATTTTAAGAATCAGAGCTAATAGCTTTGACTACACATGACTGGCAAAGCTCGACTGATTAGCTTTGCCAATATTTGTTTTCAATAGGCAACCTAAATTACTTGTAAGAAGCTGTCCAGGATGCTTAGTAAGAGCAGTTCAAAAAGAGCAAATTATTATTACCATTAAGTGTTAGTTGTCCCTAAGGACAGGAAATGAAAAATAACTAGATTGTTTTTATTTCAACTTGAAATCCGGACAGTTTATCTACTGCTAATCTGGCCTATTCTAGATATTTGGGTAGGAAGTTTTGGAACAATCCTTGATTTTGTATAAAAAAATACAAGCATATACGATCACCTAGTCTTTGCAAGCAGTTAGAAATGTCCCTTTCTGCAGGGTCATACCCAAATGTTTTGCCTTCCCCCTCCTATTTTTTGACCTTGTTTTTGTTGGTTTTATGACTCTAGGCACTTTATCGCTGCCAAACAGTACTAAAGTGCGTGGGCTCTTTCCTCTAAATCTGGTAACATTGGCTTAACCTACTTGCAAGTCCATAGTAAATTGCACTATGTGATGCCGGGGCCTGTAAGTTTAATGCCACTAGTGGTCCTGGCAGTTCGGGCTGACCTATTCCCATGCATGATTTGCCTATGGCTTGGTCCAAACCGTAATGGCATGGCAAGCAAAATAACTGGTGGATTAAACCTAGGTCTGTGACTGGGGGTGAAAGTTTGATTTGTTCGGCATTCCGTCCATCATCTGTTTTTACATTTGGCGCCCTAAGTGGGAAGGGTATGCCCAGACGTGGGTCCCGTGCTTGCAATGCCACCAGATTCAAGCTAGCCTGGCTGATGAAGGGTGATACCCTAAAACCAGTCACAGGATGCTTGTATCTGGACCAGGGAGGACCTGGCCTGTCAGTTCAGGCTGGACTCTTCCCATGGGAAACAGCATCAAGACTGATTTGCATATGGTTCGGTCCAAACTGGAATGACATGGCAAGCAAAAAAACTGATGGATTAAACCCAGATCTGTGACTGGGGGTGAATGTTTGATTTGTTCTACATTCCTTCCATCATCTGTTGTTTTAGCATTTGTCGCCCCAAGTGGGAAGGGTATGCCCAGACATGGGTCCGTGCTTGCTATGCCACTAGATTCAAGCTAGCCTGGCTGATGAAGGGTGATTCCCTGAAACCGGTCCCAGGATGCTTGTTTCTGGCCCAGGGAGGACCTGGCCTGGCAGTTCGGGCTGGACTGTTCCCATGGGGAACAGTGTCAAGACTGATTCACATATGGCTGGGTCCAAACTGGAGTGGCATGCTGGGAAAAAAAAACGATTAATTAAACCCAGATCTTTGTGACAGGGGGTGAATGTTTGCATTATTCATTCCATCCATCATGGGTTGTTTTTGCATTTGTCGCCCCAAGAGGGAAGGATATGCCCAGACGTGGGTCCTGTGTTTGCTATGCCACAAGATTCAAGCTAGCTTATTACTGGAGCTGTTTCCTGCTGTAGATACTGCCTGTTGGACCTGCCAGCTGAATCTGCCTGCTGTGGACCTTCACCTGCCTTCTGTTGACTTCACCTGCCTGCTGAAGCTGCCTGCTGTGGACTCTCTCCTGCCTGCTGGAGCTGCTTGCCTGCTGAAGACTCTTTCCAGCCTGCTGGAGATGCCTGGCTACTGAGGTCTCCCCGCCTGCCTGCTTGCTGAGAGGACACCTGCCTGCCAAGCTTCCCTGCCTGTCTGAAGGGATCCACTGCCAGGCACAGGCCTGAGGAGTACCTCCCTGCTGCAACTCCCTGAAGGACCATTCCCAAGGCTTGCCGCAACAGCACTGACAGGATGAGCATACCGCTGAACCCCTGGTTCCACAACACAGTGAAGCTGCAGAGGAAGGTGGAATCTGACGACGCCACACCGTAGCTCAGCAGGAAGACCTTCACAGAGCTCCTGGTGAGCAAGATGGGCTTCTCAGCAGCAGAGATCTGGTACATAATGTCGGATGCACCAAAAGGCACATACCTGCTGACGTTCATGTCGGAACAAATCTGCAGGAGGTACTGGCAGATGTGCTGGTCAAGACGAGACGAGAAACCCTTCCCAGACTTCCACCTGGAGTGCCAATGTCTACAACCCGCACGTCAACATCCAGGACCTGACCACTTTCCTATGCCGCCACTGCACAGTGACGAAAGAACCCTCCCGCAACCTGGAAAGTGATGGCATATGGGATGGTAAATGGACAGTGATGGTGAAGCTGAAAGAGGACCTGGTGGCCCCGGATGGAATCCATCACCCACCTTCCAGCTTCTCCCTAGGGCACGACTCGGGCTACCTGTATTACCACAGGCACCCCAAACTGTGCAACAAGTGCAGCAAACTGGGCCACACCACTAAAGATTGCACAGTGCAAGTGTGCAAGAACTGTAAAAGGGAAGGACACACAGCCAGGGCATGCAAAGAAGAAGCCCCCTGCAACCTCTGCCGGGCTGTGGGCCACTGCTTCAAGGACTGCCCGCAAAGAGCCAAGTCCTATATCCAGGTGGCCAAACCTCCCTGGAGAGCCACACAAGAGAAGGCTACCAGGGCCAGCCCTCCAGTCCCAGCCCCCAGGAAGACCAAGGAAACTGGGAGGAGGAAAGGCCCCAGGCAGGAGCAAGCCAAACCTGACCAGGGGCCCACCAAGGCCCTAGAGCTAAAGAACACCAAAGAAGAAATGCCTGCCATCCCGGAGAGCGGCAGGCCCTGTGGGCCAACAGACGACGCTCCCCAACTTGCCTCTGAGATCCAGGAAGAAGGGCCCTGGATTAAACAGGATCACAGGAAAAGGAGGCTCAGTCCCCCACAAGCAACAAAGAAGACCAGGAAGAAACACCTGAACAACCACAACCCCTACTCCGATCCTGAGGAGTCAGAGGAAGTGGAGCAACCAGGAAATGAGGGCCCAGACGACCAACTGCACCAAGTGACCAAAGTGCTGCAGTAGATGAGAGCGCTGGCCAGCCTTATGGAGGCATCCCCACCACCATCGCCAGCAACAGTCGAGCAGGAAGAGGCGTCCATGGAGGACAAAGAGCACAGCCTACCCTCCAACCTGGAAGAGAAAGAGCCCAAGACCAACCAGGAGCATAAGCCAGCCCCAGAGAAGCACCAAGTAACGGTGGCCAAGACTGCAGAACCTGCACCGGAGACCCGCCAGGAGCCTAACCAACCCTGTAAGTAGCCATGTCACTGTGTATAAGCAGCTAATTACTCTGATTTGATAATTGGTATTTAAGCCTAAGTTTAACTCTTAAACACTAATTTAGATGGCTATTTTATTGTTTTCCATAAATGTGAGAAGTATCAGAAACAAGCACAGATGTGCTAGCACCTTGAACTATCTTGCCAGCCAGGAATGTGATGTGTATATGATTCAGGAATTCTCCATACCCTTTGCAACTTCATACACACACACCTATAACAGCAGTGGACATTTGGACCTTCCTTTTGGTCTGGGGAGAATAGCAGTAGGTCTGTAGGAGTCATTACCTTAGTCAGAGGGAGGTGCTTCACAATGGACTCCGTAACCGAGCTGGAAGGCGGCAGGGCTCTTGTCGTTGATGGCTCATGGACAGGAGAACCAGTTAGACTGATTAATGTGTACATCCCTTCTGATGTAGGTGAGAGACAGGAGCTGTTTCAGTGCCTCAGACCACAGCTGGTCACCTCAAGAACAATTGCGATGGGAAGGGATTTCAACTGTATTCTAGAACGTGGTGGTCGATGTGGGTCCATGGCTGGGGAAGGATGGATGGACGATGCTGCAAAACTCCTGGCGGAGATGGTGGGTGAGGCCTCCCTGACAGATGTCATTGGATTCATGGGGCCGGATGCCAGGAACTTCACCTGGAGCCACCCTGATGGATTCTTGCGCTCCAGGATAGACTTTGTTTTCACCTCTAAGTCAGTGAGGATCAGGCTCCATGGTAACAGTGCATTTCTCTGATCACAGGGCTATCAGGTTCCAGGGGGAACTAACAGGCAAGTTCCTGGCACGTCCAGGCACCTGGAAGCTGAATAGTTCTCTGCTGGGGAGAGAGGATGTACAGGAGGAGCTGAGGAGGACTTAAAGTGAGTGGCAAGGCATGCAAGACACCTTCCAGTCCATAGGGGAATGGTGGGAGTGGTGAAAGGCAGGATTCAGGACTTCTTTAAGAATGTGGGCAGGAAAGCAGCAAAGGGGAGAAGGAAGGAGTTCAGTAAACTGCAGCAACAGCTGCAAGAACTGAAGGACCTCCAACTCTGTGGATGGGACGTCATGAACCCTCTGGAGGCAGTCAAGAAAGAGCAGAGCGAGCACTTTCATGACAAATCCAGGAGGATCATCTTCCGTTCTAAGGTGCAGAACCTAGAAAAGGGGGAGAAATGCAACTCCTTCTTCTTTAGGAAAATTCACTCCACGCACACCCCTCTGGTTCAACTGCGCAATAGGGAGGGAAATTTGTGTGACACCAAGGAAGACATTAGGAAGGTTGTGACAGACTTCTATGGGGACCTCTACTCAGAGAAGAGGTCAGATGGGGATCAGACAGAAAAGTTTTGTCAGGTATTCCGAGAAAGGTCTCCACACCACCAAGGGAAGTCCTGAACGCCCACCTCACTTTGGAGGAGCTACACCTTGCAGGTAAATCCTTCAAGTCAGGAAAGACACCAGGTAGTGACGGTCTACCAGTTGAATTCTACACTTCACTGTGGGGCCTAGTGGGACCAGACCTTCGGGAGCTGTATGAGGAGATGGTGGAGGAGGGAATCATGCCCCTCACGTTGGGAAGGAATGATCGCGCTCCTGTATAAACATAAGGGGGAGAGATGTGACCTCAAGAACTGGCATCCGATCTCTCTCCTGAACGTGGACTACAACATCCTGGCAAAGACAATGGTGAATAGACTCAAGGGCGCTATGGGAGAGATAGTTCACCCAGACCAGACCAGACCTGCGGGGTTCCAAATCATTAACATTTATAAATCAAATCATTAACATTTATAAAGCGCGCTACTCACCCGTGCGGGTCTCAAGGCGCTAGAGGAAAGGGGGGGTTACTGCTGCTCGAATAGCCAGGTTTTTAGGAGTCTCCGGAAAGCGGAGTGGTCCTGGGTGGTCCTGAGGCTGGTGGGGAGGGAGTTCCAGGTCTTGGCCGCCAGGAAGGAGAAAGATCTCCCACCCACCGTGGAGCGGCGGATGCGAGGGACGGCAGCGAGTGCGAGACCAGAGGAACGGAGGAGGAGGGTGGGGACGTAGAAGCTGAGGCGTCGGTTGAGGTATTCCGGTCCCTTGTTGTGGAGGGCTTTGTGTGCGTGGGTGAGAAGTCGAAAGGTGATCCTTTTGCTGACTGGGAGCCAATGCAGGTGTCTCAGGTGTGCGGAGATGTGGCTGTTGCGGGGTACGTCGAGGATGAGGCGTGCCGATGCGTTTTGAATGCGTTACAGGCGATTTTGGAGTTTGGCTGTGGTCCCGGCGTAGAGGGTGTTGCCGTAGTCCAAGCGGCTCGTGACGAGGGCGTGGGTCACGGTTTTTCTAGTGTCGGCGGGGATCCAGCGGAAGATCTTGCGGAGCATGCGGAGGGTGAGGAAGCAGGCGAAGGACACAGCGTTGACTTGCTTGGTCATGGTGAGAAGAGGGTCCAAGATGAAGCCGAGGTTGCGGGCGTGGTCTGTGGGGGTCGGTGCGGTGCCGAGGGCCGTGGGCCACCAGGAGTCGTCCCAGGCGGACAGGGTGTTGCCGAGGATGAGGACTTCCGTTTTTTCAGAGTTCAGCTTTAGGCGGCTGAGCCTCATCCAATCTGCGACGTCCTTCATACCCTCTTGTAGGTTGGTCTTGGCGCTGGCGGGGTCCTTGGTGAGGGAGAGTATAAGTTGGGTGTCGTCGGTGTAGGAGGTGATGATGATGTCGTGCTTGCGAACGATATTGGCGAGGGGGCTCATGTAGACATTGAAGAGTGTTGGGCTGAGCGATGAGCCTTGAGGTACGCCGCAAATGATCTCGGTGGGTTCTGAGCGAAACGGAGGGAGGTAAACTCTTTGGGAACGGTTTGAGAGGAAGGAGGCGATCCAGTCCAGGGCCTGGCCTTGGATCCCGTTGGAGCGGAGGCGGGTGATTAGGGTGCGGTGATAGACGGTGTCGAAGGCAGCCGAGAGGTCGAGGAGAATGAGGGCGACTGTTTCACCGTTGTCCATCAGGGTTCTGATGTCGTCAGTGACTGAGATGAGGGCGGTTTCCGTGCTGTGGTTGGTTCGGAATCCGGTTTGTGAAGGGTCGAGCAGGTTGTTGTTTTCCAGGAAGGTGGTCAGCTGTTTGTTGACGGTCTTCTCTATTACCTTGGCTGGGAAAGGCAGAAGAGAGATGGGGCGGAAGTTTTTCAGGATGCAGTTTTCCAGGATGCAGGGTCGCGGATAGCCTAACACTGATCAGGGACACGATCCAGTAAATCACAGACCAGAATTTCTGCACTGCGCTGGTCTATCTCGATCAGGAAAAGGCCTTTGACCGTGTCTCCCATGAGTTCATGGAGAGGGTACTGCAGGACTTTAGGTTGGGAGAGCGGTTCTGCAACTATGTTAAAATAATGTATACAGACATCTTCCAGTTTAGTCATGGTAAATGGTTATAAAACAGACCCCTTTCCAATCAGGTCTGTGGTAAGACCAGGCTGCCCGCACTCGCCCTCTCTGTTTGTTTTGGTTATAGAGCTACTCGCCGAGTACATCAGGAAAAACCCGAACATCAGAGGGATCCCAACACCAGGAGACGCAAAGAAAGAAGTCAAGTACGCGCTGTACATGGACGACGTCACCCTCTTCTGCACGGATGGGAAATCGGTCCAGTCCCTTCTGGAGGCGTGCAAGGACTTTGGCGAAGCTTCAGGAGCAAAGATCAACGTGGACAAATCACAGGCAAAGCTCTTCGGCTGCTGGGACCTATGTAACAAGCCTCTCCCTTTCCCCATTGAGGCAGGACTGGTAAAGATCCTCAGTATCTGTTTTGGGGGACCAGAAGCAGCGGAGAAAAGCTGGAACGAACGCCTGACCAAAGTCAAGCAGAAACTGGGACTCTGGAGCTTGAGACACCTGAGCATTGAAGGAAAGGCTCTGGTGCTCAGGAATGACACATGGCCTGTGCTGCAGTATGTGACACAGGCCTGGCCACTCCTGGCCAATGGCACACGGGCTGTGAACAGAATGGTTTTCCACTTTGTTTGGCACTCAAAGATGGACAGGGTGAAAAAGTCAGTCATGCACAAGGAGCATCGCAAGGGAGGGAAGGCATTCCCTGACATCCCGACAATCCTCAGAGCCTTCTTTGTGTGTGGCTGCGTCCGAATAATCCTGCTAAACGAGAAAAAGGACCACTCAGCCTACAGGGTCTTCCACTTCTTCCTGCTCCTTGTATGGAAAAGACTGGGATGGGATAAGTGGGAGAATGCAACACTGTTCAACTGAGACCTCCCCTGGTACTACAAGGAGATTGAGAAGTTTGTGGTGGAATTTGGGCTGAACTGTGTCACACGAAGCCTATGGAAGGCCAGGACAATCCACAGACTAATCAGGTCCAGGGACACCACAGAACCAGTGAGTGACCTGCCATCTGCTACAGCAACAAGTGTGTGGGAAAATGTATCCTCCCCATCCCTGACCAACAGACACAAAGACATTGCATGGATGGTCGTGAAAGGAGGACTGCCAGTTCTGTCATTCGTGCACAGCAGGGGCCTGTGTCCACACAGAGAATGTCCAAGGGCATGCCCTGCAGGGGAAACTGCATACCATCTGTTATGGGCCTGCCCTTTTGCCCAGGGCAGCCTTAAGGCAAGAAATGGAAGCCCACATCCCATACCCAAGCATCACTCACCACTCCGTGCTGTATGGGCTGTTTCCAAAGACACATTCAGTGGAGGCTATCCAAGGATGCTGGAGAATCCTCTGCTGCATTAAGGACATCCTCCTGTATGCCAGTACCGGACTGGTGGCCAACAGGGAGGTGGTGAGCAGGGAAGCGAGCAGCAGAATGGTACACAACCAGCTGAGAGATTACACAGACAAGGACAACAAGGAGAGTGAGGAGGAGGAAGAACTGTAAATCCTAACCCCTCTTTCCCACTGAACTTCTCACACTGCCCCAAGAAACCAAACCCCCTTTACTACTTCTTTCATATGTAAACCAACTGTATTGTTAAAGTATATTTTAAACAAAGTTGAAGTGAACTGCCCTGCCTAAGGGAAGAGGTACCACTCTTTAAAAACCTGTGTATAGCCTACTTAAAGCACTTAATAAAGGTTTTTTGAAACTTAAAAACTGAAACAAACAAAAAAGAAAACGCTCCCAGGATGCTTGTCTCTGGTCCAGGAAGGACCTGGTCTGGCAGTTTGGGCTGGACTGTTCCCATGGGTACCATCATCAAGACTGATTTGCATATGGTTGGGTCCAAACTGGAATAGCATGTCAAGCAAAAAAACTGATGGATTATACCCAGATCTGTGACTGGGGGTGAATGTTTGATTTTCTCTGCATTCCGTCTATCGTCTGATTTTTTTTGCATTTGTCGCCCCAAGTGGGAAGGGTATGCCCAGGCGTGGGTCCCAAGCTTGCTATGCCACCAGATTCAAGCTAGCCTGGCTGATGAAGGGTGATACCCTGAAACTGGTCCCAGGATGCTTGTTTCTGGTCCAGGAAGGGCCTGACCTGGCAGTTCGGGCTGGACTGTTTCCATGGGGAACAGGATCAAGACTGATTTGCATATGGCTAGGCCCAAACTGGAATGGCATGGCAAGCAAAAAAACTGATGGATTACACCCAGATTTGTGACTGGGGGTGAATGTTTGATTTGTTCTGCATTCCGTCCATCATCTGTTGTCTTTGCACTAGTGGTCCTGCAGCACTGATTGTGACACCCACTACTGTAGCACTTTAAACATGACCCGACCTGCCACTGCAGGGCATGTGTGTGCAATTTTAAACTGCCATTTCAACCTGGCAAGTGCACCCAGTTGCCAGGCCCAAACCTTCCTTTTTACTACATGTAAATCACTCCTAACGTAGGCCCTAGTTAGCCCCAAGAGCAAGGTTCAGAGCATTTAAAACATTAGACATGTACTTTTAAGTTTAACATGTCCAGGTCGCGTAAAACTGCTAAATTTATTTTCTCTATTACAGTGGCAGCAAAAGCACTTGATGATTGGGTGAAGGGTAGAATGGTGAACACATTTGAGGGCTATACAGTTTGGTTGCTAGGGAGCCCACGTTCAGTCAGTGTTTTCCAGAGCTACACCAACACCTGGTGGATTGTAAGTTCTCTGACCCCAGGGAGCTTGCAAGGGCGGCAGACATCTGGGTGAGTACCAGAGTGTCTAGGGTGGCATTGGGGAGGATCCTAAGGAGGGCCGCTCAGGCATTCTCCATCAGAGTGAGGGGAAGGGTCACAGTGACCCAGACAGGTCCCTGTGTAGTAAGGGAGGAAAAGGGTCACATGTCCTTTCCAAGAAAAGGAAAAGGAAAAGGAAAAGGGGTAGGTGTGGGCCCAGGATGCCCTAATTCCAGCACCAGGGCTTGGATTTCTTGCAGAGTGAGCACAAGCAGAGGGACCTGGCCTCTACCAGGAGTCCATCCACCGATAGGAAGCCCACAGTGCCAGGAGACCTTGTGGGTAGGGGGCGGGGCCTGCCACGAGCACTCACCCGGTTCTAGTTTCTGGAAGTACAACTCCACAGAGGAGAGTACGGATGGAGGGACAAGAGGTGGAAACAGTCCACAGTGGGAGGACCAGTGGGTCAGGGGTTGAGGGCTCTGAGGTCAGAGCACCCTAAGACTGACCGTGGTGGACCACTTCTGGCATGGGGGGGTGCCATGCACTGTCATAGGGACAGAGGGCTGGGGACCTGCACCAGGTAGACTCTTGCACAACACATGTTAAATGTGTTTCCCTTGGGGAGTAGTTGTACTCCCTGGAAGTCCCGGCTTGCCAGGCCCATGTTTAGCTTAAGGTTACAGACCCTGGGCTGGAGGACCAGCTGAAGGATATCACCCCTGAACTGGTACGAGGGGGGACTGCCACAAGCGATCCAACAGTTTTGGCTACTGGGAGTACCACTCCCAAGCTGAGATTACAGGACCCCAGCGGGAGGAGCTAGATGAGGGAGAGACCACCCTTGTCTCCTGGTCATCCTCTGGGTACATGATCTGGTGTGACAGACCAGTGTCAGGATACCACCCCTAAAATGGTGGGAAGGAGAGTGGAGAATGGATAAAAGGCATCTGGGGTGACAGCCCCCCCACTTTGAGAAATCAGGGATCCATTCGAGTTCAGAGAGGCATAGAACTGGCAAAGGCCCTGCATTAGTGGGCCATTGTCCAAATTCTATTGCCTTAAGCATGGAGGTCCATCAAGGGATTGATTAGTCTCCCCTGGCTTTAGTCTGGAGAGGAGTTGTTTTGGGAATGGCGCTTTCAGCAGGGTCATCCACAAACATTTTGCCTTCCTCCTCCTATTTTTCTGGCCCTGTTTTTGTTGGGTTAGGTCTCTGGGCACTTTACTACTGTTAAACAGTGCTAAAGTGAATGTTCTGTCTCCTTTAAACATGGTAACATTGGCATATTTAATTGACTTGTAAGTCCTTAGTAAAGTGCAAAATATGTGCCCAGGCCTGTAAATTAAATACTACTAGTGGCCTTGTGCTGCCCTCTACTGTAGCACTTTAAACATGACTCAGGCCTGCCACTGCAGGGCTTTTGTGTGCAGTTTTAAACTTCCATTTCGACCTGGCAAATGCACCCACTTGCCAGGCCCAAACTTTCCTTTTTATTACATGTAAGTCACCCCTAAGTAGGTCCTAGTTAACCCCTAGGGCTGGGTGCAGTGTATTTAAAACATTGAACATGTGCTTCTAGGTTTGACATGTCCAGGTAGTGAAAAACTGCTAAATTTGTTTTTCATTATTGCATGGCCAATCTCTCCAATGAGATAACATTGGCCTTACCTTAAACATCTTTTAAGTGTAAATCCCAATTCGGAAAATATAGAAATGTGTAGTTTGGTTGTCTTGGGACCCACTATTTAAAATCACAACTCAGGGGGATGTTGGATTTTAAATTGTAAGTCTGAAAATGCCACTTTTAGAAAGTTGGCTTTTTCTTACTTAATCCATTCTGTACCTCTGCCTGCTTCTATATACACGTCTGGGTGGGGTGACAGCTGGGCTTTGTGCATTCCCTCTAGACAGCCACACACCATGGGAGTTTAGGTGTGACTTGATAGGCCATTAACTGGCTTGGGGGGGAAGCATAGCATTGACTCACACCTGAAGAGATGTGACCTGTCCACCCACAATAGGGCTTAACAACCCTGTGTTGTCACTCTAGCCAGCCTGGAGCCAGGACAGGGGAGTCAGGGCATCTGTTCAGTTCAAAGGAAGGCCTGGAAGTTTCTCCCACCTTCCAGAACCAAGGCACCAAAGTATAAATACTGGACCCCAAACCCCACCAAATCAAATTCTACTGGAACCAAGGACACTCTGCAGGAAGAAGGACTGCTAGCTGCCAGGAGTGACTGCCACTCTGTAACTACATTGCTGTGTTGGCGGACGGCTGCTGTTTCAGGAGGGCCTGCCACTTTGCTGCTTGCTCTGCTGCGTTTGCCTACTGTTGCTGCTGTAGGAGGGACTGCCCCTTTGCTGTTTGCTCTCCTGTGTTGGCCTGCTGCCTTCTCCTTCTGTCCAGCAGTGAGAAGAACTGGACTTGCCTCTACAACCTTTCAGCCCAAAATCTCCAAGGGCTTTCTTGTTCTTCTGCAGTCTCAAAGACATCAAAGACTGCCTGCAACTCACCCTCTACAGCACCTCGACTCTGCCATCTGTGAGTCAACCCTTCCAAGTGGTGCCACCCCAGTTACGGACCCTTAGAAGTGGGCCTAAAGTGCTCTGCCTTCTGTGATTGTCACCAGAACTGCTACAAAGCAATGCAAAGCGACGGTAAGCCGCGCAAAGCCTTGCCGCTCAGCTTCTCGGAACCAATGCCAGACAATGGCAAGCCTCGCAAAGCAAAGCTGCACAGATCGCGCCCCAGAATTTAAGGTACTGTGTTCAGTAGGTCCAAGTGGGTCTCTGTAGCCAGCCCGCGCTCCACTTTGTCCTGGTCCAGTGTGACCAGATAACCACTGTTGGCACTTGGTGCTTCTAAGCACTATTTTCACCTAAATCTTTAAAATTGCAAGATCTACTTCTTGGATTGTTGTTATTTTGATCTTGTTTTAATCAGATACATATTATTTATTTTTCTAACCTGCTGTTGTGTCTTTTTGTGGTGTCTTTCACTGTGTTGATGTAGATAAGTGTTGCACAAATACTTTACACATTGCCTCAGGTTAAGCATGACTGCTCTGCGCCAAGCTACCAAGGGGTGAGCACAGTTTAATTTAGGAAGTGTAACTGACTTACCCTGACTAGGATTGCGGTCCCTACTTGGACAGGGTGCAAACCTCTGCCAACCAGAGACCCATTTTCTAACACAAGCCTTCCAAATACTCTCAGTACATGTACCATTCCAGAAAGCTGGGTATGCAGAAAAATGAAAGGAGTTGTTCACTGCTGAATAGTAGATTCACTAACAATCAAGTGGATCAATGATGATCACTAACTTATGTGAACACTAGAGATAATTCAAAAGAAGTTATATTTGTAACAACCTGATCCTGTTACTTACCATATGTAGTCCGATAAAGAGACCAATGCAGACTTGTTGAACACAGATCAAACATAAAGTACTAATATCAACTATAGTAAGTCACAATGTGAAAAAACACAGTTCTGAAAATGATTTTGAATGGTGCATAATACAAAAATTGGAAGCAAACAAAAGTACTGATCATTTCGGGAAAAGGCTGAGTCTACAGTAAGCCCTTTTGATTTTTCAATTGATGAGTGCACTGTGCTTGCTGAATGGGGAATGGATGGGGCTAATCTGATTCATGAATTGGTTCACACATGACTGTGATATCTTCAATTTTTTTGTTTGATACAAAAGAAGAAGCTGTTAATAGTAACTGGGAAAAAAAGAAAATTGTTCTTTTAAAGTCTGAAAAGGTTGTACCTCTTCTGAACACAGTGTAATAGTTTGATCCATAACTGAAGTCTATAACAGCATCTGCTGAAAAATCTTTAGAACTTCCCCTTTTGTTTTCAAAAGGCAACACAACTAGCAGCACCGAGCATAGGTGTACTTATATGGATAGTTAAGAACTGGTTATGTTTCTGTAGTCAGCCCACTTGTGTTTGAAAAGGCTTCAGCATGATCAGCTATTATTAGGAAGAACTAGAGTTATTTTATCAGAGCTGATATTAGAGCCAATGATGCAAACATAGTAGCCATGAAGAAATATGAACTTTTTGTTTGTAATGTGCAATGGGGTGATGCTAGGACAGGCCAAAAATGTCAAAAGATGACAGATGTAAAACCATGGATTTGAAGACAATGAGGGGATTATCTTCGATTAAAAACGATGGAATACAGCATTAGGCCAACACCTGCATAAAGGGAATACATTTTGATCACTGGAACTGAAGTGATAATTACATCGAATGCACTTTAGGAGTAGAATCGATATGTACAAATTAATATTTGGAGGTAAAAAGAAATAAGAAAACAATAATTAATGCCCTTTGGTTAGTCGGAGTGAAGTACCTAAATTAATCTTTCATTTTGGGTTAGTACATTCAGTAGCTGATATGCAAATGAAAGGAGTAACTTTGATAAATATAAATAGCAAAGAATAAATAGTGGTCCTTAAACCAGAGCAGCAAGAATTGACTACATGAAACTTACCACTTGTGTGGAGTATTACCGTATAAGGTACGCCTATGACACCTGATTAATGAATATCATGTAATTACCATCAGACAGAAATTAGTAGTGAACTCAAAATGAATGGATATAAACATTGACTGCTTTCAGAACATCATTTCAATAATGCTACAGAAATCAGTTGATAAGAAACATGCAAGTCAGCACATAACTGGGATAGAGGCATACACAATGGTGGTGGGCCAACTATCATAGATTATTAGTTCGTTTGGGAGCAATGGGACACTGTTATTAATTCATTTACTGTCATTTTGAACTGATGTTTGGTTTGGCGAGAAATAAAGAATAAGCATGACCATGATGAATGGGAGAAGCAAGAACACTACAGAAAAACTTAAAAAATGCACTAAAGAAACACGAGGAGTATAAAGGAAGAAAACCAGAATATGCTATATATTGTAAATATGGTGCATTCTTGCCTTCTCCCGTCCTTGAAGTGCTGCGTGAATTAATGATAAATATGGCCATAACTTATTTGCTAGGTTTTTCCTCTTCGACACCCATTTCCATGAGCTTTTCTCCCACATTTTCTTAAACCTAAAAATTGTGAGAGCTTTGTTTATCGCATAACTGTACAAAGTGTGGAAAAACACACAGTCTCAACATATTGCAGCAAGATTCAAAGGTGCATTAGGCAGAAATCACCCTCACCTTTATCTAAATAGAAAAACCTAACTACTGTAGAGGTTCCCTCGATCCAAAAATGTTAAGGTTTTCTGGTCAGCAAACTACTTTCCATAGATACTATACGAAACTTTGACAAAAGGCAAATTTTACTGACTTTGGTCACCTCTTTATTAATTTTTAGTTACTTCAAGATTTTAAAATTGAAAAGGACAGAGCCACTTCATAGAGTCTCACGTGCATGGTTTGTGTACACTGTATCAGCATAAAATTATAGATTAATTCAAGGCCTGAGTTTTACTTACATGCACTGAAAATATAGCTAATGTGAGATGAGGCTTTTGTGGCAGGGTTAAAATGCATGGGTTTTATAAGTAGTTAAAAAAGTAGTGGGTTAGGGCAATTTTAGCTAGAGTCTTGTTCAGATACAGGGAGGATCTTCCTTGTGACATCCTTCAGTCACTGTTAATAGATAACTGCAATTGGGTAAATCCTTTTGCCGAGATTGTTTTCACAGGCCCAGCCTCTTAACTATCTGCGTTCTGCTCCCCATGGCTGTGTGCTTGAAATAATACTAGCTGGACTCTCCAGGTTCGATTTGAGCCATGTGTTTTAGCTTTAAGGTGACTTAGAATGTTACCTTAGAGAATGTTGTACTTTGGTCTCAGTGGTTTCTGCCAGTCAGTTGAAACCAGTTGGCTTCCGGAAGCACAAATAAAACTTTTCTTCCAAGTCACTCCCCCCGTAAGCAGCAGCTGCTGCAAACCTTTTACTACAAAATGATAATAAACTCCATCCCAGCTGTTAAACGCAGCAGGGCTGGAGAAACCTAAGTGCGCATGTATGTTTGGCTGCCCTAATACGGCTGACCAAACTCACATGCGCACTTAGGTGCACTCTCCCCTCCCCCCCCACCTCCAGTGACCCAGCCCTGCCCCTGTACTGCTGACTAAGCCAGCAAATGAAAAATAAAACAATAGTGGAAATATTGTTTTATTTTTCATCTCCTGGCTCTGGGCCAGGGGGCAGCACTCCTCCGACATTGCAGAGGAGCCACCCCTGCAAGGTGCGAGCAGTACACATGGACAACCCAAGTGAAGATGGAACCAGTCAATGCAGTCACAGCAGGAACAGTGGAAAAGCAGAAGACACCATCCAGGCCTAATCTAACGCCCAAGTGGTATTATGGATGTGGAGGTCCTTACCCACACCAAAGGCCATGGCCAGCACATGGAAAACAATTTTCAGCGTGCAAGAAGTTGAACCATTTTGCGAATGCATGCCAATCCTCGACATCGCAGCGGGGACCCAAGTCGAAACCGGTCAAATATATGCACACGCTGTTCACTCCAGAAGACGGAGAGAACATGGATGATGATGACATCGAAGGAGCCATCCATGTCATACATGCCATGTGACCTGGTGGGCATCCCAGAAAACAAATTCCCAAGTGTAACATACTCCTTGCTGGTCATCAAGTGCAGGCGTTCACCAGTACTGGAGCATCCATTAATATCATGACACAGTCGGTGCTGAAGACACTCCCAACACAACCAGTTCTGCGCCCTACTTCCACAAAACTATTTGCATATGGATCAATGACTCCACTTGCACTGGCTGTAGTGTTCACGACCAAAATTACTCACGTATCTCACCTTACTGGCACCAAAGTGTATGTCACCAGAGGTGGCTCAGGAATGCTGCTGAGCTGCCGAACAGCAGAGCACCTCCAACCTGTTGCCTTCGCTATCAGCGTACAACAGGAAAGTGTGGATGATCTGGTGGCTGAGTTCGCACCTTTATTTGAAGGCATGGGGTCCCTCAAAAATCGCCTCATCCACCTGCACATCGACCACTCAAATTGAACTAGTTGCCCTGCAACATCGCAGAGTGGTTTTCCACCGAAGGCCCAAGGTGGAAGATGAACTAAGAAAATTGTAGCAAGCCAATATCATAGAAGGTTGATGGCCCGACTCCATGGGTGTCCCCCATCATGGTTGTGTGAAAACCCAAGCAACCCATGGAAGTGATAGTATGCGTCGACATGCACCAATATGGTAATCTGCTGCGAACTGCACCTGACCCCCACGTGGATGACATTTTGGTTGAAGTGAGTGGATCCAAGTGGTTCTCCAAGATGGATCTACGAGCCGTTATCACCAGTTGATGCTTGACCCAAAATCTCAAGCCATCACCATTTTCTCTATCCATGTGGGCCTGAGGTGGTATAACCGCCTCCGCTTCAGAGTGTCCAGTGCAGTGGAAATGGTTCAGGACACAATAAGGGGCATGTTGGCTGGCCTTGAAGGAGTCCTAAATGTCAGTGAAGATATCTTAGCACATGCCCTTGAAGAACACCTTGAGCGCCTGAGAGCAATGTTTCACCGATTGTGAGAAAATGGCCTCATACTTAATCAAGAGAAATGTGTCTTCCTTTAGGTGGTCTTTTTTGGGTATTGATTTTCCCAGAACAGAGTAATGCCAGACCCATCAAGAGTACATGACATCCAGTGAGCATCGGCACACACCACAGTTACCTGGGTGCGAAGCTTTCTAGGTGTCTGGATGTTTCATTCAAAATGTGACCAACCTCTCTGCCCACTGAGAGAACTAACAAAGGACAATACGTTCTGGAACTGGGGCACCAAACAGGAAAAAACATTCCAAGCAATGAAACAGGCATTAGTCGTTAGACCCTAGTCTACTTAGATCATCACCAGGAGTCAGAGTTGTCTGTAGATGCAAGCCCTACTGGACTAGGAGCTGTGCTATCCAAAAAGCAAATCAACGGCGAATGGGTTCCGGTGGCATATGCCATCTGTGCTTTAACAGAAAATGAAAAGCGCTACTCCCATATTGAAACAGAGGCCATTGCAGTGCATTGGGGCTGCTGTCATATCCACATATATCTCTTGGGCCAGCCATTCATCATTCATACAGATCACAAGCCATTGATCCCGCTGTTCACTGGGTCATCTTCAAAGCCCCCGCCGAGGATTGAAAAATGGATTTTACAATTGCAAGAATAAAGTTTCACTGTCGTATATTGGCCTGGAACACAGAATCTGGCAAGCTACTTATGCAAGGCTGGCTACGTCAAAAGAAGAGTCGGAAGCTGACGAGATAGAGGAATATGCCAAACTTATTGTTGAGCAATCCAGGTCGCTGCCCCTCTCTTGCTGAGATCATTGAAGCCACGACCACTGATGAGTGCCTCCAAATGGCAATTTTTGCCATTGCATCAGGAAACTAGTGCACGCTGATCAACAAAACACCTCCTCAGACCGAGTACGCATGATTGACATTGGAGTCCCTGCACAACGTCCATTCAGAACTTGCAGTATCTCCTGAAGGATGCTTTAAGAGAGGCCCTCACCTAATGATTCCAAGAACTCTACAACAACATGTGGTCAACCTTGCTCACTTAGCTCATCAGGGGAATTGTTCACACTAAGTCCCGTTTGAGATGCAAGGTATGGTTTCCTAGTCTAGATTACTTAGTGGAACGGACTGTACGTCAGTGCCGGCTATGTCAAGCCACTGGCCCGTGGAACCACCAGTGCTCATTCTTACGGAGGCCATTCCACCATTCCCATAGCAGAGAGTCAGCACGGACTTTGGAAGTCTTCAAGATGGCCAACACACTTAATCGTCATAGTTAAATTTTCAAAAGACCAGGAAGTTGAAAGCATGGTCCTGCTCGACAGCTGCAAGTCAGACAATAAAGAAGATGATGTCCACTCACGGGCTACTGAAAGAATTGAGCACTGACAATGGCCCCCCATTCTCTAGCCAGGAGTTCACAGAATATTTGCAATCCCGTGGCATCAATCATTGAAAAATCACACCCCACTGGCCACAAACCAACGGGGAAGTGGAAAAATGTATGTGCACCTTGAAAAGAATGCTCCACATTGCTCTGGCAAATGGACAGAACATGGAATGAGCTCTCATTGCTTTTCTGAGGGAGTACCGCCTCACTCAACAACACAAGACAGCCCCACAAGACAGCCCCAGCTTTCTGTGTTTGAACAGTAGGAGAGGTCATTCACCAGATGAAAGAATCATCAGCACTCCAGAGCCAAGTCACTTAAGCTCTACATCAGTGCTAAAAACAAAATGACCGAATGTCCAGAATCAGGCGAGTTAAAAAAAATTCCATTACTGTTGGTGATCTAAGTGTTGGAAAAATAAAGACATCCCTGGAGCAAGTTCTTGTTGCCATTTGAACTTGATCCATGGAAAGTACTGTCGGTGAAAGGTACTTCAATGATAACTGTCCAGTGGGCTGGAGAAACCATCTTTTTTCAAGCCCTACAGGTCACCAGCGAATAGACAAGAGACAAATCTCAGCACACACCCAGTAGAGGAGAAGGAGAGTGATGAGTAAAACTTATCATCCTGACATCCCAGACAACCGGAGCTGACTCCTGTAGTGGCTAGTTCTCAAGGATGGGGACGCAAGCATGCCACCTGGTCCTCATAATTGCTTGCAGCCGGCACGGCAAGATGAGGCGGGGAAGGAGACCACCCGCCAAGGAACAGAGAGATATCATCTCCAACCTCGTCCAGCGAGATTGTCTCATATGAAAGATTTTCTACTGAATTTAACTCTGCTTCTTTTTTTGTGTTCTCATTTCCCTTTCTTTCTATCTCTCTCGCTCTCTATCTCTCGGTTTATCTACTTTCTCTCCTGTTGGTTCAGGGCTGCAAGTTAACTGCATCTGATTATTATGTTATTTATTTTATTTAATCTTTTAGGTAAAGGAGGAATGTTATGTCATCGATGGATGAGCCAATGGTGAAGAGAAGTTGCAGGGTTGTTCCGAGAGTGGAACCCCTAACAGAGAGCGTTATGGTTTGGGCTGGAGACGTAGGGTACTAGAAAATAAAGAGTTCCGGGGAGTGTACCTCGTGGCTAGTTACTAACCCCCCCTTGTGTCTGTCACTTATTCCACCTGGCCGCAAAGTGCTAATACAACAGGCCCCACCGCGCGGCACCAGCCAACAGACCTTCTAGCAATTTTTTCATTCTGAGAGAACCATTTTTTTAACCAGGGCTTTCAATGGAGCGTTGGTTGGAAATGTAGGAATGGAGATTTGAGGTTGTGATGATGTAATGCATTCTCAGACACCTCTCCCCATACAGCCGTTATTGTCTTAGAGCACCATAGATTTTTCACCCTTGCCAGCACCCTCAGTAGAACTTTCTCTATACTTAGGCTGAGCAAATTACTCTTTATGCAAGGCCAATCTCGTGTCATTCTCGATTATTAGGGTACAAGTATTCCACACATCGTTCGTTTTTAGCCTGCTTGTAATTTATGAGTAGTTTTAACTCATGGGATAACGTCTTGGGGGCACCTGTGAAATAGCTGGGTGCCTTGCAAGAGCAAATTTTATCTTGCATCCGTAGTAAATGTATTAAAAAATCCAGGAGGTATTTTGCAGGAGTGTGCAAAATGTTGTGGGTTTCTTTTGCATAAGGAAAGAAAATTGTGGAAAAAAATTGTGTGAAATGAATTTACAGCATTGTGCGCTAAAAAAGCACAACACAGTACCACAAACAACAGCAACGCGCATTCTAGTGCTTTACGTTATTCCCATGCTCCGCAATAGGATTTTTTGGGTGAACGGTCTTTAATTACCCAACCAACCATAATGGCGGAGTTTTGGGAATTTCGCGTACTAAGTGCAATACAAAGTGTGGGAGACTATGCAAGATTAGATTCCCATAACGTTAATTTCACCCCTGGCTCCAATTGACTTGTGGCGGAATATGAGTAAGATTAGCCTTGTTATAGTAATAGGTATTATTTTTGCTTCTTTGCTATAAATTCAATTAGCTGGAATGGCCTCATACTCGAGGGCTGAGACTGTGCCAGCGTGAGTACGGCAGCTCGGATGCGTGCTCTTGCAGCAGGCACTTGCTTGTGCGCATGTGCCTGCATGGCGATGCAGTCACCTGAACATCTTCAGCTCATTGTTGAGAACGGGGCCTGCTGCAGTCGCCCTAGGCGCTGCATTTATAATTTGCAGTGCAACTTTTAGAGGTGGATGGAGCATGGTGGTGGCGATGACGTTATGCATGACCCAACCTAGCTCTGTACCGGTGTCCTAGCACCCTGCTGCGGATGACCATACTCCACTGCACACAGGTAGGCTGCGGGGCAGGATTAACATATAAAATGGAAGTGTCAGACATGCCCTTACAGGCTTTGAAAAGTCAAAAAAATGTTACCAGACCTGCAGGTCTAGGGACTTCAATAAACTACTCGACCTAACTGTAATGCTCTTGACCCATAAACTGGTTTCAAATTTGTAATCCTAGGCAAATATTTTAATTGATGGAGCTGCCTTTTTGTTCATTATCACATTTGATAGCACCTTTAAATACATTAGTGCAGCATGTCTGCTGCACAAAAACTCGTTTAATATTTTAAATATTTGCTCCAGATAGAATGCAAATCTAGACGTATATATAATACACATGACCTGTGATTTGTCTCTTAGTCAGGGCCACTGGACTTATTGATTGTGGGGCTGCAGCAATTTTCGCATAATTATAGATTTGCTGCATTTGCCACATAATCCATCATCTGCCGCATAATCTACAGATTTTTTAAAAAAAAGTGTTTCTAGTTCAAGCAGTTCAAAAGTTACTAAATATGTGATGACACGTGTTGCCGCGCAGTGAAAGGTGCTTTGCAAAGCTGGACTGGTCACCTTTCTGTTGCTATTGCTATATTTGGTTGTTAAATTGGTACTAATGAGGTGCACCCAGTGCCGAGAGTGTGTTACCAAGTTTAAAAACGATAAAATAGTCAAGTAATATTATTGCAAAATGTGGCACATTATGCTGCATAATTTGCCTTTTCTTGCCACATAATTTAGTCAACTGTGCCGCATAATTTGAACTTCACCTGCTGCATAATTCCAGTGGCCCTGCTCTTAGTTCATTAACAGCATTGTCATTGGGGCGGATCAAGAATGGTTCTCTAATCATTGTTCAAAACTATCACTTTTAATGAATATGTAACTAAAACATAAAGTGGAAGCATTCTGTCATTTCCAGTCAGCACATTTTACATGGAAATAGCCACAAAACTTACAAGTGACGTGCAGTTTTACCGATAAAACTACATCGTGTATAGACAATAATGTTAGGAAATCGATTTTCTGCAAATTATTTGTCAATTGGATATCACCAAGTAAAGTGTTCTGATGTGTTTTGCTCCTATTTAAATATTTGCGTCACACTTCTAAATTACAAAAAAGTGCATTTGTAATTCCTGGAATATGTTGAAATATGTGTACTATTTATTTACAAACTAGCTAAATGTTGTGTGTTAGAAAAAAACAGACATCCTACAGCCTTTTGTTTCACAAAGCTCACTGTCGTGTAACTGTAGGAAGAGAAAAAAGCAAACACCATTGGTAAGGATAAGATAAGTAGCACTTAAAAAGACAAACTGACAATTGACCTCTGTCCTTGAACAGACATCAAATGTGATAAAACAAGATTTAAAGGCATCTTTCTTGCTCATTCATTTTCTGAACACCTGTTCACTTCCAGCTCAAGTTGACTGACCAGAATGGACCAGTAGGCCCTAATAATAGCTCGGCCTGATAAAATCTCACTCACCATAGTGAGTTGGGGAGTAGATTTTTTTAGGCCTGCGTTAAAATTAGCAAATAAACAGAGCTGTTTTATTTGTCTCTGGTTCAATGTTTAGAAGTCTGAATACATAGTTTCATAGGGTGCGTTCTGTCCTCTCAAGCTGAAAATTAAATTACACAGCACAAATTGCATGATATTGAAAGATCAGGCCTAGATTTCCTTTTATTTACCTGAACAAAATATAAGTGTTCTTTTTGTCACATTAGCAAATACATGACCTCTTTTAGATTGAGTCTAGGCAGCATGCATGCGATGTCTTCGAGACATGCGGTATTCACTATATGGGCTTTGAACACGCAAATCGCTTTTTCATTGGTTGGTTCCTCTGGCTTTCGAAATTCCTTTTCTGTTGTTGTTGAATGTTTACATCTGTCCCACTTTTTGGCTGTTTTGTTTCCGCCCTGGAGACTGCCCCTGCTACATGTATCCTCTCACTATCAGCCATATGTTTAAGTATCGGCTCACACTTTTTTATTTATTTAGCCGTGGTTGCAACTTTGGCTGTCATCCATCTGAAGCCTTTGTGATTCCCATGATCTGCACGGCACGCTGCGCTTTATCTTTAAGTATGGCAGATGCGCCTTTCTTTTGCTCTGCATGGCACAGCTTGCCCACCTCTATTTTTAATTTTGAAAATACTTTTACATATTTTCACGAGCGCTGAGGTTTATCTACATTTTTTGTTGCATGGACACCATGGCACCTTCTGCTTTTACCCCTTTATTTCCTTAATTATCATTTTCGTTGGGCAAAGAATCAACCTGAACAGACAATTACCTAAATATAGCACAAGGGGTTTCCCTTCTCATGCTTTTCGCATAGGCTGGGAGGAGCCATCTGAACCTGCATGGGGTGTTTCGGTTTCATTTCTCATCCCAAGAAAAAGAAAGAGAAACAGGTGACAGAAGTCAGAACAGACATTACACGTCTAAAAATGGAAGAAGAAACACAGTTTTGCAGTACCTGCCAAGGCTATGGCGTAGCTTTGTTTTGCAATTAGCAGTCGCGGCTCGTGATGGTTACAAGTGGCGGAGCAGCACACAGCGGGGGGAAGAATATTATTAATATAGAAAAAGTATTTAAAAAACGTTCCTTAGTGCCGTGCCGCCGCTCCTCCGTCCTCTTAGCACGCACAGGCTTGCAGCCTGCCCTGTGGCCAAATCTGACGCTTTAACAGCCAAGAACAAGAAGCCCATTCCCGACACGTGTGAGTCAGAGGGAACTGCTGATCTCATCTTTATACAGCTGAAAAAGCTCCCTCTCATTACCAGGAGACCTGATCTCTTCTGGACAGTCCGTCCCCACATCTCTACCATATGCGTTTACGCAGTTCAGTCCAATACATAATACACTTACCCACCCATGTGCGGCAGAGAAACCTCTTCCAGGGCATTAAGGAGATCTCTTTCGGTGTAGTAGCCATAGTGGGTTTCTTTTGAGATTGGTGTGTCCAATATTTTGGGGCGGATTATTATCCTTTAAACAATCACAGAGTTTATAGCAAGTGAAGTCACTGAAAGCTCTCCTACTGCTCCACAACCTATCAATTCAGATGGAAACCTTTCCATGGCTTACACAGTCGGAAGCAAACTAGAGGCAGTAACCATCTCACGAAAGACTGCATGACCCAGTTGTTGTAACATGAATCGCATTCACGTTGTACACGAGTCAGCACCTCCCTTGGCATTCCACTGCGCATGGGGTAAACGTAGAATGTCGGAGGATGAGGATTCGAGGGGTGACAGTTGGGGAGAGATGTGAAGTGGATTCAGCCGGTACAACGTGTCTGGGGCTGTTAATAAAGAACCTAATCTAAGCTTTCCTGACTCAGTTACTACAGAAATTGGCAATGAGTTGGCACAGCCCTGGGCATGCAAAGAAACATTTGGGTATTTGTGAAGAAACAACAGAACTTTGCTACCTGTTGCCTAATGTAAGACATGTCATGTTGGGGCTAAATTCCCAAGAATTGATGTGTTTATTGGCCTTCTTTGATACCGTATTATACTTTTAAGTACAAGGGGTGAGTTTAAAATACTTACCAGTCCCTTATAAGAAAGAACCAAGTTCAAGGAACTGCCGATTGACTTTTAGTGTATGCGGGCGCATTCCTATGAACAAGGAATCATTGTTGAGAAGGGCTGTTAGTGTACACACGGCTAACATTTTTTTTTAGCAGACATATTGTAAGTATATTCGCTAATGCGCACAACACCAGTGTGTAGTAATTGTATAGCTCTTCAATCCCTGGCGGCACAGTACCCAGGATAATGTGCTGCATGCCTAAACACTTAAAAGGACCCCAAAAGGCACAACCTATTGGCTATGCCAATGCTTGTTTCATTGAGAGTTTCATTCACTGTGGGGGCGGGAACTTCCTACTGTTTTCAATTTAAGGAGTTATGACCAATTCAGACGCTTACAGGAGAAACATGGTGTAGTAAACGCAATTGGCCCTGATGGAGACCCGTGGGTGCAGGTCACGTATGCCCAGGACAGCCCCACAGTCCAAATGTAAGGCATGAGTGTTAAGAAGGAAAATATAAAATGATTTAATTAGGGTTGAAATGTGCAATTGCTTATTTTTGAGTGCACGTTGCCATGCTGCTTTTAAAAGGAAGGTTTAGGCATTTGCACAATAAACTGCTGCTTTTGCCTAAATGCAGTCCTCCCTTGTTCGAAATGCATGATCACGCTGCACAGTGTAGGAGGCCTAGGCCCTAAGTGTGAATGTAAGAAACTTGCTTTGCTGCATAACGTTATTTTATCAACTAGGGCAACTTTGAAATGGGTCCCAGGCAGAGCTTAATTTGAGGCAGTGGGTTCCGATGCTTTGCACCGGTGCTTAATTGTTAACATCACACTTAAGACAGTCTGCCCCATGGTAGTTTTGTCTGTTTAATTTAGGGATAGGCACAACAACACACAATTCAATATACATTAAAGTGATTAGTACCAGCAACCCAAGCCAGGTATAGCTTGAAGGGCCTCGAATGGGCTTAATTGTCAAACTTGGAGTTGTGTGTGGTAAGTAGTTGTGTTGATACTGTCTTTGACAGCACTTGCAGGGGCAGTGGGTGGTGCACGTTGCAGAGGCCCGCTGACAAGAGCACTGGCACATATTTATTACAATTTAAACACTGGCCCCAGGGTCCCTTTCAGGCCCTATTTTCATATCCTTAACTTTATTGGCAAAAACACTGATCGATTTCCCAACAGTGACTATACCAACTTTAAGTGCAATTAATGTCATAAATGCAGGTCCTGTTCACGTTTTATTTCGCCTCCCATTCCCTTTAAGTGTTTGCTTTTTCCAGCTGTTATATTTCTGTAAGTTTTTTCATGCAACATACGGCTTTTGTTAAGTGCATACTTTGAACAGCGTCATCTCCAGGTTTCTAGGTGAGAGCTAGGGAGCAGGATGAGACTACATGCACATCCAATCTTTGGCCTCTGCAGAGCACACAGGGCACTGGTCACATATGTGTCAATTGTAAATGTGTGAAAGTGTAGAAAGGAGGTACACAACCAAATGAAACGAAAATTAAGGGCCAACAGGTCAGTGGGTGGCTTGTCTGAATCGGGATGGCAAAGTGGAAGAGATGAAACTAAGTGCATACAGGAGGGAAGACTTAAAAGGCAGTACTGAAGAGGACAGAGATTATGGCCCTCATTTGAACTCTGCTGGTCTTTTGACCGCCAGGGTAGATTACGGTAGAGTGGAGTGGGATATAGTGGGGTAGATTGGAGTTTGGTAGACTGGAGTGCAGTGGATTTGAGTGGGGTGGGTTGATTGGAGCGAAATGGGGTAAATTAGGTGGATGATAGTAGGATAGATTGGAGAGAGGGCAGATTGGGGTGCTGTGGAGTGGGGAAGGTTGGGGAATGGGTTAGAAGTGGTAGACTCGGGTGGGGCAGATTAGAGTGGGTACAGTGGTATGGAGTGTGCTAGATTAGGGCAGAGTGGATTGCGGCAGATTAGGTGGATTGCAGTGGGATAGATTGGAGTGAAGTCGAGACTGGAGTGAAATAGAATGGGGAAGAGTGGAGTAAATTGAGAGTGGAGTGAAGTGGGGTAGATTAGAGTGGAGTAGGGTAGATCAGTTGAATTAGAGTAGAGTAAGTAGAGTAGATTGGGACAGAGTGCAGTAGATTGGGTGTATTATAGCAGGGTAGATTAGAGAGAAGTGGGGTAGATTGGAGTGGAGTAGTTTGAAGTGGAGTACATTTGGACAGATTGGAGTGGAGTGGAGTGGTGTGGGGTAGATTGGAGTGGGGTAGATTGGGTAGAATGGAGCAGAGTAGAGTGGGGTATATTGAAGTGGGATGGGCTAGGGTGGAGTGGGTTAGATTGGACTGGAGTGGGGTAGATTTGAGTAGTGTGTGCCAGAGTGGAGTAAAATGGAGTGGGGTGATTGGGTAGAGTGGAATGGAGTGTGCTAGATTGTGGTAGAGTGGAGTGGGGCAGATCGGGTGGATTGGAGTGGGGTAGATTTGGATCGAGTCGGGTAGGTTGAAGTGGGTTAGATTGGGGTACATTGGAGTGGGGTAAATTAGGGACCATTGGTGTGGGGTGGATTGGGGTGGTGGTGGGTGGGCTGGAGTAGATTTGGTAGAGTCGGGTAGATTTGGTGGCGTGGGGTAGATTGGAGTGGAGTAGATTGTAGTGAAGTGGAGTGCTGTAGATTGGAGTAGGATAGATTGGACTGGAGTGGGGTAGACTGGAGTGGAGTGGGGTAGACTGGAGTGGAGCAGAGGGGCGTAGAGTGGAGGGAAGTAGACAGGCATAGAATGTCATGGAGTGAGAGGCGTAGAGTGGAGTGTCATGTCACAGAGTGTAGTGTTGTAGAATGTAATGGAGTGGCATAGAGTGATGTAGTGCGAATCATAGCAAGTGTGGCAGCACACTGCCTTAGAAACAATTTTTTTTTTATTGGAATAACCATTACATATACACCACAATACTGTTTTACGGCACACAAACTTATGTGCAAATGTCATCACCTAGTGTATTGTTGCATATTTTTTTTTGTATTTAAATATCTGTTTCCACCATACTTCAGAATTACAAAAAAAGTGCCTTATTTGTACTAATTCTGATATATGCTCTGTTAGAAATGGTTTTTTTGGTTGGCAGTCAGGTTACCCTCTGTCCAAGCAAGAACCCTCACTCTAGTCAGGGTAAGTCACACACAATCCAAATTATCCTGTGCCCACCCTCTGGTAGCTTGGCACGAGCAGTCAGTCTTAACTTAGAAGACAATGTGTAAAGTATTTGTGCAATAAATCATACCATGACACAATATAGCACCACAAAAATACACCACACAGTGTTTAGAAAAATATGTAATATTTATCTGGATATTTGCAGGTCAAAACGAATAAAGATGCAATATGAAATTGTAGAGATATCACTGAAAAGTGATATAAAGTGTCTTAAGTTTTAAAAAGCAAACAAAGGCCCTCATTCTGACCCTGGCGGTTTGAAACCGCCAGGGTGGAGGGCAGAGGAAGCACCGCCAACAGGCTGGCGGTGCTTCCCGGGCCATTCTGACCGCGGCGGTAAAGCCGCAGTCAGAAAAGGGGGACTGGCGGTTTCCCGCCGGTTTACCCCTGGCCCAGGGAATCCTCAAGCAGCGCCGCCATGGGGATTCCGACCCCCTTCCCGCCAGCCTGTTTCTGGCGGTTTACACCGCCAGAACCAGGCTGGCGGGAACGGGTGTCGTGGGGCCCCTGGGGGCCCCTGTACTGCCCATGCCACTGGCATGGGCAGTGCAGGGGCCCCCTAACAGGGCCCCACAAAGATTTTCAGTGTCTGCTTTGCAGACACTGAAAATCGCGACGGGTGCCACTGCACCCATCGCACCCCTGCAAATCCGCCGGCTCCATACGGAGCCGGCTTCCTCTTTGCAGGGGCTTTCCCGCTGGGCCGGCGGGTGATCTTTTGGAGATCGCCCGCCGGCCCAGCAGGAAAGTTAGAATGACCGCCGCGGTCATTTGACCGCGGTGCGGTCTTTTGGCGGTTTCCGCCTGGCGAGCGGTGCCCGCCGCCCGCCGGGGTCGGAATGACCCCCAAAGTCTCTTTCAAGCACAAAGTACCTGGTTTAAAGTGGAAAATCTCTGCAAAGGGCCGCAGAAGAAGAGATAAGTGGAAAAATGGTGTGTGCGTCGATTTCTCCCCTGTACACACGGATTGCGTTGTTATTTTTCACGCGGGGAAGTTGTGCGTCGTTTTCCGGCGCGCGGACAGTCTCCTTCTGTGGTTCGCGGGATTACCAGATGTCCCGGGTCTGTGTGTGGAATCCTAGGCTTGTTTTCCGGCTGCACGTCGTTCCGGTGGGCTGTGCGTGGAATCTTCTCCCTCACGGCAGGTGTTGCGGCGATTTCTTTTCTGAAGTCGGGAGGCGTTGTCCAGGCGAGGCTGTGCATCGAAGTTCCGGTCGCACCGCAGGCGTCGCGTCGAGCGGCATCTTTCCGGATTGGCGTGCGGTGAATTTTTCAGCACAGAGCAAGCTGTGCATCGAATTTTTAGGGGTTACCTAGGGCACACATTAGGGGTGACCTATATGTAGAAAAAGGGGAGTTTTAGGCTTGGCAAGTACTTTTAAATGCCAAGTCGAAGTGGCAGTGAAACTGCACACACAGGCCTTGAAATGGCAGGCCTGAGACAAGGTTAAGGGGCTACTTAAGTGGGTGGCACAACCAGTGCTGCAGGCCTACTAGTAGCAGTTAATCTACAGGCCCTAGGCACATACAGTGCACACTACTAGGGACTTATAGGTAAATTAAATAGTCCAATTGGGTATGATCCAATGTTACCATGTTTAAAGGGAGAGAGCATATGCACTTTAGCACTGGTTAGCAGTGGTAAAGTGCGCAGAGTCTAAAAACCAGCAAAAATGAGGTCAGAAAAAGAGAAGGAGGAAGGCAAAAAGTCTGGGGATAACCCTGCAGAAGGGCCATTTCCAACATGCTTGAACATTAGCACAGTTTATTTTTTTGTTGTGTTCTAGAAAAAAAAAGATCCTACACCCCCTGTCCTCTCACATTGTTACTCAGTAGGATTGCCACATAAATTATCTTACTTTGAAGTCAGACAAATAAAATTAAACCCCAAGCACCCTGTAGACAGAGCCTGCTGACATTTGACCACTGTCTTTGAAAGAACAGCAAATGTGACAAGATAAGAACAAGATTTAAAGGCTTGTTTACAGAAAGGGAGTTCAAAGTATTTGTGCAATGGAAGGGACAAACTGAAGCTGGACAGCTTAAACAAATAAAGCCAGCAAATAAAAAGCCAGAAAATTTAAGTTAGAGACTACAAAGCCAATGGTCAGCAATGGACTGAATGCATTCCCAGGGAAGCTTCCAGAATGCCCACAAGATGTCGTAAGGAAACCAGACAGCTGTGCTGTCGGGTAGGCTTTGACCTAAAAAGTACAGAAAACAACTGTATTTTCCTAAGAGGATCGTAATTTGGAATTGAGGTATTGAACAAGTTATAATTATAGCAATAAGACTTACTGATTGTTTTTTTTTACAATATACCTTTCAAAATCTGAAGTAGAATAGCTTCTGCCTACACACCCCTACACATGCAGCTCATGAAGACCCTGTGAGATAACAAATTACTTAGAGTGCACCTTTGGTACAGGCAAATCATTATTCATACTTGCTGTTGTTGAAATTTGTAAGCAAAACAAATTAACCCCTGAGGTCTATTTAAAAAAAATATATAGAGAATTATAGATGAATAACAGTGAATAAGGGGTATGTTTTTAATCAAGGTGTTCTGATATCAGTTTCTATATCACCCTGAACTATGAGATGTAAAGGTTCCCTATTATTCCTATTCATTAGTTTTATGTTATGTATCTTCCATCCAAACAATCTGCCCCTGCCTTTTCATGGTAGAGTATACGTAGTAAAGCTTTGAATACCATTGCCCAATGTGCCACAGCACTTGTCCATGTTACACCTGGTGT